>NC_057808.1:383717794-384060529 GCF_018294505.1 Triticum aestivum | reverse complement strand
GTACTCCGATATGTACCCGTTACATCCCGGAACACTTCTGGTGTCTGAATAGTATAATCATATATATCAATCTTTACCTCTCGACCATTTCGAGACTCCTCGTCATGTCCTTGGTCTCATCCGGGACTCCGAACAACATTTGGTCACCAAATCACATAACTCATATAATACAAATCGTCATCGAATGTTAAAGCGTGTGGACCCTACGGGTTCGAGAACTATGTAGACATGACCGAGACACCTCTCCGGTCAATAACCAATAGCGGAACCTGGATGCTCATATTGGCACCCACATATTCTACGAAGATCTTTATCAGTCGAACCGTTATGACAACATACGTTATTCCCTTTGTCATCGGTATGTTACTTGCCCAAGATTCGATCGTCGGTATCTTCATACCTAGTTCAATCTCGTTACCGGCAAGTCTCTTTACTCGTTCCATAATACATCATCCTGCCACTAACTCATTAGTCACATTGCTTGCAAGGCTTATTATGATGTGCATTACCGACAGGGCCCAGAGATACCTCTCCGATACTCGGAGTGACAAATCCTAATATCGATCTATGCCAACCCAACAAACACCTTCGGAGATACCTGTAGAGCATCTTTATACAGTGGTACGCGTCGGTGCTATAAAAATAGTTTTAACCCCTTTCCGTGACGGCATTTGGAACCGTCGCCAAGTGAATGTGGGCGATAGGGGGTCCTTCCCACACGACCCAGAAATCGTCGGGGATAGGCCCTCATGGGACATAGGCTGGGGCAAAATGAGCTCGTGTGCGATGGGGCGAGGCATCGAAACCCAATCATTTCTGTTCGTATGTACATCCCACACGGTGAATCATAGAAAAACATTTTCGTTCATATGTATATCACAAACAGTTAATCCAAGGAATACATTTTCGTTCTTATGTACATCCCACACAGTGAATCCAGGGAAAACGTTTTCGTTCGTATGTACATCCCACACAGTTTTATGTATACGCTCATGTGTGAAAGGTGTAACTATCACACACTCTGTGCCTTGGTTAACTGTTTGCTTTTATCAACTACATCACACATGATTTGATGTAGAAAACTGTGTGGCATTGGGCTATCCATCACAAGCGCTTTTACTGCCAGAACCGTTTGCAAAGTCCACGACCGTCTGTTCTCTTTTTACATCGCACACGCTGTTTTCTTTCTAACCGTGTGCACATTATTTTATTAGCTCCTGTATATTTTATTTTTTCCTGTAATTTATTATTCGAATTGGAAATTTTGAAATATGAAACGTGCAATTCAAATTCTCAGCACAATGGTTCAACAACGAATTCATAAATAAAATTGCCAGTACAATATGTTCAGTAATTACAGGATTAGACAACAATTAACTATGATGAACCATAATATTTAAAGGCGGTAAAGGTGAAGAGACAAGTGTAAATCATTTTGACTGCCGATGGCGTTGAAGAAGCGGAATGCCCATAATGTGCCTTCCTGCATGCCATAGGCACGAACCACTTTTGTGCAACCCCTTGTGATGATAGCCCGCCCATCCTTCACCTCCTTCAAGAAGACTTCTAGAGCATTATCATGGTAGCATGAATTATATACTTTAACCTTAGTTGCCTCCACTCCGGTCATGTAGTTTGCAAGGTAATCATCAGTAAATAGCTTCGGAAACCACTGAAAAGAGAAAAATATAGATACTGAGGTCTAATAGAGTAACTTGTTGTGGGCAGGGGGAAAAGGCAACACATTACTTACCATCCTAAAGTTCACTGTTGTCTTGGACAAAGTGTAAATAAAGAGCTTAATTCCAATCACCCGTTTCTTTTGCCTAACAATCTTTCTTAGTTTCATCACTTGATGCTTGTTCATGAATATCTCATTGCCCCATACGCAAAAGGGATCGAAGCGTGGATCAGTACCACTCATATATGTTCCTACAAGCAACCAGTAAATGTTAGAAGCTAAACTGAGATTGCACAAATGATGTAAAATACAACTACCTATGTTCCTAAGTACAAGTATTTTTTTGAGATTTCAATATGAACTACATACGGATGTATATAGAATTATAGATATAGTTTAGATTAGAATCTAGATTTCACTCATTTTGCTCCTTATGTAGTCTATATTGGAATCTCTAAAAATACTTATATTTAGGAATAGATGGTGTATAAGACATGGGATGCAGCTAAACTCGACGGCAAACAACAACATCGCCCATTGTAGCCCTGTGTAAGTACATGGAAAGCCAATGTTAACTACAACGGGGTTAACATCCACCAAAAATAGCAAATGGTAACAAAACGGCAGCATCTGTAGTGATATCTTCATTGCAAAAGAGTAGCACGGTAGCAAAGGGATGGATTAAAAAATGGATACAACTATTAATTGCAACAGGCTTAACAACATCCTAATTAATGTTTTGTAAGTTTGTAGCCATTGAAATACAACTCTTTAAAAATGGATACAATTGTTAATTGCAACATGCTTAATGGCCATTGAAACCGGTATTGATAAAAATGCAATTGGCAGAGTTAAACATCACAGGGCAGGTGCTGCCAGAGCAGATAATGGCCCAATTGTCTATAAAAAGGTCGGGAAATAGCTAAAACATGTTAGGCATGTTTACTAAAACATGCTTAATACATCGACCGTACAAAACATAGCCATTAATTGCAACTGGTATTGGTAAGATTGAACTGGTGAGTACATACTTGGTAAGTCCTGAGAGGTAGTTGCTGGGGCACTTCATCTTGGCCAGAGCCCGCCCAAAGTCAGCGGCGGCGGAGGCGAGCTGTTCCTCCGGGTCGAAGCGTGGATCCGTGCCACTGACATGTGTACCTACAGGCAACCAATAAATGGTAGAAGTTAAACTGCAATTGCACAAATGATGTGAAATACTGTAAGACATGGGATGCAGCTAACCTCGACAGCAAACAACTACATCGGCCGTTATGACCCTGCGTAAGTACATGCACAGGCATGTTAAGTACAACAGGGTTAGTGATACGTCTCCAACGTATCTATAATTTTTTATTGTTCCATGCTATTATATTATCTGTTTTGGATGTTCAATGGGCTTTATTATACACTATTATATTATTTTTGGGACTGACCTATTAACTGGAAGCCCAGCCCAAATTGCTATTTTTTTTGCCTATTTCAGTGTTTCGCAGAAAAAGAATATCAAACGGAGTCCAAACGGAATGAAATTTTTGGGAGCGTGATTTTTGGAACAAACGTGCTCCAACGGACTTGGAGTGGAAGTCAAGCAACCAACGAGGAAACCACGAGGCAGGGGATGCGCCTACCCCACTGGGCACGCCCTCCACCCTCATGGGCCCCTCATGGCTCCACCGACCTACTTCTTCCTCCTATATATACCTACGTACCCCGAAACCATCGAGGAGCACCACGAAAACCTAATTCCACCGCCGCAACCTTCTGTACCCATGAGATCCCATCTTGGGGCCTTTTCCGGCGCTTCGCCGGAGGGGGCATTGATCACGGAGGGCTTCTACATCAACACCATAGCCCCTCCGATGATGTGTGAGTAGTTTACCTTAGACCTTTGGGTCCATAGTTATTAGCTAGATGGCTTCTTCTCTCTCTTTGGATCTCAATACAAAGTTCTCCTCGATTCTCTTGGAGATCTATTCGATGTAATCTTCTTTTGCGGTGTGTTTGTCGAGATCCCATGAATTGTGGGTTTATGATCAAGATTATCTATGAACAATATTTGAATCTCCTCTGAATTCTTTTATGTATGATTGGTTATCTTTGCAAGTCTCTTCGAATTATCAGTATGGTTTGGCCTACTGGATTGATCTTTCTTGCAATGGGAGAAGTGCTTAGCTTTGGGTTCAATCTTGCGGTGCTCGGTCCCAGTGACAGTAGGGGAAACGACACATACTGTATTGTTCCCATCGAGGATAAAAAGATGGGGTTTATATCATATTGCATGAGTTTATCCCTCTACATCATGTCATCTTGCTTAAAGCATTACTCCGTTCTTATGAACTTAATACTCTAGATGCATGCTGGATAGTGGTCGATGTGTGGAGTAATAGTAGTAGATGCAGGCAAGAGTCGGTCTACTTGTCACGGACGTGGTGCGTGTATACATGATCATACCTAGATATTCTCGTAACTATGTTGAATTCTATCAATTGCTAGACAGTAATTTGTTTACCCACCGTAATACTTATGCTATCTTGAGAGAAGCCACTAGTGAAACCTATGCCCCCCGGGTCTATTTTCCATCATATAAGTTTATAATCTATTTTTACTTTGCTTTCTTTACTTTTAATCTTTATCATAAAAATACAAAAAATATTATCTTATCATCTCTATCAGATCTCACTTTTGCAAGTGGCCGTGAAGGGATTGACAACCCCTTTATCGTGTTGGTTGCAAGGTTCTTATTTGTTTGTGTAGGTACAAGGGACTTGAGCATGGCCTCCTACTGGATTGATACCTTGGTTGTCAAAAACTGAGGGAAATACTTACGCTACTTTGCTGCATCACCCTTTCCTCTTCAAGGGAAACCCAACGCAGTGCTCAAGAGGTAGCAGTTAGCATCCACCAAAAATAGCAAATGGGCAGCATCTCTAGTATATCTTCATTGCGGAGAGTAGCATGGTAGCAAATGGACAAATTAAAAAATGGATACAACTGTTAATTGCAACAGGCTTAACAACATCCTAAGTCATGTTTTGTAAGTTTGTAGCCATTGAAATACAATTGTTTAAAAATGGATTCAACTGTTAATTGCAACAGGCTTAATAGACATTGAAACCGGTACTGATAAAAATGCAATTGGCATAGTTAAACATCACAAGGCAGGTGCTGCCAGAGCAGAGAATGGCCCAGATGTCTATAAAAAGGTAGGGAAAGTAGCTAAAACATGTTAGGCATGTTTACTGGAACATGCTTAATACATAGAGCATACAGAACATGGCCATTAATTGCATTTGGTATTGGTAAGATTGAACTGGTGAGTACATACTTGGTAAGTCCTGAGAGGTAGTTGCTGGGGCACTTCATCTTGGCCAGAGCCCGCCCAAAGTCAGCAACAGCGGAGGCGAGCTGTTCCTCGGGGTCAAAGCGTGGATCAGTGCCACTGACATGGGTACCTACAGGCAACCAGTAAATGGTAGAAGTTAAACTGCAATTGCACAAATGATGTGAAATACTGTAAGACATTGGATGCAGCTAACCTCGACGACAAACAACAGCATCGGCCATTATGACCCTGTGTAAGTACATGGACATGCGTGTTAAGTACAACAGGGTTAGCATCCACTAAAAATAGCAAATGGGCAGCATCTCTAGTGATATCCTGAGTCATGTATTGTAAGTTTGTTGCTGGTATTGGTGAAATTGAGCTGGACACGGTAATATTTGAACATCACACAGTGTGCAGTACTGAAATAAACAAGGCATGAACATGCTTAATACATCAACCGTACAAATCATAGCCGTTGCAAATGGTATTGATAAGATTTAGCTGGTCAGATCTTACCTGTTAAGTCATGGGGGGTAGTCGCTGGGGCACTTCATCTGGACCAGAGCCTGCACCACGTCGGCGGAGGCGGCGGATGCGAGGTGTTCCTCCGGGTCAACATGCATAGCGGCCATCGCGCCATGGACCGCCATCAGCTCCTGGCTGTGGGGATTTGGAGGCATGAGGATGTTTCGCATGCGCCATTTAAGCAATCAAGCCGGGGCCGTGATAGAGATCGGTGGGTTACCTGACTGGATCCAAGCAGAACGTAGATGTGGTTGAAGTTGTGGTTGCGGCGGCGGCGGTTTGAGATGCCAGTAGGGGGAGGCGCGGGGGGATACTGAGGGTGGGGATGTGGTTGGAGGAATAAATTCTGAACTCGCGCGCCTAATGAAAATTTCGCTGCGAAACTTGAAACTTGGGCGGGGGAAACACACAACACAGACGAAGCGCGTAAAATACTCATGTGCAAGAAAAAACAAAGTTGGCAGATCCCGTCTCCAAAAAAATGTACACGTGTAGTTGATTTTTTCGGTCAATGGTACGCCTGGTTTATTAGGAAACATCGCACAGGTAACTGACTTATGGATCATTAACGCAAAAAAACACAGACGGGTACGGCATAGAAACTGTGTGTTTTGTGATCTTCTAATGATTAACGCAAAGAAACGCACAGGGGCACACATGCTAATCAACGCTCCAAGCCCTCAAAGGATGCTTTTACCTACATTCACTACAAAAAAAAGACACATCCGTGACATTTTGGGCCGAACAAAAGAAAATTTGTCATACTTATGACACTTCTATGACGATAATTGTGACAAAACCCGGTATTATCATAGATGTGGTGGGGTCCTACTTCTATGACAAAATATCATGACAAAAAATGGGCTTTTCGTCCTGGGCGGGTCGGAGACGCAACTGCATGACATTCTTTGGGCCGTCCATGACGGAAAACATCGTGGTAGAAGCGAGGGCGAGGAAAATATCGGGGTGTTCCCGGTTACGGTGGGTGGTCGGGGCCAAGCGATGCCCGTTTCTCTCGTACACGCACGCGCGTGGGTGCGAGGCATTGGGCTCTAACTAAACCCGAGTGAGGCGTTGGGCTCTAACTGAACCCGAGCGATTGCACTGCAGGCTACGGGTTACTGAACCCGAGCGATTGCACTGCAGGCTACGCGTTACTGAACCCGAGCGATCGATCGATGGCTGTTAACTGAACCCGATCGAGCAATTCCTTCGCTACTGCTGCTAACTGAAGCCGATTGATGCTACCTCTGGATGAACAGTGAGCGTTGCTGGGGGGTTTGGATGAACGGTTCCCGATGGGGGTGGATGAACAGGACCCCGTGGTGTTCCCTCTGGATGAACAGGACCCCGATCGATCGAGCCGGTTGGGGCTGGATGAATAGGACCCCGTGGAGGGCTGGATGAACAGGACCACCCCGTGGAGGGCTGGATGAACAGTAGACGGGGGAGGGCTGGATGAACAGTAGCCCATGGAGGGGTGGTTGAACAGGAACCCGTGGAGAGGGCTGGTTGAACAGTAGCCGGTGGAGTAGCGCGCGGTGGAGGCTGGATGAACAGGAGCCCGTGGATGAACAGTCGCAGGTGGAGGCTGTAGGCGGTCGACGGTGGATGAACAGTAGCCCGTGGAGGCTAGAGGGGGTCGACGGTGGAGATGAACAGTATCTCGTGGAGCCCCGTTTTGCGGTACGCCACACCCCTCCCGATGAACAGGACCCCCGTTTCAACCGTAGCGCTCCAACACAAATTTGTTTCCTCCATTTTGCGGTATGCCACACCCCTCCCGATCAACAGGACCCCCGTTTCGACCGTAGGAGGTCCGTTTCCTCCGTTTTGTGGTACGCGAGACCCCTCCAGATGAACATGATCCCGTTTCGACCGTGGCCGGTCGAACACAAGGCCGTTTCCCCCGTTCTGCAGTACGCCAGGCCTCGTTTCCATCGGTTGTTCCGTCCAAGCCCTCCCAATGAACACGACGATGCATTCTGTTCCGACCCAGCCGGTTGACTCCCCATGAACACGACGATGACGCAGTTTCTCCGTTCCGACCCAGCCATGTACACGAGCCCTGGCCGTACGTATGCGCGAGTAGGCGTTCGAGACCCTGCCCGTATGTACGTACGTGGCCGTATTTTTCTTGCACACTGGTCGTTGTACGTACGTGTACATGCTACGTGCGCGCCTCTACTATGACACATGCACGCCTCTACATCGACCAGTATGTACGTACACGTTTGCGACCAGAATGACAACGCTACATACGCTTCGACCAGGTGGGTCCCGACTGTTAGGCACTTCCTTGCCTGCGAGATGTAGCTGGTGGGTCCCAGCAGTCAGGGGGGCGAATCATTTTTTTACCCGGACGCACTTCCTTGCGTGCGAAGATGTAGCTGGTAGGTCCCAGCTATCAGGGGGAAATGTTTTTTTCACAAAATATAGTTGCCCGTCCGGTGGGTCCCTGCTGTCAGGTGGAGGAATAATTATTTTGCACGTAATAAGGAGGCACTTCCTTGCGGCCGCCGTGGACCGAGCTGTCAGCCTCTCCACGTACAGTACTCTTCCGATGGAAGTCGTTCCTTGACCCTTGACCACGCCGCACCGAGAGCACTAGGGCAGTGGACGACGGCGAGGCCTAGGAAGGGGACGACGCGGAGCCGGGGAAGACGCGACAGTGAAAGCCCGCGCGCAGAGGAGTACGAGGGTTCACTGGTTCGGCTGCGGTGTGAGGTTGTCGTCGCTGTAGGGCCTGGCCAGCGGTGGGAATAGTAGGGGGCGGTGAGGCCTCTGCGGCAGCACAGCCGGCCACGGGAGGCAGGAGCATGCGGCACGACCGTCGCTGCTTTGGGCGGCTGGAGCAAGAAGACCGGAGGTTGAAGAAGCACTACGGCCGTTGGATGGACATCGTACGGTCACTCGAGCTAGAATCGTTCATATTGACTAAGTTGACAAAGCACTCCGTCCGCATCAACTTAGTAGGCCCACTAGTCAGCCTCCCACCAAGGTGGGTCCCAACTAGCAGGGGGAGTATTCATTTTTTTGTGCGTAATAAGGAGGCAACTCCGGTGCGTCCGAGCTGACAGCGGGGGGAACGTTTTTTTGTGAAATACGTCGGCCCGTCCGGTGGGTCCCAGCAGTCAGGGGGAAACGTTTTTTTGCCAAATACGGTGGCCCGTCCGGTGGGTCCCTGCTGTCAGGTGGAGGAATAATAATTTTCCGCGTAATAAGGAGGCACTTCCTTGCGGCTGCCGTGGACCCAGCTGTCAGCCTCTCCACGTACAGTACTCTTCCGATGGAAGTCATTCCTTGACCACGTTGACCACGCCGCGCCGAGAGCACCAGGGCGGTGGACGACGGCGAGGCCTAGGAAGGGGACTACGCGGAGCCGGGGAAGACGCGGCAGTGGATGCCCACGCGGAGAGGAGTACGAGGTTTCACTGGTTCGGCTGCGGTGTGAGGCTGCCGTCGCCGCAGAATAACAGGGGGTGTGGGTGAGTGGAGGGATGCCCTGGCCAGCGGTGGGAGTAGTAGGGGTGGTCAGGCCTGCGCGGCAGCACAGCCGGCCACAGGAGGCAGGAGCAGGCGGCACAACTGGCGCTGCTTTGGGCGGCTGGAGCAAGAAGACCAGAGGTTGAAGAAGCACGATGGCCGTTGGATGGGCATCGTACAGTCACTGCAGCTAGAATCGTTTATATTGACTAAGTTGACAAAGCCCTTAGTACGCGTCAACTTAGTAGGCCCACAGGTCAGCTTCCGAAACAGTGTGCCCCAGATGTCAGGGGGAGGAATCATTTTTTGGGCGGGTGAAGCTAGAATATCCGAAATTGAAGAAGAAGCACGGCATCCGTTGGATGGACATCCAACGGCCACTGCTGCTAGAACCGTGTGTTGACTATAAGTTGACAAAGCCTTGCATACGCGTCAACTCTCTTTTTTTTAGGGGACGCGTCAACTTAGTAAGGCCACAAGTGTGTGGCAGAGAACTTATAGCCCATTTGAGATTTGTAAGAATGTGCAGCCAATTTTTGAATTCTAATGGAATTTACTACAGCCCATTTACAGTTTGTTAAAAGTACAGCCCATTTCAACCAACCGTTCAAAACAGAATTCAATAAAATTTCCCACATTTTGATGGGATCCGAAATATTTTTATCCCGAAATTTCTAGTCAGATTAAATAAAATTTCAATATAAATTTATATTACATAAAAATCCAATGAAACATTGCGCTCGCAACAATTAATGAAATTAAAATTTTCAATATCCAAAAATAATATTTTATAAAGTAATTACGTGTTTGGTGCATTTTTTATAGTTACTGCCCAGTTTTTTTAATTACATCCCATTTATTATTTCTTAAAGCCCATTTTCTTGTTAAGCCTAATGCATCCCTCCTAGGAAAGATTTGCAGCCCAGCGGGGCGGAGAATAACAACTTGACCTTGCCTGGGTATTCCTAAAAAAAAGTATAGTTGGGCTAGCCATTTTCAGCTTGAAAAAAATTAATATCTGGGCTGGATATCTGGCCTGGGCTAGACGGGCCACAGCCCGCCAGTTAATAGCTGCAGCGATGTTTTCGTTGTTGTTCAGAGGAGAAAATTTAATATCTGGGCTAAACTTCGCTCAAGAAAAACTCTGCAGTGCTCACACCTCAAAAACACAAATACTGCTCGAGCTGCTTGGTCCCAGCTGTCGGCCGCTTCTTGTGCAATTCTCTTGTTTATTGACTACATAGGTTGACAATGGTGTGGGACCGTGATGTCAGGAAACCAGGAGGAAGCAAAAAATAGTTTTATATACTAATAAGGAGGCACTTGCGTACGTGCGGCTATGGCCCTGGTGGGTCCCCACTGTCATCCTCTCCAGGTAAAGTCATCTCCTCATCCTCATGTCCGTTGACCATGTTGACAACGCGAGACGGCGGCGCCACGGCGAGTGCAACAACTCGAAGGACGACGGAGAGGGCCTCGCGGGCCCTATGGATGGTCTGATACAGCACCCGCTGCTCATTCGGGAAGCCAGGCTCATAGGGCCACATGTCCGGGATGGCATTGTCGTTCGCTTGTTCACCGGTGCTCGTTGAGGAGACGAAGGTTGCAGCACAGGTCCTCCTGCACTCGTAGCTCTTCCGCCATTAGGGCGCCGAAGTGCGGCCGCACCTGCTCTATGGTGAACACGGCATGAACCGGCTTGGACAGTGGCACCGGCTCCTGGTCGGAAGCTACATCCATCGTCTGATTGTCGTCGCTCAGCTCGGCAAGGTAGCTGGTGAGCCAGCATGTCCGGCTGCTGGACCGACCCGCTGCCAAGCATGAGTCTGACTGCCCTGTCCCACCCAGACTGCCTCCCTCACCCGCGCGCGCTTTCCGCCCGAAATGGTCAGCGCCGCCCGCCCCGCTTCCCGGTGCATGCGATTGCTCCGCCTTCAAATGACACAAGTGTCGTTCGTCCTTCTGCCGCCCACATTAATGATACGCGGTTGCCGAGGCGGCTACTCCGGCGCCACACGTCCGTCCCTCCGCCGCCCACCATTGCTATATAAACTGCTGCGCCGGCCATAGCCGCAGTCATCCGCATCCGTTCCTATTCTCCTGCCCACACCACTACTGCCCACCATGGCTTCCTCGCGCTCCAGCGCTCTTCGGGGCGGGCGGACGACGGACCACAAGGAGATGGCAGCCATTGCTGCCGACTGGCTGGCCGGCAGGCAGCCGGAGGACGACGACGTCTCAATGGAGAACATGGTAGTCGATGATCCGGCGCCAACCCCCTCCTCCACGTCATCCTCGCCGGTGCATTGCACCATGACCATCGGCGAGGCCCGTGCCCAATATATGGACACGGTGAGGCAGAAGCGTGAGGAGCAGTTCCGGGAGGCGCAAGCCGACGCCGCCTACAACCACCATCTCCTCCAGGAGCACCTGCAGGCGGAGGAGCAGATCGCCACGGAGCGGGCGGAGCAGGAGGCGCTGCTCGACTCATACCGCTCCGCCCGCGAGGGCCGCCTCGAGCGCTGGCGGTACCGCATGCGGGTGGCGGAGGCTACGGCCTCCTACAAAGAGGGCGATGAAGCGGGCGAGGCGCTGTTTGGCGAGACCGAGGACGAGGCAGAGGACAATGCCGGCTCCGACGAGTCCCCGCTCCGCTGGCGTCGACGAGGCCCTGCTCCACCGAGGCCCCGCGGCGCCAACAACGAGGTAGAGGACACCGCCGGCTCCGCCGAGGCCCCACCCTGCCGGCAACGAGGGGGAGGATTTCTCGTGCTCCGCCGAGGCGCCGCCCACCAGCAACGAGACAGAGGACATCACCGGCTCCGCCGAGGCCCCGCCCCCTGCCAACGAGGCTGCGCCACACAGAAAACAAGGAAGAGTAGAACACGGTAGGTCGCCGCCGCTCGGGTCCAAGTAAGGCCACCGCTACTACCCTCTGGTTGCTGGCACTAAGCTGTACAACATGGAGCAATTCTATGATTACAGGATGATTGAAGAGCGCTCTGTGGTTGAGCAAGCTCATGAGATACAGTCATTTGCTAGAGAACTTGAGCACTTCAGTTGTATGCTACCGGACAAGTTTGTTGCCGGAGGTATCATCACTAAGCTTCCTCCTTCATGGATCTCATTGGCACTCTTGATGTGGAAAAAAGGCGAGAGCAAAGGACACACATGCTCGAGGAATTGAGGGAGGATCTAGTGCCAATCTGGTACAGAAGAAGAACTTCCAGCACCACAAGTTCAAGAACAAGGGCAAGTTTGATGGTAAAGCAAAGTTTGATGGGAAGAACAAGGCTGTGCAACACACGAACTTCATGAAGAAGAATGACAAGAAGAAAGGTGTTTGTCATGTGGGGATCCTGATCATTGGGCTCCTAGTTGCCCTAAGAGCTATCACAAGCTAGGTGGGTTGACCACTGACGGCTGGTTAGCTTCTTGGCGGCGACGTGGAGTCGGAGAGCTATGTTGGAGAAGGACGCTGCTTCTACTTAACTGCTGGTGTAGTTGGCTGACTCACACGTGGGCCCAACAGGCATCTGGGCCACATGTCAGTTACGCAACTGCACCTGCAGTTAAGTCACTGAAGCTTCTATTCGGCTCAGCCGGACACAGGTGGGTAGCTTCGGTTAATTAATTATACCTCCAGCGCACCCCTTTTTAGTTGAAGAATGTATGAAATGTAATGAAATCCGGCATGTTCATATGAAATCCGACCGTGTATGAATGAATTTATTTCGATTAGTTCGGATTCTTGTATCACCGGCATTGGATGAACATGCAAAACAATACGTACTAGCATTATTCCCAGGGTGATCACCTCGTTTGCAGCAGTTTCACATGTACTCCCTCCAGTCCTTTCTAGTCTGCATACAAGTTTTGTCTGCAGTCAAAGTATCTCTACTTTGACCAATCTTATAGAAAAAAGTATGCACTTTCACAATGTGCAAAGTAAAAAGGAACAGAAGGAGTACAAAGAGTTTGAGCAGCTTTTTAGCGTTCCTGTACATTGCAATCAAACACACAGGCCTGGCAATTCATAGAGAACATTCAAAATAATCGATGATTATGCATCTCAGCGATTCACATGTCAGAGCCAATATTTACTTCACAACTAAAGAATAAAGAAAAAATTGATCGACGCTGCTGACAGCAAAGGGCGTCCCATTCGAAAATATCAAACGCATGTCTTCTTGCTAAAATCAATGAGCAAAATTTGACAAGGTTTTCCCATTCCAAAATATCAAATGCCTACAATTGTGGAATGGGCAAGGTTTGCCATCAGTTCGGACATTGACATGGCACCTCGTGCTAAATAAACCAGTTGTTCTTTTTGTGCAGTTCCACCAAAATCAACCAAATTCGCGCGTAGCTTGTATGATTTCACCCTTATATGTTGCAACGCCTTGAACTTATCGGCACCTCCTTTCTTGTGGTGGAAATGAATGATTCGATGTATTCATGAACATTGTGTGCAGTTCCCATTGAAATCAAGCTGAGCACCCCTATTTGCACAAATACAAAAAAAGTGATTAGTATAAAGCAAATTGTACTATGAATTGACAGTTTAAACAGGCACCTACATGGGCCATGTAGAGCACACTTTTAGAAAAATGGAACTCATCGGAAAGAATCCTAGAACAACATTGTACTCGCGCATCACAGCAAGAAAAATGGAGATTTGTCAGTCCTTTTGAGCTGAAGTTAGTTTGGTCTTGTGGCGGGTAATGTAACCATCCTTCAACTGCTCCTTCTGATGAGAAGATAGACAGGGCTTCTTCATCCTGGCATAATCGGAACTAGTCACTTCACGTACTCCATATTCTTCTTCAGAGGAGGATGATCCTGTTGTGCAAAGACAAGAGGATAACTAAATGCTAGCATCCCTGTTTGCATGAAAAAAAGGAAAGGAAATATTTAAAACAACACAGATGAAGCACTTCTCAAGGACAATACCACTTTTTGATGACAGTATCTAAACAATAGCACAACACCAATAGAGATGACAAAGCTCAATCATATGGATGAAATCAGTGGGCGAGTACCAACCTTTGTCAGGAGGCTTATTGTGTAGAGCATACAGATGAAGAACTTCTCCGGAACCATCTGTTGCTATCTACTGTGGTGGCCATGCTTACTATATACTCCTCGATTAGATTAATGTTTCCAACATCTTCTTGTGCAGTTCCACTAAAATATATGGTATCTTCAAAGAAGATCCCTGTTTGCACAAGTAGAGATAATTACGTATTACATTAAGAGTGGCATCAAATCAGTGGCAAAACAATTGCTCGTTCCAGCCATAGCAATAAATTAAGATGCAAAACTATATCATTACTTGTGTCATCACAGTTCCAGTGCTTCATTACAGCACCAGGAGTTGATTTTTGTTTTTCTTCCGCTTGTTCTTCCCCTTCATCACTTGGTTCAATAACAGACAAGCTTTGTCTTCAATGTAAGATTTGGCATGTCAATTAGGTTGCACAAGTATAGCACTAAACAATGACATTAATTTTCTGATGAAAGTGGCAAAATACAGGCCAACAGTTGTGAAAGATCCTTATCTTACCTCAATGGGGTATTGCAGTGCACATACAGATTGGAAGTCTTGTCTCCATTTGTGCAGTTCACTAAAATCAAGCAACATCACCATACAAGTAGCACAACATATGAAAGCACACTCCAGAATCATGTGAAAGAAGGCTAGTACTGACCTCTCATGACGCAGAATTCAAACAACTCACAAGAAGAAAATTTGAACCAAATTTGCCAACACGGATAGGAAGTAAGATCTCCTCTTGTGCAGTTCCACTAAGATCAAGCAACGTTGTCGGTGTGACATTTTGGTTGAAATGCACAAAACAATCTTAAAACAAAAGTGTTTTGTGCAGTGCAACAAAAGGTCACAATGGCAATGAGGTGAAGTAGATAACCCTGTTTAAACAGAGGTGCAAAGGAAACAACTAGTGGTCAATAACGGTGGATGACACAGAAGCCAACAAAAAGAAGCATCTACCTTATCTAAATGGGAAAGAAAGCAAGACAGTAGCATTTCTCAAATGGTGGCATTGATTAATATTAACAGAGAGATTATATTAACAATAAAATTAGTTAAACATGTAATTTGCTTTTAACTGTGGCATTGCATCAATTTTCCAGCGGCATTATTAGAGGGTGCTTGTTTACAGGGACATTTTGGTGGAGGGACTAAAAAAACTCCGTGTCAGTCCCATCTAAACCAAACAGGAGGGACTTTTAGGGATTAAAAGTGGGCATTTGGGGCTAAAGAAAGAAGACCCCGAGGGAGAGTCTTTTTGGGACTTTTTCCAACAGTTGCCCCTGCCACGCATCGCACCTTGTCTCTATTAGTTCATTACTAGGGGTAACATGCTCTTTTAGCATGTCATTTAATAACCTCTAGTCCATGTTTAGCCCCTAGAACCAAGCAGGTAGGGACTAGGGAGTTTTTAACCAAACAGGGCCTTAGATTAACAACGGTTAAAGAGTTGCACGGGACAGTGGACGCACCAGCACCATGTGCATCTACCGATGTACTTGGGTGATGCACAGTCTGTTGCAACAAAGAACAAACAACCAAGGAGCATATTTGTGTTGGTCCCAGTTTTGTTATCTTTAGACACCTTTCCCTATGTGTGCGTAGCAAATCTAGTCCTGCTCAAACTCTACAGCCTTGTCCCCCAAAACAAAAGATCAGTTTGTTACAGATGTGCGTACTGCATTTGTCATTGTTTTCCCTTTTCGACCAACGTAGGTGCTGGATAGCCAGTCTGTACTGGTACTTTCCCCACTTCCTTTCCTCTGTGAACCACGTCCTAGATTTATGCTATACAACTTCCCCCACTACTTTCCCCCATTCCTGTCCTCTTTGAACCACGTCTTAGATTCATGCGATACAACTTTCCCCCTTTCTTTCCTTTTTGAACCACGTCCTAGATTCATGCTATACAACTTTTCCCACTACTTTCCCCCATTACTTTCCTCTTTGAACCACGTCCTAGATTCATGGTATACAACTTTCCCCACTACTTTCATGTTTGATCCAACACCTAGATTTGAGTGCAGAAGCAGAAAAAGCCCACATGCAGCTAGAGCAATGCATGTGGAATAAGTAAATTATACCTTAAGGTTTTTGGGGTGTGGTTCGGTGGGCGACCGGAGGCCGTTCGACCCACACGATGTACAGCGGAGAAGAAGAAGGGGTCGGAGGCCCTCCCGCGCCGCCGCTGGGTGAAAGTGAACAGCTGCGCCGGTAGTGGATTCCCTCCCTCACCGACGGCGACAACGTTAAGCCTCCTTCCCTTCCCGGCGGACGGATCCTGCCGGCTCTTTGACCAGCAGTGAGGGGAGAGAGAGAGGCCAACGAAGTCTTGTTTAGATCTGGAGAGGGTGAGAGAGTGTGAAGAGAGCAACTACAAGCAGACCAGCAGTGAGGGGAGAGAGAGAGGCCAACGAAGTCTTGTTTAGATCTGGAGAGGGTGAGAGAGTGTGAAGAGAGCAACTACAAGCGCTGAGGCTCCAGCGTGTATATATATACTGGAGAGAGTGTGAAGAGTGCAAACCCTAGAAAACAAGCGCCGAGGCTGCAGCTTATACGTGATGAGGTGATTATACGGTCACTACGAGATCGTATAGCTCCGTATCCATCCATTTTGACCAGTCAAAGAATCCTCCTGGCACGAATTATGCTCAAGTGTAGTTATCGAACCCGAGACCTCAAGTTTGATGAGCGAACAGGCTAACCAGCTACACAACCCTCCCGTTATGTTCAACGAGAGGAAAATAACCTTTTATACATTCCTGCATTCGTGTGACAAGCATGCCGTGTTTTTTTGTGTGTGGGAGTCATTGGGATTTAAATCATAATCGTGTCATGTGGCTTTGGTGGTAAGACTATCCACAGTGGTGCAGAAATAATGCAGCCTTAGTCACCTTACCTCTCTCCACGTAGTACGTTGGGTCCCACCAGTCAGAGGGTGAAACAAACAAATTAATAAGAAAAATTAAAAGCGCCAGCGGTGTATCTTACCTCACACATCTCGCTACTGCTCGGGAACACTGTCCAATTGATCCCTCTGTTCGCTCACGTACTATTTTAAGTGAATCCTTATTATAACATGCACACAATTTTGGGCACTTGTATTCGACCTAAGTCAGTGTGCCACCGTATCTCGTACGACTCCCTCCGTCTAGGTGTAATAAGTCACGTTAGAAGGTGCAGCGGGACCAAGGTGCAAGCAGATTGGAGGAGAAGGAGAAACTTGACCGGTCATTCCTCCAATCAAAGCCCTGATTTCTGTCTCTAAACGCAACAATTAATCCAAACAACTAAGAGATGCCGTTTTAGCTACCATGCAGGGCCACGTATTAACTCGCATGCAAGCCGACTTTGATTTCTTGACTGATCAACGCGTAGTTGCGCTCCATGCATTGGGTTTCCGGGGGAGATAACAAGGCAGAGTAAGGAGCGTTTGGTTACATTGCTTAGGCTGGTCATAGTGGTGAGTAACTTGGACTAGTACAACATGCATATGTTACTAGTCTATGTTACTACTACGCGAAGTTTGTCGTCGGAAGCGAGCTGATCTGGCTCTCCTGAGCTAGCAAGGTTTTTCTAGCCCACCCAATCTAGCTGGCCCACAAAACCTAACATATTTTAACAGTTCCAAACGCCTAACCTTGCTCGGCTATGCTATAAGTTGTTCTTGCAAAGGATCCAAATGATCCCTAAGTAACAATGCTCGCTAGAAACGAGGCCAGGAGAGGATTGAGATGCGAAGTTAATGGACGACGCCTAAACATTTTGGGAATATCTGATTTCCGTAGGATGACTTAACACCTAGACAAAGGGAGTACTACTCCTCAGTCCAGGTTTGATGGAATATTCGCCACCTCTTCTCTTCTTGTACGTATTCCATTTGTATCTCACTTCCTGTGGCTTCGCACTTGCACGATTTTCCTATTCTATGAACCTGTGTGTGTGTGTATGCATGTGCGTGTGTGTGTGTTTAACAGCATGTGTGTGTTGGAGAGAGCGACAGATCAACCTACTCCTACAGAGAGATGGTGTGTAGTGTACGATTTTAACCGCGAGACTCGGTGCATCCTCTCGTTTCCGGGCGTCCGGTAGGGATAGGCGGACATCTGCCACGCCCGCTCCTGACCAGCCTGGCCCACCCAAAGCCCCTCCATCACCCGCACGCGCTTCCCGCCCGAAACGGTCAGCGCCGCTCCAAAGAATCGGTGCCGCATTCATGCCCGGGCAGAGCGGACATGACCTCTCACTGGCGCCTGCGTTGAAGGGAGAAGCGGATTCAAGAGTGATGGTTGCTTCGTCCGTCCAACTTACTGCTGGGTCTATGTGATTTGACGGCTCATTGGTCATTATTACTGAGGTGGTAGGACTGCTGGATGTCGCATGCTTTCGGCGAAACGATGTACTACTAGATTACAATTTTCTCTATTATTATGGCAGAGGAGTGCAAGAGCAGTGAAAACACGCAGGCTCAGTGATTACATGGCCCACCTCACACTATCACCATATTTTCTGGACACCGTGCGACACCTAAATCTTTACATAGACTTATATTTAGGAACGGAGGAAGTACTTGTATAGTACGTACTATAATTTATCAGCGAGATAGTACAATGCTATGAAGCTTCCAGCTTCTGTTACATGTATCTTGCGTCCAAGGTTGCCCGTTGCAACATTTCGTCAAATACAAAGGAGACTAACATGCATGCTATTGCATCTCAATGATTGATAGATCATAGCAAATATGTACTCCCTCCGTTCCAAAATAAGTGTCTCAACTTTATGCTACATACGAAGCAAAATGAGTGAATCTACACTCTAAAATACGTCTATATACATCAGTGTTTGGAGTATGTACTAGTAGTTCATATTGAAATCTACTAAAGGACATATATATTCCAAACAATATGATAATCTCTCTAACCAAGGTAGTAGGGACGAGGAGTAAACGGAGGGAGTAGTAAAATTTTCTCCTCGTCCTACGAGCCACCGCGCGCGTGGGCGAGGGAGTGGGCGTAAGGCGTACAGTACTACTACTACTCATGCTGTCCCTAGCCATTGAAACAGAGACAGCTAAAGAAAAAAATGATCCATGCAGTCCCTAGCCCTTGAACCGTAAACCCTAACCAGGATTTAATTTGCTGGCAACGTCGGCGCTTCCTAAGAAATGAAGTTTACAACCCTTTGACCATTGGATCATTTTGTGCAGTTTCACCAAAATCAAGATGAGCATCCCTGTGGCAAAGAAATTGAAGAAGCGTGATTAGAATAAGATTACTGGGACTAGTTGATGAGACATAAACTCATCACAAATACAGTACGTAGAAGCCAGTAGAGGTATGTGCGGGGCAAAGAAGTAGAGAAATATCCACATGGAGTGATGTGGGCAGCTGGAGCAGTGGTGCAAGCCGGTTGTAAAGGGAGTTGTACCTGAGGGATGTCAGGACGTAACTCAACCTAGAGGAGGGCGGCGGGAGGAGGCAACTACCCACGTCGCGGCAGTGAGCAATGGACGAAGGCAACCTCACCGGCTTTGTGAGAGAGAATGGCGGGACCCCTGATCGGGACGTGCCGACAGTGGGTTTTCGCCGTCGGCGACGGCGACCGCATCTACACTAAGCATCCACCCCTTCCCCCGGTGGACGTGATCCGCCCGGATGTTAGAGATGTGGCCACAGTGGTTTTGTGCGAGAGAGAGTGTGAAAACTTAAGAGAGCAACCCCAGCAAGCAACCGTGTAGGCTCGTCCTGCCTATGTATATAGTGGAGCGGTTTCCTTTTCTCTCCATATGAACCTATTTATATTGCGTACGTGCCACTGAAGAAAAAAAACTTTATTTATAAATGACATGGCACCTACTACTCGTTCTACTATAAACCTTGCGCTTGGCATCTCCAAACTATTAACCTTGCGATTGGCTCTTCGCCTCTTCGGGAAGTCGAGCAATAATGGTACTGCAGTATATATCATTCTGGCTATATGAGACCGAATGAATTGTTGCACGTCCACCACGTGGCGAGTTGCGAAGGAGAGTGCGTACTATTATGTCCGTTTCAATATGGACTACATACGGAGCAAAATGAGTGAATCTACACTCTAAAATACGTCTATATACATCAGTGTTTGGAGTATGTACTAGTAGTTCATATTGAAATCTACTAAAGGACATATATTCCAAACAATATGATAATCTCTAACCAAGGTAGGGACGAGGAGTAAACAGAGGGAGTACTAGTAAAATTTTATCCTTGTCTTGCGAGCCACCGCGCGCGTGGGCGAGGGAGCGGGCGTATGGCGTAGTAAGCAAGCTTCACCTCATCATGCGAGCCACCGCGCCCGTGGGCGGGGGAGACGGTGTACTAAGCAAGCTTCTCCTCGTTCTGCGAGTTGACGGGACACATCAAAAGTACTCCAGTGTATAGAGCCTTGCCTCTAAGGTAGGCCCCACATGGTTTGCCTCTTTTTTAACATAACGCGTCAAGTCGCAATTTGTTTATTCACCCGTGGTAGACGATCCACCCTCCATCTGGTGGACAACCAATACACATGTCAAATTACCACGTGGGCTGCCTTTTCGTACAGAAATGAGCTCCACCGTGTACCCGCGCGGGTGTGGTTGGGAAAGAGACGGGAGTACGTGCGCCGTGCGTGCACCTCTTCTCTTCTTGCACGTCCCCCACCTACGTGGGTGTGTGTGAGAGATACAAACCTAGACAAATGGCTTGTGCGTTCGTGAGTGTTTTTTGTTTGGGGGGAGGTTGATTTCGTGAATGTATTTGTGGGAATATGTGTCGATGACATCTCAAACAAAATTTTGCATGCAATGTGTGTGAAATGGAGGCCTATCCATATCATATATAGAGGGTCGGGCGATCCACGAGAAGAGAGGGAGGGGTCATAGATATCGATAGAGTCGAAGAGAGGATCAAGTGGGTGGGTGCGAGATCGATGAAGAGAGCCATCGAAATTGTGTGTGTGTGCAAGTCAAAGATATAGGGCGACTGACCTAGCTACCGGAACGTCAGAGGGCACAGGTCAAGTTTGTGTGTGGCAGGGAGACATGACTAGAGCGCTCGATGTATCGGTGTGTGTGTGTGTGGGAGGGGGTGGGGGAGGGGTAGGCAGAGGCCTAACTATAGAGGTAGAACGACTCGTATATGTGTTGAGAAGGAGAGACCCAGCTATGTCTTGAGGGAGATCGGTCGACATCCATACATAACTGAAGGACGGGAAATAGGATGGGACAGAGAGAGAGAGGAGAGAGAGAGGGAGGGAGAGGGGTAGAGTGCTGGATGGGTGATGGAGTTGCTTCTCGAAGATGGTGGGAGAGGCCTACTAGACAAACTGAGGGTGGAACTGCAATATTATCAATAAGAGTGGGGATGTGTTTCTGTGTGTGCCTGTGCGTGATAGATCTGTCGGGACACATCCATGGATGATGAAGGGGAACCATGTGTTTGGTAAGCAAACCTAACTAGATCGGTAGATCAATTGTTGTTTGTCGGAGGAAGGGAGAGACATAACTAATGAGGTAGATCGATCGACGCGTGGGGAAAAACGAGTTATAAGGACCTAGCTAGCTATATGTATAGCGGGAGATCGGTCGGTGTACGTCCATTTGTTAGAGGCAAATAAGGCCCGGCGAGACGGATAGACAGAGAGAATGGAGCTAGGAGGTGGTGCGAGAGGCCCAGCTACTAGCTAGATAGGGGGAGGAGTGTGCGGTTGTGAGATCGATGAAAAGAGGGGCGAGAGTTTACACGTGTGTGGGACCGTATGAGAGACACGAGGCAAGGACACATAAAGGAGGAGATTGAAGGTGCGTGTGTATGTTGTAGGCAGACATCGCTGGAGAGGTTTATCGATCGGTGTGTGTCGGAAAGGAGTTGTGGAGACTGTGGGAGAACGACCTAAAGAAAAAAATGAATGTGCGCGATGGATAGAATGCTGAGGGAGGGGGAGGGCGAGGAGGGCGTGTGCATGCACGAGAGAAAGTTAGTGGTAGCTACAAAGGTTAGAGGATTGTGTGGGTGTAAGAGACTAACAAAGATCATAATTTGATATGAAAGTGGATTCATATATTTGAATAGGAGATCATAGTGTTTTAAACATATGCATGCATGAATATAGCGGTGATACGCGTGTTGTGGTTTTGCACATGTTATACCATAATGTGATAATGCATGGCGTTTGCAACTCACAGCTAAATATCGAACAATCTAAACCATACTATACATCGAACAATCTCACATTTTATTTGAATTTGTGATAATGTGTGGCGTTTGCAGCTTACAACTAAATATCGAACAATCTAAACAATACTATATATCGAACATTCTCACATTTTATTTGAATTTGTGGTAATGTGTGGTGTTTGCAACTCACATCTAAATACTTGTAGGCGTAGGGGGCGGGGCACCATACATAATGTGATAACACATTATACATATGAGACATGGTTTAGTTTGTGAAGGTCTAGCTAGAGCTTGAAATGTACTATGATTTGAAATCAACATAAAGTGGATTCAAAAAATCGAGTTCGAGTTCATATAGTACACATAGTTCATATGTAACTCGAGACTAATCATGTGGTGTGCTGTGAAGATAATACACAAACGATGGTTTAACTTGACAATAATGACGATTGTAGATCTTATTAAAACAGAGAAACGAATTCAAATGCTTTGACTTCACAACAATCATTATTGTAGATCTTATTCAAATAGAGAAACGAATTCAAATTTAGTTCATATTGAAGCGGTAGTATATACGTTTGGAATGCACTAAAACGTTCATTTGAGTACTAGGTTGCATGCATTATACACGTAACGAAATATTTTAATTGAACATAACATGAATTCAAAGTTTTGAATGACATTTGTAGTGCGAATTGATTTGGTACAGTACACGTTAGGCTTGTCCGGAAATTTCAACCCCGCCTTGTTAGCCCGAAATATTTAAGATATATCTTTGTCTCGTTGGGCTCCGACAACTCCCTTCATCTCAACCTGCGCCTTGCGATTCCAAAATTACAACGCGCGCGAAAACTCCCACCTCCTGTGAAATCCCGACATGCAAAATGCCCGTGATACCCCTGAACCGAAAGAACCGCCTCAAATCAGTGGGGGTACTTTCGTAACTTACCCCACATTTCGGACAAGCGCGTCCCTAAGCCATGGTTCCCCACTCCCATCCCATTCGCCCACCCATTCGTACACCGAGGCCGGCAAAACCCGCGAAGCCCCACACCCTCCTCCGTCCGCCACCCAGCCGGAGCCTCTTCCCCAATGATGTTGTCCACAGCAACACCTCAACGTCCCTCATCCACCGTACCGGATGAGGATCCGTCGTCGATCTGGTCGTCCCGCCGGTTCAGCCACCCCGTCCTCCACCTCCAAGGAGCTACCCTGACGTTCCCCTCGGTTTTTGCACCACCTCCATTCCCACACCGCCGTCTTCACCTGCACCACCGGAAGAGCATCATCATCACCGTTTCCTCGGATGAAGCTGCGGCCTAACGGCGCCACCAAAGAGGTTGTACACTAATCACCGCATTTTCTTCTTGATTCGATCTCACGGTGCTGCCGGCGCTCGGTCCCGAGCCGACACGGCGCGGCTCCATCCACGGCGGTGTCGCCGGCCACTTCCTCCACGGCGTCGCTCCCTCGGCGGTGACGTCCACATCAGTAGGAGATGCTGCTGCTTTAGCTCTCGCTCGCGCTGCTACTCTGCTCTTGCTCTCGGTCCCCTGCCTGGCCTGCTCTTGCTCGCACTGCTGCTCTCGCTCTTGCTCTTGCTTGCGATGCTGCTCCGATTGAGCTACACTTCAGCCGACTGAATCGACTTTTGGGTCATTCGATTTTCAGGGGGTGGGGGGGCTCGCCGGAGTTAAGGAAGAACCAGCCGCAGCGGGGAGGGGGCTCGCTGGAGAGGTACCCCACTATCTATCTTAGGGTTCAGGGTGGGGTGGTGGTCGCCGGCGATGGTGGGGCGATGGCGTGGGGATCGCCGGAGAAAAATCTCGGCATGGAGGGGCCTACAGGATGGCCGGGGTGGCGGCGGACCGGCGGTGGGGAGTGTTTTCGGGACGAGCGGGGCGGCGCACCACCGGCCGCGGGCGGCGGGGGCGGCTGTTTGGCCGGTGGTGGCTGGAGGCTCAGGGGGGTGGAGGTTGAAGATGAACTGCAGGCCCTTGATTTCGTATCCAACGGCTGCAAAATCGACTGACCAGAGATGAAAAAGTCAGTCGACTGACTTGTAGCCTCACCTCTAGTGCATCCAGTTTCGATAGTAAAATTCAGTTTCGACAGCAAAATTCAGTTTCAACAGTTAAGTTCAATTTTGACAGTTAAATTCAGTTTCGACAGTTAAGTTCAGAGATGAGCGGCTGATGTATACATCTAGCACTTTGTGGTTATGTATTTTACATCATCTATTGGAGATGCTATTAGAATTCCACTCAGGTTAACGTTGTCTCTCTTGTCCTGCTTCAGCCTCAGTGTCGTACACTCACCGGAGCTACTCCAATGACGAAACCCTCCATCACAGCGGAGCAGTACCTCGGACTCCATCTCCAGACGCCTAAGATCTTCTTCCCCTCCTCCAACAGCCAAGTCAGCCGGGGCATCCTCACCGACCAACCCAATCACGCTGAGATCGACATGGCTCCGCCAAAGAGGTTGTACACTTCTTGTGGTTTGACTTAATCTCACCATGCTTCTTTGCATCCTGTGATCTTCCAATTCTTGTGAACCAAACACCCAGATTGGCAGAAATCTTGTGTTTTTAAATTCTCTGTTTTGCACGTGCATTCCTATCCTATGCCTGTCTATTTCCTATCCTTGCATTGTTAGAATCCTCAAATTCAAACAAGCCCTTACACAATTACTTCTGTTACAGATATGTGTCAAAGAAAACCTTGTGTGGTTTGTCCTGCTCCTGCGGTGTTGTGTTCCACCCCAGCTCAGCTGCTCCAACGACGGAAGGGTTCACCACAGCAGGGATCCGCTCTCCAGACTGTCTTTCGCCGCCTCAGATCTTCTTCCCCGCCGCCGGCAGCCATGACAACTGCATTACCATCATCAACTGAGCAGATGACCTTGAGGACTACACGGGTCCGCAAGAGAGGTCGCACTCTTCCGTGTCTGCTTACGTTATGCATCGCTTAATATGATGACATGCTACTTTATCGTCGTGTTCACCTATTAGACTCCGACTCAGGTCCAAACTTATGCTGAAACTTGAGTTTTTAAATGGTTGTGGGGTACATATTGGGGCAGCAATCAGTACTATATGTCTACTATCTGGTTAATCTCGGGTGTCTACTATGAGTTTCATGTTGGGTGCAAACAAACATTAAAGGAGCCATTATCTGTATTTTTTTAACTAAAGCTATTATCTGCCTGCTATCATTGGTTTTGGGTCTATCCACAGTTTGCTACCTTCACTCTGGATTTGTGCATGCACTCCTTACATAATCTCACTATGTTTTATTCCTATGCATGTCAGTTATAGTACACAATGGAACTGAACATGTAGAGCAAAAGAGACGAGCCTTGCGTGGCAATAAAATTTCATGCAGACGTCGCTCCATGGTGGGCGCAAAGGCAGCCCCCCTCCACCGATTTCGGATCGTAATCAAGAGGAAGATAACTGTTCTGAGGGGGATTCAGAAGTAGAAGACCACTCCTATTTACCCCATGAGGTCTTCACTCTAACTTGGCATGCTGATGTTGGTAATATCATGCATATGGTGCCTTGCATTGCTTACTGTATACATCAAAGATGTCATCTGCTTAGTTTAGACATGCTTAGCGTCAATGCCATATGTTTAGTTTCTTTATCGTATATGTGAATCATGCAATGCCATCTTGTTTAGCCAGGCATCATATATGTGAATTTTTCAATGCCACCCTAGTTAGCCAGTCATCTTATATGTGAATTATATCATGACATCATTTTTTATTACGTGTTAAATAGTACATTCAATTACTCTTCCTGTGCATCAGCCATTCGGCACGGTCATGGAAAAATCTGGAGTGGAAACAAGGTCTTAAGAGCAGACAATGCTATCTGACGAAGCGCATGTCTTGTTGGTTACAGATAGCTCCTCAGAGGAGGATTCAGAGACAGATGACCAGTCCTATCCCCCCCCCCCCGAGGTGCATGCTCTAACTTGGCAGGGTTATGTTGCTCATATCGTGCATATGGTATCTTTCATTGATATGTCATTTGCTTAGTTTAGACATGATTTGTGTGAATGCCACCTGTTTAGTGTCTAATTACCATATATGTGAATTATGCAATGCCATCTTTTTGCAAGACATTATATATGTGAATTATGCAATGCTATCTTGTTGCAAGGCATTATATATGTGAATTATGCAATGCCATGTTGTTTAGCCAAGCGTCATATATGTGAATTATATCATGCCGTCCTTTTTTTGTATTTCTCATTGCTTTTGTCGACAATGTTTGTATATTCAACTGCTCTTCCTGTGCATCAGCCATTTGAATTGGTGATGGAGAAATCTGGAGTGAAAACAAGGTCTTCAGAGCAGACAATGCTACCTGGTGAAGCAGATATGTTGCTGGTTACAGATAGCTCTTCAGAGGAGGATTCAGAGGCAGATGACCAGTCCTATTATCCCCTTGAGGTGTATGCTCAAACTTGGCAGGGTTATATTACTCATATCATGCATATGTTGTATTGCAATGCTTAGTTTTTACATCATATACACGATATTGAATGCTATCTCCTTAGTTGACACATCATATATGCGATTGCCCTCTGCTCACTTCCTTAGTATATAAATCATATATTTGAATTATATCATGCCATGATGTTTACATAGACAGCATGTATCTGAATTATGGCATGCCAACCCATTTTCTAAAGACATAATATAGTTATATCATCTCATCCTGTTCACATAGTCATCATATTTTGAATTATGTCATTCTATCCGTGAATTATATCATGCCATCATGTTTCCATCGACGGCATGTTTGTGATTTATGGCATGCCAACCACTTTAATAGACACATCGTATAGTTATATCATGTCATCTTGTTTACATAGTCTTCATATTTTGAAGTATGTCATTCTATCCTGTTTAGTTAGCCATCATACTTGTGAAATTGTGTCATGCTATCCTGTTTAATTAGCCAGCATATATTTGAAATTATGTCCTGCTATTCTGTTTGGTTAGACAACATAAATGTGAATTATTTCATGCCCTGTTTTCTTCCCTACTATCCGTTGCACCTGTCTATCTTACAATGTCTGTACATTCAATTACTTTTCTTGTTTATCAACCATTTCAATTGGAGGGGGTGATGGCAGTATCCGTGGGAGTAAAAACACGGTCTTCAGAAAAGATCGTGCTACTTGTCGATGGAGATAGAACCACGGTTGTACTTGCCCAAGAACCAGCCCCACCACACATAACCCAGACTCACGCAGATTGTACCCCTACCCAGTTGGACAGAGAACCAGCTACACCCCTTCTAACCCCAACCCCAGCAGATAGTAACCCAGTTCCCGTTGACACAGCACCGTCTCCACCACAGAGCACCCAAACACGAGCAGTTAGTAAGGCAACTGCAGTGCCCAAAGCACGAGGACCACCACTCCGAACCCCAAGTCAAGGCTTAAAGCAGAAGAAGAATTGTTCTCAGGTCAGGTTCCGTAGCTATGGTTCATACTACTTTGCTCTTGCATCACTGTATTTACTCATACCAACTAATTTCAAATTTGAAGGATGCAATTGAAACTCCAATGGCGCAACAGGTATGTTTTAAACCTGTTTCTTTAACGTGTTTGTTGTTGTAACTTGCTCTATGTTGATTTCAGTTTCAATTGAATAAACAGTTATGTTCTCATGCCATGCACATTACAAGTGTTGTTATTGCTGTGTAGTTTCCCACACTTATATTCTGTCTATGCTGCTTTGTCTTAAATAGATATGATTCGAACTGTATCTATCTTGATTCGACAACATAAACTAGAATGATATAGACCATACAGTGACCATACTACATAGATATATGTTTGTTTCATGCTGTTATCCTGTCCACCTTACTACTGAACTAGTTTACGAAAATGAGTTTCATATACTACATTGTAAACCTGTGATGTGTTTGTTTCCTTTAGAACGCGGATAAAATATTGGAGAAGAGTACCCCATTATGCAATGGTAAAGGAAGTAATGCAGATCAGGTTCAAGATAGTGAGACATCCATGTTGTTCTCCAAGAAAGCTGATAAAAACTATACTGAAGACACTGAGACAACCCCAAAGTCCTGTCTTGATGTAGTGTTCGAGTTACTGGCTACTACTGCTGGCACCAGCTCTTCGAACTCGCTGCCTGAATCAGTTCGGCTTCTTGAGTCTCAACTTCAAGTTGAAAGACATCGATCAGATGTTATGCGACAGGAAAACCGAAGGACTGAGGAAGTCCCTGCAGAATTCAGATGCATACTTTCTGGTGCAACAGCAAGTGCTGGAGGATTTAAGCGCCAAACAAGAGAAAGTTAATAAGCTTGCTAAGCTTCTTGCCAGCATTATGGGTACCCAGGATATTGTTTCTTGAGCTCTTCT
This sequence comes from Triticum aestivum, assembly GCF_018294505.1. NCBI lineage: Eukaryota > Viridiplantae > Streptophyta > Magnoliopsida > Poales > Poaceae > Triticum > Triticum aestivum. The sequence goes on along the minus strand of NC_057808.1, from coordinate 384,031,860 downwards.
GAAGTGGTTTCAATTCTGGACTTGTTTTGCTGCGGCGTTTATATGCTGCTTTGTTCCCTATATTTGCACTTGTGGCGAACTTTGATGCCCACTGGATGTAATATGTGTAATAGCTGTGATAGCCTAGCGTAAGTTGCTTGCTTATTTATTTCCGTTGTCTTGTTTATTTGTTTTCTTGTAGCCAGTGCAGTTCTTTTTCCACGGTTTGCTAGTGTGGCACCCCGGCTCAGAGAAAACCGAAACGCCCCGTATTCCAGCCCAGAGATCGAGGAGAAGTCTTCTGGAATACGGCACTGCTTAGCATAGAACAAACCAGCTTTCTATTATTACACGAATATGAATACAAGGTCTCTGATATTACAATGAATAACATCGGCACGGCGACACTACGCCATCCTCAGTTGCTCTATGCAAGCAGCAGAACAACTCGAAGTAGCGGAAAAACTTCTAGCAGCGGAACAACGACAACGGTGGTGAACTCCACTCTACAGGGACTCTGGCTGGAACGCTTATCCTAGCTTGCGAACATAGGAACAACACCAAACAAGCAAGCAATCTAGGCACGACCTGCAAGCTGGCATGACACGCCAGGTCAGTACATTGAATGTACTTGCAAGCTCACAATAACCAGAAGCATTCAAGACAAACATCAGCATGGCATTTACAGGTTAAGCAGGAATTAACATGAGATCCTCAGAACAACATAACATGAGCAACATGAACATGATACAGCTAGAACAACATGAGCAACATGAACATGATACAGCTAGAACAACATGAGCAACATGACCATGATACAGCTAGAACAACATGAGCAACATGAACATATAGATCTGACACTACTAGCATGCAACATGATGACACTATATGCACTATTTATTCTGCTCGGGTTACTACGTAACCATCACATGCATCACTTACCAACCTCGGACATCACACGATCATCTCAGGATCAAATCAAGCTTGGTATAAACAATACCCTAGTAATCATTAAATGACCACAAGGAGCTTGATCTTTACCCACGATTCTCGCACAATATCATGAATATCCAACAACTCGGTATCCTCGATACCACGGTGATCATTCCGGCGATCACAACCATGACCAACACTTGGTCTCAAACGGTGATCTTTCCGACGATCACAACCAACTTACTCATTGTCGAACCGGGGTTGTCATTAATCAAGTTATTATTAATACTGTTGACTCACGGTGGGACCGACACGAACTGGGCCCTTATCCGCGGGCGCGGCTATCAATAGATTAAACACACACTCTGCAGAGGTTAGCACACTGTACCCACGCCACGGAACCCATGGTCTCGCACTCCCATACGTGCGGACACGGTGTTCCGACAAAACCGATCTACTGTCATGACACTCTCCCGGCCACTCCAACTCACTCCCCATTGGGCTAGTCCTGGGTGGCCCCGTGTCTACCAAAGACACAACGACCACCGTCGTGGTCCATCCCAAACAGGGACAAAAGCGCTTATCATCCAATCTACGGGCACACAAGGTTATGTCCACCTACCTGATCAGGGTAAGCACGCCCATAACCTTCCCTAGTTGGAGGCACTGGCGAGAGGCACGACAATAGACCCAGTTAGGACCTTCCCATAAAGGTAACCGTGGCTGCACTGGTCAGCTCGATATGGTGGCACCATGACTCAGCCAACAGTTGTTCAAGGTCAATTTAATCCGGTTAAACTTGAATGCAAATATGCTGAGCCATGATAAAATAACATGATGTAATTACAATGCATGATCATGATATCAACATAAGCATGAGAGTATGACATAACTATCCACTATATCAACAATGAATCATATCCAACTGAGCATGGCATACTGACTAACATGAACATCACAAGTACATACTTCTCAGAAACATAGCATGACCACTAGCATCAACAATAAATATCATGCAAGAACATAACAACAATGCAAGCATTTAACCAACGGGATGCAATGAAACATGTATAACAACGGTACTCGGGACAGACGGCAGTTATGCACCGAAGACCATCACCAACATCAACAGGTACTACTAGCAAGCATAAGCATATGAAAGGAATACTAGCAACTAGCAAGGCATGATAACCAGGTGCATAACAACATAGCAAGAAGGTAAGCACTAACCCAGAAGCATTACCGAAACAACGATAACCATATTTTAAACAAGCAAACATTTAATAAATATTCAAGTTGAAAACCATGTCTACTGCATGACTATCATGCAAGTGGGTATTGTGGCTTGCCTGGGGATGAAGAAGGCATCGGGAAGGATGCGGTGAAGCCGCGGAAAGATTTGTCGGAAACAGTTCTCTCTCGGAGGGGCTGTTTTCTGCCAGGGACCTTTCTGTAATGAAAATATTTTCAAACAGGGTCTGGACAGAAAAACAGAAAGCGCCTTTCGACAGAATACGCTTCCCTACTGAGAAAACGTTGACCGGACCACAACAGAGCCGGAGTACGCTTTCATATAGGGAAGACGCATTCCAGTGGAATACACTTCCACTTATCCTAGTCAGCAGAGGCGGGCCGGATTCTGTCTCGCTGACTGGTGGGGCCGTGGGGTCCACGCGCTGGTCAACTCCCTCCTCCCGCCTCCTCCTTCTTCCCCGTGCTGGCTCGCTGGACAGGGAGTGGGTCGACGGCGCCGAAGCTCGCCCGGCCGACTCCGGCCATCCCCCGAGCCGTGCAGCACGCCGACGAGCTCGGGGAGACGAGCCGCACCCCACTGAGGGATTTGCCCACGCCGGAGAATAGCGGAGCAGACGGAATAGAGATTCGCGGCGGAGGGGAGCTTCGGCCTCCGTGGAGTTCGTGGCAAACAACCACGGGAGGAGGAGGAGAAGTGTTGGGGTGGCCCCAGGATGAGGATGGAGGTCTCTGGTGGTGGTAGAAGAGAGGGAGGAGCTCGGTCTTGAGCCAATCGGGGAGCGTGTCCGCGGCGGCCATGGCGGCCAACCGAGGCGATGAGGGGCTCTGGAGTCGAACGGATGGGTCGGGGAGGCTTAGAGAGTGAGGCGAGGCTGCTGGTGAAGAGAAACGCGCTCGGGGTGGCCTTATATAGCCGCGGGGCGAGGTGCCGCGCTGGCGTCGCCGCGGACACGCGGCCGGCACCGCGGACACGTGTGCACGTGCATGGGCTCGTCGGGAAGGCGACGGGGAGACGCAGGGAGGAGCCCACGGGGCAGAGGCGGCCAACGGAGCACGGGGAGGATGACGACGGCGACGAACAGAGCCAAACCGCCACTGTGCTCTCGTGGGCGCGCGGCGGCTTGCATCGGTGAGGAAGTGGACGGAGGGGGAGAGGGGTCCAGGTGATCGGCGATGACGAGAGGAAGACAATGGACATGCTCACGCGCGCTAAGACAACGAGGGGGAAGCGGACGAAGCAGAAACGGCGGCCTGGACGCGGCCACTGCGCACAGAGCGCGTGCACAGGCACGCCATTGTTGTGGTCACCATGTGAACGAGGGCATTCAATGCTCAACAGCACCCAAAACGTTGTCTAGCTAATAGTTCATCCAGGGTAGGTGGCAACTGCGGTGGTAGTTTGGTTAAAAGAGCTTCGGTTGAAAGGTAATTAACCTCTGAAGTTTACTGCAGTAAACTTGATCGTGTACTGCTGCTCAACAGGGAGGTGATTGGTGACAATGGAGTTGTCTGCAAGGTTGAGGTAAATAAGGAATTACATCCTGGTAACTATGGAGGGGTTTGGATCAAGATTTAACAGAGTTGCTTTGCAACTGCCAAATATGGTCCAGAATCAAGATTTGGATGATGCACTCACATGGAGTTATGGAATGTGATGCAGCTTGGCAAATCCTCATGATATGGACATATAAAGATGCTGTAAAAAGCTCATACCAAATGGACAATCCAAAATGGTACTTGCTTCACAAACATCTCCTCTGGACAGAAACTTGCAAATATTCTAGAGAAATAATGGCTTGATGAACCATGCCCAAAATGGGTGGAGGTAGGTTATATGGATAATAGAAGGCCTAGAAAAATTGGCAGCCATAATGGAGCAAGATAAAATATACTTGCTTCACAAACTGAAATTTTGGACAGAATCAAAGAATTGAAGATGAGCTCACATGGAGGCATGACATGAGCTCTACTTTGGTGGAGGGCTATGATATGATGATATGAGGGATCATGAAAAATGGCAACTCATTTGGATATGCCTAGCTTGCACCTCCTTCACAAAGCAACTTTCTGGATAGAAACTTTGGAAAATAATAATTAAATAATTAATAGGCAAATGAGGTTGCATTTTGGCATGTGGCAATGATATGGACAGGAAAAGGTGTCCAAGAAGTTTGAGGTCAATTGGGAAAAGGAAAATAGCACTTGCTTCACAATGTGCCATTTAGGGCAGAATAGGAAATGAATTATTTGAGCATGATGATAAACAGACAAATGAAATATTTTGCCATATTTGAGAAAGATATGACCCAAATAATTTATGAGAATTATTTGAGAATTTTAGGAGTGATGGAAATAAAGGTTGCTTCACAACCTAGGGCAATTTGAGTTATTCCTTTAATAGAAAAGGAATATTCCCAATAAAAAGAATATTGGGATTTGGGCTAGGATGAAAATGACAGGGTCTAGGGAAGGATTTGGGTATGACAAGCCACTCTGGAAGCAAAGAATAGTTCATCTTCATCACTTTCCAGACCGCAAAGCCACGGAAAAAGAAAACTCAAGCAAAAACCTCAGAAAAACAAAAGAAAAAGAAAGGGCCAAAAATCAAGCTGTCACAGCTAGTGGCCGGAATAACCTATTTTTTAAAACTAGGCCACATTAACAATGGGCTACATATTTACTATAGTTAACATGGGCCTCCTACGGGCCGTAGAAACAATGGGCCTTCTAAGGGCTGTTGAAAAAATGGGCCTTCTACGGGGCGTAGACACAATGGGCCTTCTACGGGCCATATCATCAATGGGCCTTCTACGGGCCGTATGATCGGTTGGCCAAACATGGGCCAATAACAGACCACATTATGGTCGTAAATGGGCTAGAGTTGAAATCGTCCGTTCATTGGTCGACCATAACAGGCCATCGTTAATAGGTCGTATTTGATGACACTATGAAAACGGCCCAACGTATTAACGGGCCACAAATGGCCCGACTGTAACCACGGGTTGTATTTGGCCCACAAGCAGAAAATGACAGTAACGGCCGAAAGTAAACGAATGCTGGAAATGAGCCCAAGAATAAATGGGCCCTGAGAAGGCCGAAAGATAACATGGGCTAGAAACGGCCCAACGGAATAATGGGCCGTTAATGGGTATAAAGTGATACACTGTTCATTACGGGCCAGTTTTACCACGGGTCGTTAATGGGCCGAGGGTTACTAAGGGCCTCATATGGGCCAAAAGACATCATGGGCCATACATGGGCCGGAAGTTAAAACGGGCTGGAATTATATTGGACGGCCTAGATGACGCTACTGGGCCTAATTTGGATAGGCCATAAACGGGCCCTGGGTTAGCGGGCTGTAAATGGGATATATGCGAACAGGCCGTTAACACGCTTGCCATGGGCCGGCCGCCACGTTTTGACCAAGTCAAACGGGTCGGCCTTTTCACAGGAATGGGCCACTGTTGGGCCATGCCACATGTCGATGTATCATAGGCGCTTTGGGTCCAATGAGTGGATGACATTTTTCCCAACGGTGAGCCGACACGTGTTTCCTCCAGCCAATGATGATTTTACACGTGGAAAATCCCCATTGGTCGGGGCTGTTAACGGGTTATCAGATCCAAAACCGGACCCGATAGCTTAACGCCGTTCCATTACGGTGGATGCCACGTGTCAGTCACCCTTGACGAAAGCACTTCTGTGACACGCGATTTATCGTCATGGAAGTGGACACTTCCGTGATGATAATTTTGGTAATGTCATGGAACACTTCTACGACAGCACAGGTATGACTATCTTTATTCTGTCATAAATTTTTCATGGATGTACATGCATGACAGAAAACGTGACCTACTGTGACAAACACGTATCATCACGGAAGTGTATTTTTTTGTAGTGATTGTACGTTAATACTACAAACTTAAAGTACTACTGGTAATTTGCTCTAATACTAATTAAACTACTTCTCACATGCTGCCATCGGGGCATGCTGGCCAGACGTCGGCGTTCTCCTTCCCGGCCTTGTAGGCGGCAGCCCACCGTGCTTCGATCTCCACCAAGCTCTCCTCACCACGGCGTGCGGCCTCTTATTTCTTGCAGCGGCGGGACTCTCTTTTCTTGACTGCTTTCTACCTTTTCTGCTCCTTCTGTGCGGCTTTAGCTGCCTCTAGATCCACCACCCATTCAGCCATGGCAGCCTCAAAGTTCGCCCATGTAACTATCTGGCCGCCGGCGGTGATGAACTCGGCGCGGCGAGATGACATCGCTTCCTTACCATGTGTGCGGTCGCGGGCGGCGAGGAACGCGGCGCAGCGGGATGCCATCGCTTCCTTACCAGTTACTGTGTGTCGCGGTGCCATGGACGACGCCTGGAGAGAGCACTGGGACGGAGGGGCTGGGCAGCCGTATAGTGCGGTGGTATTCAAGAGCTCAACGACAAATGACAACAGAAATTTTTCTTCCCTTACAATTTTGCTCGTTCATTATCACACACGGTTCATCTCCATTGCTTCCAGAAACAGTGTGCGCTGAGCCTATTCTGTGTTGCGTTATGATTGGCCGGAACCCCAGCCACGCGGATCGCGCGTGTGCACCGTAGGATGCGCCATGATCGAACGGCAATCCACGTCCCTCACATCACACCCGTGCAGCTGTAGCTGGATTGGATTTATATGCGCTAAATGCCTAGAAAATGCACATAATCCCCTAAATATGGTAAATGAGCCCCAAAAAATGCCATATTTGAACACGGTGATTTGCAGGGTGTATGTTCATCATAGAAAAAAAAACTCCAGGGAAAAGAACGAAGAAAATTTGGATTCCCCTTCAATCTTGGTGATTTCCCTCTCGAATGCATGGAACTTCTTTGGTGATGGTTCAATTTATGAAGGGCGTGCATAACGACATAAGCCAAACCTTCTCAAATTTTTACCAGGGCATGGTGGGGTCATACCATGGCACACCATGCCAGGCGTCATGTTTTTCAAGCATTTATTTCATTTTTTCTATAGTTGAAAACCCAATACACAAACGTTTGTGGTTGACTATTGCCACACATTTCATTGAAATATCTGTCCATTCCTTGTAAAAGGCATGAGAATTTATTAAATGGCACGAGCATGGTTTTCCAGGCCGTACTTGTGCACCCTTTCATGCACCGATTGTTTGAACTTGAATTATGTGCATTAATGCCTAGGAAATGCACATAATCTCCTAAATATGGTAAATGAACCCGAAAAAGTGCCAAATTTGAACACGGTGATTTGCAGGGTGTATGTTCATCGTAGAAAAAAACTCATGGAGAAAGGAAATTTGGATCCCCCTTCAATCTTGGTGATTTCCCCCTCGAAACCATGAAACTTCCTTGGTGATGGTTCAATTTTAAGAAAGGCGTGCATCATGACATAAGGAAAACATTCTCCAATTTTTACCAGGGCATGGTGAGGCCATACCATGGCACCACGCCAGGTGTCATGTTTTCCAACCATGTGTTTCATTTTTTGTCTAGTTGTTAACCCAGTAAACGACGCGTTTATGGTTGACTATTGCCACATATTTCCTGGAAATATCTGCCCATTCCTTGTAAAAGGCATGAGAATGTACTAAATAACACGAGCATGGTTTTCCAGATTGTTCTTGTGCATCTTTTCATGCACCGATTGTTTGAGTTTCAATTATGTGCATTAATGCCTAGAAAATGCGCATAATCCCATAAATATGGTAAATGAGCCCGGAAAAATGTCAAATTTGAACACGTTGCATTTGAGGCGGTATGTTGATCGTTGGAAAAAAAAACTAAATGACAAACTAGGACGGAAATTTGGATTCCCCTTAAATCTTGGGGATTTCCCTCTCGAAAGCATGGAACTTCCTCGGTGATGGTTCGATTTATGAAGGGCGTGCATGATGACATAAGCCAAACCTTCTCAAATTTTTACCAGGGCATGGTGAGGTCATACCATGGCACCATGCCAGGCGTCATGTTTTTCAAGCATATATTTCATTTTTTCTATAGTCGAAAACCCAACAAACAAACATTTGTGGTTGACTATTGCCACACATTTCATCGAAATATCTGTCCATTCCTTGTAAAAGGCATGAGAATTTACTAAATGGCACGAGCATGGTTTTCCATGCCATTCTTTTACACCCTTTCATGCACCGATTGTTTGAACTTGAACTATGTGCGTTAATGCCTAGAAAATGCACATAATCCCCTAAATATGGCAAATAAAGCCGGAAAAGTGCCAAATTTGAACACGGTGATTTGCAGGTTGTATGTTCATCATAGAAAAAACTCGTGGACAAAGGACAAAGGAAATTTGGATCCCCCTTCAATCTTGGTGATTTCCCCCTCGAAACCATGAAACTTCCTCGGTGATGGTTCGATTTATGAAAGGCGTGGCATGACGACATTTTTACCAGGGCACGGTGAGGCCATACCATGGCACCACACCAGGCGTCATGTTTTCCAAGCATGTATTTCATTTTTGTATAGTTGTTAACCCAATAAATGACGTGTTTATGGTTGACTATTGCCACACATTTCCTTGAAATATCTGCCCATTCCTTGTAAAAGGCATGAGAATGTACTAAATAGCACGAGCATGGTTTTCCAGACCGTTCTTGTGCACCTTTTCATGCACCGATTGTTCGAATTTGAATTATATGCATAATTAATACCTAGAAAATGCACATAATCCCCTAAATATGGTAAATGAGTTTGGAAAAATGTAAAATTTGAACACGTTGCATTTGAGGCGGTATGTTGATCGTTGGAAAAAACTGAATGACAAGCTACGACGGAAATTTGGATTCCCCTTCAATCTTGGTGATTTCCCTCTCGAAAGCATTGAACTTCCTCGGTGATGGTTCGATTTATGAAGGGCGTGCATGATGACATAAATCAAACCTTCTCAGCTTTTAACCAGGGCACGGTGAGGCCATACCATGGCACCATGCCAGGCGTCATGTTTTTCAAGCACGTATTTCATTGTTCTATAGTTGATAATCCAGTAAATGACGCGTTTGTGGTTGACTATTGCCACACATTCCATTGAAATCTCGGCCCATTCCTTGTAAAAGGCTTGAGAAATTACTAAATACCATGAGTATGGTTTTTCCAGACCGTTCTTGTCCACCTTTTCAAGCACCAATTGTTTGAATTTGAATTATGTGCATTAATGCCTACAAAATGCACATAATCCCCTAAACATTGTAAATGAACCCGGAAAAGTGTCAAATTTGAACACGGTGATTAGCAGGGTTTATGTTCATCATACAAAAAAACACATGGATGAAGGACAAAGAAATTTGGATTCCCATCCAATCTCAGTGATTTACTATCGCACATGATTCATCTCCGTCACCTCTGCGACCCGTGCGTGTTCACTCACACATGCAAAAGGAAAAAAGAAAACCCTCGCCCACTTCGTCCCTACTCACTCGCCGTGGACTCCTCCGCAACTCTACACCCTAAGCTCGACGGCTGTTGGCGGCGGGCGTAGGTCGCGCTCCAAACGGCATGGGATTTCGCCCCTACCGCTTTTCGCCGCCTATCTGCACTGACATTCTAGACTCTGGTCGACTGGGGTTTTCTGCAGGATTGGGCCGGGGATTTTTCTCATGGAGAAGGTAATCAACTTAGCAAAATATTCACTCATCTCTTATCACAGTCCGTCCGTCGTTGTTAATCAACCGGCGGAAATCGCCGTGGAATCATTTTTGTTCTAGCCGATTCGTGGGTGTTCATTCATGTGTCCACAATGCGAGCACAAATCGGGAAACTATGGTCATGGCCAGTCGGAAACGAAGTTCTATCTCACCATTCCGGATGACTTCAGGGAGCGCTCGGTATGTTCAATCTCAACCTACCACGGTCGGCATGGCCTAAATTTGTGAACATATACTGTCTATTGCTACATTATCGATATATTTGCATCAAATCTTTGTTACATTATCTATTTTTAATTCTATATTTTTTCTTTGCTTTCATCTATATATTGATCTATTCTATCAGTTACTCCCATATTTCATCTTGCTCTGTTATTTCAATATTTCCAATTTACGATCTTAATTTTAATTTCAAGCAGTACATCCCTTGCTTTGCAAGAACGGGAGTAGAAGGAAATCTTGGGCTTTACTTTGTTGATGACTCCCAGGATGTCATATTGACAACGCAGCATGGATTTACAATGACGATTAGCGTAAAACTTGATAAAGATGGTCACTCCTATTTTAATGCGGACCTTTGGAGAAAAATGTCTAAGTGTTATGAACTGAAAGCTGGTAATAAAATTCTAGTGTGTGCATCATAGCCTGGTCTAATTAACATGGATGTTTACTTCCCCAACGTCATCAGCCGATCAAAGTCTGATCGAGGTTAGTGTCCTTTCAACTTTCTCCATGATGTCATATTACTTAGCAAAGTCGGGGTATTTGTTCTGACTAATTAATCACTATTTAAGCAACTAATTGTGATTTCATATTCTGACTCCGTTCCTAGGCAGTAACAAATTCTATTTACCAATTTATGCGCGCTATATATTCTTCTGCCATGTTCTGAATAAATAATACCTTTCCACCTTTTAAGCAGGATATGTTGGATGCATAGTGAACGATCTATATGTTACTAAGCGTGCCAAATTTCACTGGAAGGACTTGAAGCATGTCATAAACTTTGTTGATAATCTGACAGAGATAGCACAGCGTATGAACGCTGGATTTTGGATGGGATTAATTAGACATATGGTGCACACACTGAACAAGACCAATTGTGTGCACAAAACGCTGGTAAAAAGTCTTATTTTAATGTTGATGCTCATAAACTATATATATCTTCAACGATATGTTACAATTGGTTTTTATTCTACATGTCAACAGAAATTGCCCCATGTAGCAGTTCCTGGATCGATTTCCCGGCGTGGTCGAATTACACGTGTGCCTGCTAATAACGCCAAAGTGAGTGCAAGGTACTGCATTTCCTGCAGAAATGGAACCATTCAAATTAAAAAGTTCTCGCTTCTCGTGGCAATGCATCCATATTGGAAAATTGGAGACACTGTTCTACTCATGCTCTACCAAGGCACAGGAGGGCTCTTCCTTTTCATTGACGAGATGCCGAGTCGCCGTGATCAAGCTGCTTCCAGTGGATAGTTGTGGTTGTTGGCCCTCAGCCTCTTAAAATGTGCTAGCTGTTACTATATATGTTAAGTATGTAGATATGGACCATATGGTTGTTGGACCTTAGCCTCTTAAAATGTGATAGTTGTTATTATGTTAAGTATGTAGATATGGACCATATGGTTGTCAAAACCGTGTTATGAAGATCCTCCTTTTGTTGAATAGTGTAACCACTATATATATGTTACTCAAATGTTGTTACCCAAGTTCATAATTTTTTATGGAAAGTATTAGTATCGTACACAGTTCATTGAGTTTAGGCGTATGCCCGATGTCTAGAAGGCATTTGCATATTAACTGTCCATATTGCAAATTCACACATGTTAACATAAGGAAACATATGTGTAACATACTAATCATCGCACACGAGTACTCGCAGATGCATCGTGTGCGATACTCCTAGCCACCGCAAGCAACTAGTTTGCATTTTTAAAAGTTTTTTGTACACACAGAATCGCACACGAACTAACTGTAATAACTGTCTGTGTTGTAATTTCTCATCGCAAATAGTTTATCCGAGTCGGTTGTTTGCCACGTATCACACACATCTTGTTTACACGACTCGTTTGTGTTATTTTGGTTCATCACAAACAGTTCATCCATGTGAACTGTATGCCACACATCACACACATCTTGTTAAGTTGAACTATTTCTGTTGTGTTCCCTAAATGAAAACAGTTCGTCCGAGTGAACCGTATGCCGTATATCGCACACACACATTGATATGGCTGCCCGTTTCTATTGTTCTACCTCATCGCAAACAGTTCAAATGGATTAACCGTGTGCCCTGCATCGCACACACATTGATATGGCTGCTCGTTTATGTTGTTCTGCCTCATCACAAACAGTTTGAATGGATTAACCGTGTGCCCTGCATCCCACACGCAACTAAAATCTAAACCGTGTTTGATGGCTCGGCCATCGCAAACGTTTTTCATCTTTTTTGATGGTTTTTTTACACCACCGTTTGCGATTAATGCATCGCACATAGTTTCGGCAAAGGGTCTCTGATTGTAGTTTCACGTTAGCAGTATCCTGCAGTAGTGATAATCACCCATTTGCGTTGTGATGTTTGATTGCACACAAGGTATTCCTCCGGTATCCGGGAGTTGCATAATCTCATAGTCAAAGGAATATGTATAAGTCATGAAGAAAGCAATAGCAATAAAACTTAACGATCATTATGCTAAGCTAACGGATGGGTCTTGTCCATCACATCATTCTCCTAATGATGTGATCCCATTCATCAAATAACAACACATGTCTATGGTTAGGAAACTTAACCATCTTTGATTAACGAGCTAGTCTAGTAGAGGCTTACTAGGGACACTGTGTTTTGTCTATGTATCTACACATGTATCAAGTTTCCGGTTAATACAATTCTAGCATGAATAATAAACATCTATCATGATATAAGGAAATATAAAATAACAACTTTATTATTGCCTCTAGGGCATATTTCCTTCAGAAAAATCATCGTAAATTTTTATTCCGTTTCGACTTTGTTTGACATTCCTTTTCTGCAAAACTCAAAAACAAGGAAAAAACAGAAACTGGCACTAGTCTCTAGGTTAATAAGTTAGTCCCAAAAATAATATAAAATAGCATAATAATGCATATAAAACATCCAAAACAGATAATTAATATATAATAGCATGGAACAATCAAAAATTATAGATACGTTGGAGACGTATCAAGCATCCCCAAGCTTAATTCCTGCTCGTCCTCGAGTAGGTAAATGATAAAAACGGAATTTTTGATGTGGAATGCTACCTAACATATTTATCCACGTAATTTTCTTCATTGTGGCATGAATGTTCAGATCCATTAGATTCAAAACAAAAGTTTAATATTGACATAAAAACAATAATACTTCAAGCATAGTAATAAGGCAATCATGTCTTCTCAAAATAACATGGCCAAAGAAAGTTATCCCTACAAAATCATATAGTCTGGCTATGCTCCATCTTCATCACACAAAGTATTAAATCATGCACAACCCCGATGACAAGCCAAGCAATTGTTTCATACTTTTGATGTTCTCAAACTTTTTCAACTTTCACGCAATACATGAGCGTGGGCCATGGATGTAGCACTATAGGTGGAATAGAATATGGTGGTTGTGGGGAAGGCAAAAAGAAGGAGATAGTCTCACATCAACTAGGCGTATCAACGGGCTATGGAGATTCCCATCAATAGATATCAATGTGAGTGAGTAGGGATTGCCATGCAACAGATGCACTAGAGCTATAAGTTTATGAAAGCTCAAAAAGAAACTAAGTGGGTGTGCATCCAACTCGCTTGCTCACGAAGACCTAGGGCAATTTGAGGAAGCCCATCATTGGAATGTACAAGCCAAGTTCTATAATGAAAAATTCCCACTAGCATATGAAAGTGACATCATAGGAGACTCTCTATCATGAAGATCATGGTGCTACTTTGAAGCACAAGTGTGGAAAAAGGATAGTAACATTGCCCCTTCTCTCTTTTCTCTCATTTTTCCTTTTCTTTTTTTATGGTGGGATTCTTTGGCCTCTTTTATTTTTTGTAAAGTTCGGAGACCCATCTCAACTTGTGAGGGAGTCATAGCTTCCATCATCCTTTCCTCACATGGGACAATGCTCTAATAATGATGATCATCACACTTTTATTTACTTACAACTCAAGAATTACAACTCGATACTTAGAACAAAATATGACTATATATAAATGCCTCTGGCGGGTGTACCGGGATGTGCAATGACTCAAGAGTGACATGTATAAAAAATATGAATGGTGGCTTTGCCACAAATACGATGTCAACTACATGATCATGCAAAGCAATATGACAATGATGAAGCATGTCATAATAAACGGAATGGTGGAAGTAGCATGGCAATATATCTTGGAATGGCTATGGAAATGCCATAATAGTTAGGTATGGTTGCTGTTCTGCGGAAGGTATATGGTGGGTGTAAGGCACCGGCAAAAGTTGCGCGGTACTAGAGAGGCTAGCAATGGTGAAAGGGTGAGAGTGTGTATAATCCATGGACTCAACATTGGTCATAAAGAACTCACATACTTATTGCAAAAATCTATTAGTCATCAAAACAAAGTACTACACGCATGCTCCTAGGGGGGTAGATCGATAGGAAAAGACCATCGCTCATCCCCGACGCCACTCATAAGGAAGACAATCAATAAATAAATCATGCTTCGACTTCATCACATAACAGTTCACCATACGTGCATGCTACGGGAATCACAAACTTTAACACAAGTATTTGTACCAATCCACAATTACTCACTAGCATGATTCTAATATCACCATCTTTATATCTCAAAACAATCAGAAAGAATCAAACTTCACTTAGTATTCAATGCACTTTATATGAAAGTTTTTATTATATCCCTCTTGGATGCCCATCATATTAGGAATAAATTCATAACAAAAGCAAATTACCATGCTGTTTAGAGAGGCTATCAAAATAATATAAGTGAATCATGAGAGTTCAACAATTTCTATAAAATAAAGCCACCGACGTGCTCCAAAAAGATTTAAGTGAAGCACTAGAGCAAAATTGCCTAGCTCAAAAGATATAAGTGAAGCACATAGAGTATTCTAATAAATTCGCGATTAATGTGTGTCCCTCTCAAAAGGTGGGTACAGCAAGGATGATTGTGGCAAACTAAAAGCAAAGACTCATATCATACAAGACGCTCCAAGCAAAAGACATATCATGTGGTGAATAAAAATATAGCCTCAAGTAAACTTACCGATAGACGAAGACGAAAGAGGGGATTCCTTTCGGGGCATCCCAAGCTTAGGCTCTTGGTTATCCTTGAATATTACCTTGGGTGCCTTGCGCATCCCCAAGCTTAGGCTCTTGCCGCTCCTTATTCCTTGGTCCATCAAATCTTTACCCAAAACTTGAAAACTTCACAACACAAAACTCAACAGAAAACTCATGAGATCCGTTAGTATAAGAAACTAAATCAGCACTTTTGGTACTGTTGTGAACTCATTATTTATTTATATTGGTGTAATATCTACTGTATTCCAACTTCTCCATGGTTCATACCCCCCGATACTACCCATGGGTTCATCAAAATAAGCAAACAACACATAGAAAACAGAATCTGTCAAAAACAGAACAGCATGTAGTAATCTGTAAACTACGAATACTTCTGTAACTCCAAAAATTCTGAAAAATAAGGACACCCTGGGAAATTTGTATATGAATCTTGTGTCAAAACTTCAAATCAAAATCACGCTTCTGTGATTTTCCAAAATTGTTTTACTGGGCGCAAAAGTTTATGTTTTTCAGCAAGATCAAATCAACTATCACCGTAAGCCATCCCAAAGGTCTTACTTGGCACAAACACTAATTAAAACACCAAAACACAATTACTACAGAGGTAATAATTTGTATTCTAAAAAACATAAAAGAAAAATATTGGGTTGTCTCCCAACAAGCGCTTTTCTTTAAAGCCTTTTAGCTAGGCGTTGATAATTTTAATGATGCTCACATGAAAGATAGCAATTGAAACATGAAGAGAGCATGATGTAGCATGCGAAAAACAAGTTTAAGTCTAACATACTTCCTATGCATAGGCATTTTAGAAGCAAACAAATTATCAAGACAAGCAAAAACTAGCATATGCAAGGAAGAAGAAAGAAACAATAGCAATCTCAACATGACGAGAGGTAATTTACTAATAGGAAATTTTCTACAACCATATTTTCCTCTCTCATAATAATTACATGTGGGATCATATTCAAATTCAATAATATAGCTATCACATAACATATTCTCTAGATGATCCACATGCATGCAAAGTTGACACTCTTCCAAAATAGTGGGATTGACATTAACTAAAGTCATGACCTGTCCAAACCCACTTTTATCAAAAAATTCATAAGATTGATCATACTCCAAAGTAGTGGGATCATTATTACCTAGAGTTGATCTAGAAGTGGAATAGAATAACCCGGTTGAAGGGTAATGATCATACGTCTGTAATGCATTGTATGGTCCAGAATATGTCCTATTCTTCTACCTTTTCCAGGTAGTCGATGGCTATTCACAGCTACCACCTTAACACCAAAGAAGAGTTCGACCCAATGCTTTATTTCGGTCTTAGTGAATCCCGATTCGACATTAAAAGTATATTGATTCTTTCCCAATAAACGAAGACTTTTTTCTGTAAATACTGCGTATTTGATTCCATCCATAAATCGACTTTCCCTCCTATGCTCTGAGTTCCAGTATCGATAAGAATGCGAGTTCTTATTGTTCTTATGTTATGGTATGAATATACCATACCAATTCATTATGTATGATGATGGATGAGATTCCATGGATAGAGAGCCAGTTCCAATAGAATTATGGAATGTTCCCGTTCGTGTGCATCCAGTAGGAATTGAACCCGCAAATTTGCCAATTATGAGTTGGGCGCTTTAACCATTCAGCCATGGATGCTTAACAAGGATCATCGTACATCGTGAATGAAATGCTTGTTATGCCTAATATACTTTGTTTAACCTGTATCTGTTTTAATTCTGTTCTTTATCCTACTAGTTTTTTCTTTGCCAAATTACCCGAAGCTTATGCTATTTTCAATCCAATCATGGATATTATGCCTGTTATACCTCTATTCTTTTTCTATTAGCCTTTATTTGGCAAGCTGCTGTAAGTTTTCGATGAAATCTTTAGTACTCTGTATGCCAAATTGAATGATGTGTTCATTCGAAAAAAATAAAAATGGGTAAAAGCCGAGAAGTTTTATATTTTTGACACTCTTCCAAACCCATTTTCAATATTATTGCAAACATATTCATCATGAGGCTTAAATAAATTTTCAAGATCATAAGAAGAATCACCCCAGTCATGATCATTGCAATAAGTAGCGGACATAGCAAAATTAGCATCCCCAAGCTTAGAGTTTTGCATATTATTAGCACAATTGACATTAATAGAATTTATAATAACATCATTGCAATCATGCTTTTCTTCCAAGGAATCGTTAATCACTTCATAAATTTCTTCTTTTGACACTTCATCACAATTTTCAGATTCACGAATTTCAAGCAAAACTTCATAAAGATAATCTAGTGCACTCAACTCACTAGCAATAGGTTCATCATAATTGGATCTCGTAAAAAGATTAGCAAGTGGATGAAGATCCATAAACTCTTTGCTTACTGATTTTCAAGAAAATACACAATTATGGCAAGCAAACGAGCAAACAAACCAAGTAAGACATAAAAGGCAAACGAAAAGAAGGCAAATAAAAAGGCAAATATTTTTGTGTTTTCTGAAAATCGTTTTAGAAGTGGGGAGAGGAAAACGAGAGGCAAATGGCGAATAACGTAATGCAAGAGATGACATTTTATGATGGGTACATGGTAGGCTTGATGTAGATCTCCCCGGCAACGGCGCCAGAAATTCTTCCTGCTACTTCTTGAGCTTGCGTTGGTTTTTCCCTTGAAGAGGAAAGGGTGATGCAGCACAGTAGAGATAAGTATTTCCCTCAGTTAAGAACCAAGGTATCAATCCAGTATGAGAAACGCGCAAGTCCCCAATAGATGCACCTACACAAACAATCAAACACTTGCACCCAACGCGATAAAGCGGTTGTCAATCCCTTCACGGTCACTTGCAAAGGTGAGATCTGATAGAGATAGATAAAACTAAACAAAAGATAACTAAATATATTTGGGTATTTTGGTTTATAGATCTGAAAATAAAAGATTGCAAAATAGTAGATCGAAAACAAATGTGATGGAAAATAGACCCGAGGGCCATAGGTTTCACTAGAGGCTTCTCTCTTGAAGGCAAATAATACGATGGGTGAACAAATTACTGTCGAGCAATTGATGGAAAAGCGCAAAGTTATGACGGTATCCAAGGCAATGATTATGCATATAGGCATCACGTCTGTGTCAAGTAGACCGACTCCTACCTGCATCTACTACTATTACTCCACACATCAAACCGCTATCCAGCATGCATCTAGAGTATTAAGTTCATAAAGAATGGAGTAACGCCTTAAATAAGATGACATGATGTAGAGTAATAAACTCAAGCAATATGATGAAAACCCCATATTTTTATCCTCGATGGCAACAATTCAATACGTGTCTCGGTACCCCTACTTTGTCACTGGGTGAAATCACGCAAGATTGAACCCAAAGCTAAGCACCTCTCCCATTGCAAGTAAAACCAATCTAGTTGGACAAACCAAACCGATAATTCGAAGAGAAATAAAGATATCAAATCGTGCATATAAGAATTCAGAGAAGATTCAAATAATATTCATAGATAAGCTGGTCATAAATCCAAAATTCATCGGATCTCGACAAACACACCGCAAAAGAAGATTACATCGGATAGATCTCCAAGAACATCAAGGAGAACATGGTATTGAGAATGAAAGAGAGAGAAGAAGCCATCTAGGTACTAGCTATGGACCCATAGGTCTGAGGTAAACTACTCACGCTTCATCAGAAGAGCAATAGGGTTGATGTAGATGCCCTCCGTGATCGAATCCCCCTCCGTCAGGATGCCGGAAAAGGCCCCAAGATGGGATCTCACGGGAACAGAAGGTTGTGGCGGCGGAAAATTATTTTTTGCTCCCTCTGAGGATTTTGGAATATATGTGAATATATAGGACGAAGAGGTAGGTTAAGGGATCCCCGAGGGGAGCACAAGGTAGGCTGTGCGCCCTCCACCCTTGCCACCACCTCATGGCTCTTCTAGCTTGGACTCTAAGTCCTCTGGGTGTCTTCTGGTCCAAGAAAAATCATCGTAAAGTTTTATTCCGTTTGGACTCCGTTTGATATTCCTTTTCTCCTAAACTCAAAAACAGGGGAAAACAGAAACTGGCACTAGGCTCTAGGTTAATAAGTTAGTCCCAAAAATAATATAAAATAGCATAATAATGCATATAAAACATCCAAAACATATAATATAATAGCATGGAACAATCAAAAATTATAGATACGTTGGAGACGTATCAATATGGCATCCATTTTTAATTCTCTTCGTTTTTGCACATATGACACATGTATACATGAGTAACTTTCATAGTTCATCAAATATAGAACCAAACTATTATCCCAAGAAGTAGAAGGCATGAAAATATTGCAACTCGGTTTGCACATATAAGTGAAGCTCTTATTCATATCAAAAGATTGACAATGTTCATAATTAAACCATCCCAACATTGGTGAATACACTTTAATTGCTTCAAATTTACATGCGAACATGCTTAAATAAGCAAACATGCAACAAGTCATTTGACACAGAATCATCACCAAGATTAGAGGTCATATCAAAATGATTAAACATTGGCACAATTATTTTCAAACGTATTTGGTCCAAATCTGATTTATTCCCTGATTCACATGGTTCTTTCGTATTAACACTTAATTCAATGGGTCCACTCGAAATTGTTGATATTTTAGTTGTCTGATCACGTGGCAAAGTCAAATTATCAACATAGTCCTCTAAAATAGGTGGTGTGATCAAAGTAGTGGGTAGCTCATCAGATGGTGTATTTAAATTGACAAGGCATTCATATTTCTCATGTTGAGGTGGAAGATCAGTACCTTTGTCATTACCTCTTATGATCAACTCAGATGATGTAGCCACTCTCAGGTCAACCTGGCAGTCGGGTCGGGTTTGGTCGGGTCAACCTCTACCAAACCCATGCCCTATAAGTAAATGGGTCTACCCCTTCACCCATGACCCTACCCATGGGTATAGGAGCAGACCCACGCCCGTACCCATCGGGTAACCCGACCTAATGGGTTACCCATCGGGCGCAAGATACTATTTTCAATATAATTTACTTATTCTGCCAAAACTCTTGGTAAACGATTCCTGTTGTTGCGAACAGGATTTGGCGTTGTCTAATCCCAACCACACAAGCAAGCAGCGTGCAGCAGCTGTGTTTTATAGGCTCGCAGGTGGTTCCTTTCCCGTAGCTGGGCGAGGTGGTACTAAACTATACCAGTGCATGAACCAGCAACGAGTGTATTGTATGGGCCACTAACAAAATCTTGTTGGGCCTTGATTCTTGAAACGTGAAAGAAGCAAACGTGAAGCTGGCTGTTTGGTGCCTAGGTTGGGGCCGGCTGCTTCTCTTTTGCCAACGTGAAACCCATAGCCTTGGCTCCATTTGTTGGTATTGACCAGCCCATAGCCTTTTGCAAACTCTGAGTGATGCCTGCGTTGGGGCTGATGCTACATAGACGCTTCACACAATGGCCTGGCCACCCCTCAACTTTTCCTTTTTCTGTTTCTGTGCTATGTGTCTTGTATCTATGTACAAAATAATTAGTGCACAAAACTAGACCAGTGTATGTACGTGTATATGTCTATATGCCCATCGGGTAACTCATGGGCATAGACCTGCACCCATGCCCTACCCACCACTAATCGGGTTGCCCATGGGTCGTGCCCATGGGCGAACATGACGAACCATACCCTACCCATTCGGGTCGGGTGCCCATGGGTCGGATTGCCAGGTTGACTCTCGGGGGTGATGTGTCACATGGTGGAGGTGATGTAGTCCTCACAACAATGGATGTAGTTGTCATAGTACAACTAGTAGTTGAAGGAACAACCGTATCAACTCTTGGAATGTGTACTGTGTGCTTGTTCTCCTTATGGGCAACACATCGTTTTATTTCCTGTTCAGCTTTGCAAGCAAGACAAAACAAACGGTCCATAGGATAACACTCTTCATGAATTAGTATCTCCTGAATATCACGATTTAATCCTCCCCAAAATCTATCCATTAAATCTTCTTAACTTTCTTCTAAAAACGAATGCAACAAGGTAGTTTGTAAATCATCATAATATTTTATTACGGTGTCACTACCTTGTTTTAAATGATCTAGTTTTTTAATCATGCGCTAGTATAATAAAAATCGACGAATCTATCTCTCATGACAAGTTTTAAATCATCCCAATTAGTAGGTATATAATCAGGGTATAACCGACAATGTTCGCTCCAAACTAAGGCAAAGCTACTGAACGTATTAACCGCGGCTTTAACTTTTGTACGCTCATCAAAATTATGAGAAGCAAATATAGCATTGTTTCGTACTCCCATTCAATATATAAACCAGGTCTAAAATGACCAGTAAATGGTGGCATGAAAACATGAACCTGATTATGTGCATTTTGATGGTGTTGCTCCTATTGTGACAGTTGTTGTATTTTCTTAGGTGGTGGAAAATCTGCCACGATTGATGAAGCCCAAGAACTAACAACTCCGGAACCTGTCATGATTAGTAGAAACAAGAAATAAAATTCAAGAACAATGTTCCTATGAACTACTAGGATGTGGTGGTAAAGCGCTCACAGTAAAGCAAATATCAATATCTTACAAGTTCTTACCATGCAGCAGGTGGTGACAGGCAATCAGCGGTGTCAAATAACTCCGAAGATTAAGTAAAGCGATTGCCAGGGGAAGTACGTATGCATGGTGTAAAAATATGTGGAGCTTGGAAGGCTTAAATATTTGGTAGCAAAAGATTAGCAATAATCAATTCAAATATGCAATGTTGAATAAACGCTCAACGACGGTACTGTGATGGTCCTAGGATAGATCGGACTAGAGACGCGAGCCTGGAACACTAATAAGGTCACGGCATAGCACAACTCGCATCAATAAAGGATATGAAGTAGCTCTGGACAGCAAGATATAAGTGAAGATCACAATGACAGTAAAGATAATGATGAGAAACAACTGTCAAGCACGATATAACCAACAACTCTCTCTCTCTAACTTTCCCCTGGAAAATTTTGTGCCAATTTTATGATAATTTTTCTCAAGAATGGCACTGACTCAAGCTTTCAAACGCAAAAAGAATTACTCAATTCGAGTTGATATGAGGAGTCAAACAATTCTAACACTGGCCTGAAAAACTAGAACAAGCTAGGTTGGCGAACTTCGGAGGGCAAAAAGACCTATTTAGAAGCCGATTTTCAGGTGTCAAATAGTGAACTAGCTTCTACAATTATTTAGATGCGGCTCGTCGCTAGCTTGAATTTGAGTACTTGTGGAGCCAAAACGGACTTCGTATGAGGAAAATATGCTTGTTTTACTAAACAGTGCGCAAAACAGATTCCAATCCGAATTCAGGTACGAGCTTGAGTCTAGATAGATCCAAATTTTCTCTTTTTTTTCTTCTCTTTTTTTCTCTCACTTTTTTTTACTATTTTCTCTCTTTTTTTCTCTTTCCCAAACAAACTAGATAATATGCAGATGAGATCAAGCGAAGATGCGAACGACCTCAACTATGATTATGACAATGAACGATGGGTAGCACGTGGTGGAAATTGATGGGTGGGGTGGTGGACAATGGAAGGGATAATGATGTAGCGGCGGCATGACTAATGTGAATAGAACTCGAAACTCTAGAGGAACTAGATACTAAGACAAGCAACTCAACACGGCGATGCAACCGCTAATTCAACAATGCAGACAATGAAAAGAAAATTGTAAAGGCTCAGACTGGCTTGGACAAAGGATGAACAGATCTAACTTTCTTTGTGTGACTTTTTCTTGGACAATAGGTAAGAAAATAAATCTAATCTAGGGAAACAGGAAATTCTCACCGAGCAACCTAAAACTGATACCACTTGATAGAGGCGAAGGTGTCCCGATGTTTCGATGAGATGGTGGTTATCGTTTCAGATGAGTAGACTTTGACAAACCGACTATGAACATGCGAGGACGTCACGCCTTAGCAATCGCTAAACCAACTCCGAGAGATTATTGACCACGCCGGAGCACGATCAACCTGACCACGAAGGTCTATTTCCTGCAAGCAAACGAAGAACAAGCAAGAAACTAAGATTGCAATCTGGATATTGCGAATATAAGATGAAAGCTTTATTGATCAAGGTGGGTTTCTGTGACGTCTTGGTCTGGTCGTTGAACACAAACGAAGTACGCGAAGTTGCAGCTATGGCGAACTTTTAATCTAAACAAACCCCAGCAAAAAACTACTAGATAGATCTACTTATATAGGAGCAAGGGATGGCGGCCAAAGAGGTGGGAGGACGTCCGAAGGTAGCTTAAAACTAAATCTAGGTCGTACAAGGTTCATGGGCCCAAGTGGAGGTGATGCAACACCTTTAGACTTGTAGTTTGACTCGGATTCTGCTGCAGCGTCAGATTGTCTCATCATTATCTCAACGCTCCGGATTAATTTGAAGGTGAATCCAATTGGGTTGGAAAGTGCACGAAATCTACTTTCCAATAAAAAAGAATCACCCAATTCCGAGTCCGGATGAAAGAGAAATTGACGTTTTGAGTCAGGTATGTCTGTGCAGTCTGAATCTGAGTGCAGAACGTGAGATACTTGGACTCTATCTTCCCTTGTGCTAAATGTGACGTGAGAGAACTTCTTGAAAAGCACCTATACGTCCCTTTCTCCCTTATCATCATATGTGGATTGTACAAAAGTCCCATACACCTACAATTAGACATGGCACAAAAGTCTGTGAAGTATTTTTGTTCTGGATAACATAAATAAATTATTGAATAGTTTGCATTAGAAATCACCTCACAAATATGCACGTATGCAATATTTTTGGTCGTATCCAAGGTAGTCATGTCCTCATCATTCCATCAGGACTATTATTTGATTTTTTGGATTAATTTGTTTCATATAGCTAACTCCAGGTTGAATCTCTCTGTCATTGCAAATGCGAACCTAGTTGTTCCAATATATTGCCATATTATGGTTTTATTTTATTTCTTATTGCTTCATGTTGTTTGCTTTGTTTGAACTGCATTTGTAGCTAGGTTTTTATGTGTTGATTTTATTTTGTTTAGGGGGTTCTAAACCATTAAAGAAAAAACATACTGTTTATAAGAAGCACATAGTATTGTAGACTTATGTTCACCCATTATCCAGAACCTTGATCTGGAGTCCTCCTTCTACATATTTGGTCTTCTTGGAATCAAGCAATAATTACTAAGAAGCACATAACTGATTATTTCTTCTGCCTTAGCTTCATTTCTGTTATGCACACAGGTGTCTAAGGTTTGAATCTCTAGAAGATTCACAGTCAGGTGCCATTGGAGACATATTATGCAAGTGCATGTCTATTGTTATGAGTTTCAGTTTTCGAGTCTATGCAATTCTGAGTGTCCTGCTTTGTATTGTTTAGTACTCCAATAATTTAGGGGATGCCAAATTAAACCATTCTGTTTATACAAAGGCTCATTGAAGCTTCTCTTATAGGTTTTCTACTAATTTGATCTTTTCCTTCGTTGCATTGCAAGGTTATTGCAAGGTTGCTACCAATGCTAATCCTTTCTTGGTACAGTTCAAGTTTGCTATCAAATTCCAAAAAAAACTCTAAACCAGGGATTTGCTGAGAGGGAGTGTCGTAAGGCAAAAATGCCAACTTATTTTCTTCTTCGGTTTCAGTTATGAAGTAATGAATAAATGTGTGTTGTGCTATGCCCGCAGGAAAGAGTTTCAATTAGTTGTTCCAGTCTTTGCATGTACCTTTATGGCCAGTAGGCTTAATTCTTTCAGCTTGTAAACTCTTCGCTGCTAGGTACAGAGTTTATAGTTAACTGAAAACAGGTAACAAAGAGTCACAAGTTCATTTTCGCGTATTGGAGTTGGCGTTCTATTTTTGCTGCAGTTCTTATCAAGCCGTTCTGATCTAACCGACTATGTAGGTACATGTTGTTTCTTATATGCACTTTTTGTAACACCTTGTTACACCTGATGGGATCAAGACTGACCCCATAGACCAACACTTATCTTTCCTGTGCACTTTGTGCTCACTGGTGCGCACCCGGGACCAACTTCCCGGTCGGTCACCCATCCCATCAGGAACGTTCCCTCTTGGCACATGTATGTGTGTCCAGTCCAGCACATGTGTCATGCCGTGTGCCACGACGGGCCACACGCGCCATGCGCCACATGCCCGTGCACCTGACCTGCGCATGTCCATGTAACTGCGAGGGTCAGCTCTGATACCAATTATAACACCCTGTTACACCTGGCGGGGTCAAGGCTGGCCCCATACACCAACACTTGTCTTTCCTACGCACTTTGTCCTCACTGGTGCGCACCCGGGACCAACTTCCCGGTCGGTCACCCATCCTAGAATTACCCCAAGCCAAGCAAGCTTAACTTTGGAGTTCTTTTCAAATGGGCTCCCGGAAAAGAAGGAATTCCTTGTTGATATGAGTAGTCTATCATTCCTATTAAGCCAGGCTCTCACACTTTTTTGCATGTATTTTGTTGAAAAAATATCCTTGAGAGAACAGAGGGGTAAAAAAACTCTAGGTTATTTTATCAAATGAGGGCATGGATGCTTTTACCGAGCTTTAGTTGAAGAGAGAAAATATGATGCAATAGGGTAGCCTCCACAAATTTAGAAATAAGATCCATTAGTCCGCCTTCATCTGCCTGACACGCTTGAGTCAGGATATTGATGATAGGCCTCCTGAATGGTCTAAGCTTCAAAAGTTAAAGATTTTTAGTGTATTTATTCTTCTGTTGATCTTGATTGATATGTCTTACCTTATGCAGGTAAATCATATGCATATGCATGGAATGGCACATACTGGCCTCAGCCTGTACAATATTCATGTAAGCCACACAGACAAGCATGTGAAAGTAGGCATCATTTCCTTCTATTCCCGTTTACTAGAGTGGTTGTGTTCTATCCTTGCAATCATGCTTAGGTTACCTGTAACATTTGTTCATTTCATGTAATAAAAGTTAAATGTCTTTACTGGGAGTGTTAAAGATAGCATTCCCCTTTCATGACGATCTTGCATAAGCGTGTGGTAATCATTGCACTATAACAATGTATTTATTTCTTAATTTGTTGAGATAGCGAGATCGTACTCATTCCAATTATGTAATATAATTACCTTTCTATTACTATTGGTTGATGACAAAATATATGTCATCCTACGTTGTACTTTTCTAGATCATGCATATGAATTCTAGCAACATTTTTCAAAATCAAGCCTTCATTACAAATGTTTAGTTTGTATCGTACTTACTAAGGCAGCCCTTGTTTTAACAATAGACAGACCTGGGGGTATTGTAATGCTGAGGATTTAGCTTATATTTTCTTTTCTCCATAGATGCTGCAGATGGTCAAAATAACACTTTAGTACAGTTGATACATGAGTATTATGAACTAATATCAGCATCCGCGGGGCTCTTCAAGTCTGCTTTGATATTAAACAAAATTGTAGTTCTTATGAACTAACATAGTGCCCTGTATACAAGATACATAGATTGTTGGAATTAAAAATCATAGCCTCAATCACTTCCGAAGCATAATATTGTTGTCTATTTTTTTATCTGTTCACTTTTAACATACTTATTTCCTATGTCGATTAGTATTAATCTGTTCCTTGGTTTATATCTTCTCTAACAGGTTCATTCTTTACTGTCCCATACACACTACATAATCTCAAAGAGTTTCAAAACCGTGGACCACATGAAGATCGAAACCACATGTAAATGTGTTCAGATGCAAGTTCGGCTAATTGGACAAAGTTTGTCCACGCAGCAAGGATTTAAAAACGTGACATGCGTGTCTTTGTTTTTGAAGGCAAAGAAGGCACATTGTGAGCCACTATGCACAACCTTTCATAAGATCAATTAATAAATACTTTATATTTTCATGTTACCTTCGACATACTACATTATATGAAAGATGCCATCTAAGAGTCTCCATGCATGGTATGCCTGAACCATAATGTTATCAGGATTGATAAATATGCCATCTAATCTCCTTCCATACTATTCCCTCTGTAAAAAAATATAAGAGCGTTTAGATCACTCTTTAGTAATCTAAACGTTTTGTCAAGTGATTGCCAATTCTGCAAGACGCCGTGACCACTGCAGCTGTTCCCAGACTAAGGGCATACAGAAGAGTCAGTTTATGTAGTTACTTTGCTTCCAAACAGAGCCAGCTCCCCCTGCTCCTAGCCGCCCCCGTGCCTAGCCGCGCCGGTGGCCACTCCGGCCCCGGCGGCCACCAACAGCCCCTCGCCGGCCGCCTCCCCGGCCCCGGCACCCCTCCCCGATGGACATCTCCCCTCCACCCCCTGGCGGACTGCACCCGGTGCTGCGCTGGCTAGCTTCAAGCCCCTCCTCTGCCGGATCTGGCTCTGTGGCGTCCTCCTACCGCGACGCCGTGCTCGCCTCTCCCACCCCTTCCGCTGGCGACCTGCAGGCCGGCCTCACTCCGCCTCGCCGGCCAGGACCGCGGTCAGAGGTCCACCGCGTCGCCCCGCCGCTGGAAGAGCCGTGGCAGGCGGCCCGAGACCACCGTAGGAAACGTCCGCGCCAGCCTCGTCTCCGGCCGCGCCGCCCCGACGCGCCCTCGCATCCCCGCTCCCCGGCCACGACCAGCGGTGGGTGCCCCCGCTGTCTCTCCCCCGGCCACCCGCTCGTGGACTGCCGCAAGGACATTCGTTGCCGGCGGTGCAGGTTCTTCGGCCACAAGGCGCGTGCTTGCACCGTGCCTCGCGCCTCCCTCCCCGGCCCGGGTCCGGCCAAGCGGCCACGCGCGGCGCCCCCCTCCCCGGTGCCTGCGTCAACGGTTCCGGCCTCCCCGTGTCCTCCGGGCAGGCCTCACCGACCCCGTCGCCGGCCCCCTCCCCACGCTCCTCGTCGACGTCCTCGGCCGCGGCTCCGCCACCACGGCCATCTTCCTCGCCCTCACCCGCGGCGCCACCCCCGCGGCCCTCGTCGTCGTTGTCCTCTGCTGCGGCGTCTTCCTCCTCGGGCACTCCCACCGTGATGTCTGGCCACCCCTCCCTCCGTCCCGCCACCGTGACGTGCTTCCTCCCCCGCTCCGACGAGATCGACGCCGCCGAGATCGCGCTTCAGCGCGCTCTGGTTGCCACGGTTGCCGGCCACCGCACTAGCGTCTCCTGCACCGATGTCACGGGGCTGGTCAGTGGGCGTTTCGACATCCCCGCTAATGAGTTCTCGGTCCACCGGCGCGGCCCGGCACAGTTCCTGATCCGGTTCAGGAACATGGAGGACCGTGCCCGGGTGGCTGCGGGCGTTTGCTCGTGGGCCGCGGTTTCGTCTTCTCATGCACCCTTGGTGCCGCCTCGCCGGCGCCCAAGAGGTTTCACTCCGGTTCAAGGTCGACTTGGAGATCTTTGGCATCCCTGAGCACAGATGGCACCGTTCGTCTACGGTGACTCTGCTCGCGCCGTTCTGCAAGGTGGACGAGCTCGCCCCCGAGACCAGCAGCAGCGCCGACATGTCTGTGTTCCGGCTTTCGGCGTGGACTCCCAACCTAGACTCGATCCCCCGGACCTCTGATCTCTACCTCCCGGAGCAGGAGGCGGTGCTCCCTGATGCCAACTCCGGCGTCGCTGAGCGCTTCGCGCTGGGGGTCCTGCGTTATCAAGTGACCATTCACGTGACACGCTCCACGGATTACCGCCTGCCTGCTCCGGCGCCGCCACCGCCGCGCCCCTCCGACGACGGCAACCCCTTTGACGTGCCTCCATCGCCACCGTGCCCCGCTGCCTGGCCGCGCCACTACGACTTTCCGCGTCGCTCCGGAAACTCTGGTGATGCGCGCCGGCACCGCCCTGGCCCTGGCAACTCCGGCGCCAGCCCGCGCTCTCGTCGTCGGCGCCATCCTCCTCCCCCACCAACAGACTGGCACGGGATCCTTGGGGCCCACCCGCTGCACGCTGACGCACCCCCCCCCCCCCCCCCCCCCCCCCCCGGCCCATGCAAAAAGCCGCCTCGGCTCTGGAAAAAGCTGCCTTGACCACCGCTCCGACGGTGGGACCCGGTCTCCCGCCCCAGCTGTGCCCACGCGGCCTGCCCGCGCCGCTGCTGCTGACTTATTGGCCCCACCAAGACTCTGATGGATATTCCTCCCCTGGCCGCACAGCTCGCGAGGCTTCCATGGACCCACCCCCGCTCCAAGACAAGGAGGATAGCGGGCTGGGCCATGCTACCCCGACCAATGGGCGGTCAGCAGATCAGGAGGTCGTGATCTCCCCTTCCCCTGATTCGCTGCATGCGGAAGCGGATCCCGAGGCCCCTTCTGGCATAATGGCCCCGCCCTCCCCCCAAGTGTCGCGACAGATCGGGACGGATCCAGAGGCCCCCTTGTCGCCAGCCCCACCTTCCCCTGTGGCTTGCACGCGCTCCCCCAGCCAGCTATCGGCTGCGGCCACCCCATACCTGCCAAGTGTTGGAGCCCGGCTCGCCCCGGCCTTGCTAGACCATGCAAGCACCGCTTCGGCTGCCCCCGATGACTGCACTCTGCAGGATTTCATCCTTGGGATCCAACGCCGCGACACACCGGTCCTTCACACCCCGGGCCCCAAGAGGAAGAGAAAGGAGCTCCCGCCCAACTTCACCCCCAGAAGGAGCCATCGGATCGCTAAAAACGACCGTGGATTGAACTCTGAAGCAAAAGCCAAGAGGGTGCTTCTGCTTCGGCTCGGCCTTGTTCGTCACGGCGAGCCCATCTCCACCGTCGCCATGGAACGCTACAGGAAGCTCTTTGAGCAGCCCCTTGTGGAGGACGTTGTCCAAGCCTTCGCGGATTACTACAGTTGGCACATCCCCGTCGGCACCTTGGCCATCCGCGACACCCCCTCGGCGGCGGCGCGAGGCATTGCCGCGAGCTAGCTCCGTTCTGCCAATACCAACGGACCCCCCCCCCCCCCTCTTCCATATGGATTGTAACCTTAAGATAGTTTTCTGGAACGTCCGCGGTCTAAACTGTAGGGCCAAACGTAATGTTGTGCGCTCCGTTATTACTTCGGTCTCTCCCACCATCGTGTGTCTCCAGGAGACCAAGCTCGACACGGTTTCCCTGTCGCTCGTCATCGAGACCCTTGGCCCTTGCTTCGCTGATTTCTTCTCCCTACCGGCTTCCGGCACCCGTGGCGGCATCCTTCTCACTTGGAACCGCAATGAGATCTCCATCTCCAGCCCGTACATTGGGCAACACCACGTCACTGCCCTTGTCTCTACCACCACCGGGGCGCACCCTTGGTGGATCTCCGGCGTGTATGGGCCGCGGGAGGACGGCGGGAAGATTTTATTCGTCCAAGATTTATGGGAGACCCGAGAGACTTGTGCCGGCCCCTGGCTACTTGGAGGTGACTTCAACCTCGTCTCTTCAGCTGAAGATAAGAACAATGGGCGCATCAACAGACGCACCTCGATCCGCTTCCGCCGATTCATCGCGGACATGGAACTTCGAGACGTATACATGCATGGTCGCCGCTACACTTGGTCCAACGAGCGAGACTACCCTACCCTCGTGCGCAACGACAGATTCCTATGCACTTCCGACTGGGACACCTCGCAGCCTAATGCCCATCTTCGATGCCTCGCCACAACTGTCTCAGATCACTGCCCGTTGTTCCTGGATTGTTCCCCGCTCCAGGCAGGCCCTAAACGATTCCACTTCGAGCGCTTCTGGATCAAACTCGATGGCTTCCAGGAGACTGTGGCGGATGCTTGGGCCGGCGTCCACGACCCGGACCCCTTTCGGCGTGTTTATCTCCGCCTAAAACACACTGCGCGCCGCCTCCAGAGCTGGGGTGCGCGTACCATCGGACACGTCTCGCTTCAGCTCTTGATCGCGCGTGAGCTCACTGCTCGGCTGGATGCGGCGCAAGACTACCGCCCTCTCTCCCCCTCAGAAACATGGCTGCGCAAAAATCTCAAGCGCGCATATCTGGGGCTGGCCTCTCTAGAGAGGTCCATTGCCCGCGAGCGGGTCAGGTTCAGATGGCTCAAGGAGGGCGAAACCAACTCTATGTTCTTCAAGATCCATGCAGCCCATAGGCGACACAAGAATCGCATCTTCTCCCTGCGGACTGAGAACGCTACTGTCCATGACGACCGTGACATGGCAGAAACTGCGTTCCACCACTTCTCCTCCCTCTTTGGATCATATTCACCTCGGGAGTTCTCCATCGACCTCGACCAGATCAATGACCGGTCCTTCGACCTTGCCGATCTTGAGCATCCATTCACGGAAGAAGAAATCCTCGGAGCGGTGCGGGCGCTCCCCCGCGGCAAGGCTCCGGGACCCGATGGCTTCACCTCAGAATTCCTCGTTGCCTGCTAGGACACGATCAAGGCTGACATCTGCGAGGTGTTCGACAAATTCTACTCCATGAACGGGCGCAGCTTGCAGCGTCTCAATGAGGCCCTCATCACCCTCCTGCCGAAAAAACAAGACGCCTCCGCTCTCTCAGACTACCGGCCAATCAGCTTGATTCACCTTATTGCTAAGCTCATCGCCAAAGTCCTCTCGCTTCGACTCGCTCCCCGTCTGAGCCAACTCGTGTCCACTAACCAGAGCGCGTTCATCGCCGGTCGCTGTGTGCATGACAATTTCATGCTTGTCCAGCAGACTGCTCGCCAACTACACAACCTGCGGGCGCCTAGGGTGCTCCTCAAGCTCGACATTGCGCGCGCTTTCGACACGGTCTCCTGGCCCTTCATCATCGACGTCCTTCGTCACCTGGGCTTCGGTAGGCGCTGGATCGAATGGATCACCATCCTCCTCTCCACTTCCAGCACGCGCGTCCTCATCAACGGATCCCCCGGCCCCCCGATCACCCTCGCCTGCGGCCTACGACAAGGAGACCATATCTCCCCGATGCTATTCATGATGGCCATCGACGTCCTCAACTCCTTACTTGTGCATGCCCACCGGCGTGGACTTCTGCAGCGCCTCACCGCCCGTCATGCTGCATCGAGCATCTCCCTCTACGCCGACGACGTCGTCGTGTTCTGCCACCACTCCTCCCGTGACCTATGGGTCATCCGTGAGCTGCTGCGCGTCTTTGGGGCGGCATCCGGGCTTTGCACTAACTTCTCGAAGTGCTCGGCCACGCCCATTCATTATGGGGAAGAAGAGATCGCATGCATCCAGAGCGAGCTGGCCTGCGCCGTGGTGGGCTTCCCCATCATCTACCTCGGCATCCCCCTATCCGTGCGGAAGCCATCGGCGTCTTCCTTGCTGCCCATCGTTGAAAAGATGTCCAAGAAGCTATCAACATGGCGCGCAACTCTCCTCTCCCGTGGTGAACGCCTTGCCCTAGTTCACCATGTGTTATGTGCGATCCCCTCACACATCATGGTCGCCATCGCCATCTGCTCTTCGGTGCTCAAGCAGGTCAATCGCATCATCAGGGAGTTCCTCTGGCACGGTAGAAAAGACGCCCAGAGTGGGCATGGCCCCGTCAACTGGCAGCGCGTCTGCCGCCCTCTCGAGCTCGGCGGCCTCGGCATCCAGGACCTATACCGCCAAGACATTGCGCTGCGCGTGCGCTGGTTGTGGCTCCAACGCACCGACCCCACCAGACCTTGGGCGCATCTTCATCTCCCGAGCGACCCCGATGCCTCCGCTATCTTTCGGGCCTCGACTTCCTGGGACGTGGCGACGGCCGGACCTGCCGGTTCTGGACAGACCACTGGATCAATGGCCAGACAGTTTCTGACGTGGCCCCTTCCCTCCTACCCCTTGTCCCACGACGCCGGCGGAAACGCACGGTCGCGGAGGCACTCCACGATCGTAGCTGGATCGCCGATCTTCGCGGCGCCCTGACCCCTGGTGCACTCGCCGACTACGTGAACCTGTGGAGAATGCTCCAGCCTATTGCGCTATCCAGTTCCCCCGACTGCTTGAAATGGAGATGGACTGCGAATGCCAAGTACTCGGCCAAGTCTTGCTACCTGGCCTTGTACGCTGGCTCTACCTCGGCCCCCTTCTGGCGCCTGACATGGAAATGCTGGGCCCCCCTGCGAGTCAAAATATTTAGATGGCTCGCCGACCTCGATCGTTGCTGGACTGCAGCTAGGCTTGCCCGGCATGGCCTGCCGCACAACGACCGCTGCGTCCTCTGCGATCAGGCCGAGGAGACCATGCAGCACATCATCATTGGCTGCCCTTTTTCTCGGCAAATTTGGCATGATGTGCTCGCTTGGGTGCGTGCCACTACCCACCCTCCATCTGGAGACGAAGACTTCCTCCCCTGGTGCACGACGGCCATCGCTGGATCCCCCTCAGGCCTTCGCAAGGGCCTTGCCACGCTAGCCACGCTAACCGCATGGTGCATCTGGAAGCACCGCAACCGCTGCGTGTTCGACGGCGATACCCCCTCCATCTCGACGTTGTTTGCGTCTATTCAAGACGAGGCTCGGACCTGGGCTCGAGCTAGTGCTTGCGGACTCAACCTTTTGCTGGCATAGGCGTGTATGTATGTAATATTGTGGGCTGAGCATCCCACCCTCAAAAAGGCTCTCTTGTACCCTCCCTACCTATCAATGAAATGATACGCACTTTTGCGTATTCACGAAAAAAAAGTCAGTTTATCCAATGAACCAGATGTACCTCTGTGGCCATAGAAATTAGCAGTGTCAGACTGCCAGTTCCACTAATCTCAACCATCTCCAGACATGGCAGCAAGTCCCAGTGGAGGCGATCCTCTTTCACATGATCTCGAATCAATTAGCTTGATCTCGAGATATGGTTCAGTTCTTGTTACCCAAGATGGAAGTTTCTTCCCTTCATATGCGACAATCTCCAACGCTTTCATCCATCTGTTTCTACAGAGTTGGGCTTGTAACATTTTGTGCAGATAAGCAGGTAAATTGTTATTTTTGCTTAATAAGAAATAAGTAACTGGAAGCTGCAATTTGCTTATTTTCAATTGTCGAGGTATAATGCAAATGTAACATCAAGTTCATCACTGTTTTTTGGCTTGAAACTAGGCAGGCTAGCTGATATAGATACACAAGTTCATCACCAACCTCTCCAGCCACAACACTGATATAGATACACACAAGTCAATGTTGCTCAACTTGTCCTTCACTCCTTCGGTGTAACAGTAAGTAAAGTAGACCCACGAGTAGTTACATTCATCTTTTCTTTGACTGACAGAGTAACAGGCATCTCTCACGGCTACGAAAGCGGAAAGCCATGTGAAAATGAAACAACACGGGCACACATAATTACAGATAACACACCTACATTGACTTGTAGTCAAAGCACATCAAGGGTCGGATTTGCAACGATTTGCCACTCCACTGCTAATGGCTTTGTTACAAAATCCGTGCTCCTTTTTCCCCGAAAGAGCATGGAACAACTTTTTGTAGCCACTAAGATAACCAGATCATGGGAACATGCCTTCGAGGAACTCTTCGAAACCTTCATCCTTGTTTCCTGAACTCCTTGAAGAAGCCCCCTTCCGATCTGCAGCATTTTTGCAAAAAGTACGTTTCATGCCGCTGGAATCTATGGCATCCCTAAATCCCCAATAAACAAACACAAGATGCATGCATGAGCACAGAATAATCGACAAAGCCCAAGGCTGTCGCAGGTTCTGGTGAGCCCAATGCAGGCATATGTTCTACTGAGCGCAGAGCCATGACATTTGCATACATGAATAAACACAAGATCTGTGTTCCAAATAGGCCTTATTTGCAAGGCCTGAGATCAGCCGTGACCTGGGCCCATGTTAACTCTACATTTAGGTGCCAAATATCTTGAAAAGTGCTGTTCGGATTTCAGGAAAAAGGATGGTGCCAATAGGCCACGGGGATGTTATGAAAACCCTGTCTGAGATTTGGCTGCCTGAGGAGTACAGTAGCCAAGCAAGCCATTAACTAAGCATTAGACCCCTGCCCCCCAACCCAACTAAGTACATGAGCAATATAAAAGGCGTATGCAATCAGCTGTACCTTTTTTCTTTCTTCTATCTTTCTTGGCCTCATCCTCAGAGGTGTCATCACTTTCTTCATGTTCTCTGCAGTTTGAACAGAGTCAAAGAATGTAGTGTAACAAAATAATGGGGTTGGACAAGAACAAGAACTTAAGATACCTCTTTCTCTTGTCCCTGTCTTTCAACTCAATTTCCTTTTCACCGTAGGGATCCTCCTCCTTCTCTTTCTCTTTCTCCTTGAGCCTCTTGTAAGCAAGCTTTTCTGCACATCTTTCATAATGTACTACAATCAGGCTAAATAATCAATTGGGCACTTGCTTGAACAAAATGAAAGCACAAAAGACGAAGCAAGATTCAGTGGTCCAAGGAAAAGTTAAAGAAATATAACTATCATAGTAAGAAAGAGCAGTGCCAAATCTGGTTCAAACAAATCCTATTATGGAACAGTGGATTCACTAACCTCTTGCAAGCTACCAGCTTCACTAGTGCTTGTTTCTGCTCCCCAGCTTCAACATAAGAAAAATTCACCTGAAAATGATAAGAGATGTAAGTGCTACAAATACAGCTGAAACAGTTCTTTATAAAATGTGTTTTGTGTTTTACACATTTTAGCATGAGCAATAGGATTTTAGGCAAGAACATACCTCATAACTACCTAGCCCATGTTTTTCATCACAATGCCTACTGCCACAGATAAATTGCCCTGCAAAAGAGCATAGACCATTGCTAAAGATTTTGTATTGATTCTGGACAAGAAATATCTGATCCTGTTTAAGCGAATAGACAATTTTCAGAAGGAAAAAAAAAACAATCCTGTATTGTCTAACACCTTAGTGTAATTAGAAAAGAAAACTACAATGATGGCTTCCAAAATCTAGAGATTCAGTTATGATTTGTTTGAGTTTGGTGGTAATTTGGTGCAAGCACCCCAACTGCACTCAGAGATACAGCTAAATAAAAGAAAAGTCTGCCTAATAATGTAAAGAAATAAAGCTTTAAACTCAGTAACCTTTAATTACAATTTCTTTAAATACTAGACTTCATTTGAATGGTCTGTTACTACTTACTAGAAACAGAATACTGATACAATTTAAGTTCAGTCATACTTTTCAGAGAAATGGTTTTAGATGGAAATTAATAGATGGGATTGCTTAAGAATACCTTTGCCAGATATCACTTCCTTTTCTGTTCTCCATCTCAATCCAATCTGCAGGAAAATATACCCTTGTAAGATGGGATTCATATCCAAAACTACAGATGATTTTTGAAGGAAAAAAAACTGGTTGGGCATCCATTCATCGTCCTGCCACTGAAAATGCACGACTGCCATGTCGTTAATAGTTGTTCACTTCTGTGTTACAAGGATAATCAGTGTTTGTGCGTGCCTGCCAGAACATAATATGAAAAATGGGCAGGTTGGCAAACATGGTTCTTGCAATATGCACATTGATGCAAATCCACAACCAAAAAAACAATTTAATAGTTATTCCTGCATGTGCATTAATTTTATGAAATATGAATTCATCAAGGTCACAAGAGTATCACAATTGGAAGGAAACTATTGTTGCCTTTAGATGTCCCTCCAAAAGTCATGCCATGCATTCTTCCTTTTGTATATGATTCAAGACTAAAGGAGAAACTACATGTTTACATCAAGAAACAGTATTCATTAACATAGGGTTAAAGCACCATACCTTGCATTTTTTATACTGGGTCATGTCAGCAATGCAATACCTGCCTCAAGTTAAGGACCCTAAGCACATTACAGTTAAGTCTTACAAAATTACAAATAACAGCGCACACATCAAATACAGCTCCCATTTATACAAGCAATGATCAATACTGGCTGAGAGAAAGCACAAGTTCATGAGGCATTGAGGTGAAACCATGAAGCACTTAAGTTGTCATGCAGAAGAGCATACCAATACAGAGGACGGCAAGAGATATATGCCCTTTACAGGTTTAAGATACATTCACATGCCTTATGCCTATTTACATTACCAAACTATTAAATAACTATATGTAATGACATTAGCATCAGCATACATGAACTTGTTATTTCACAAAATTATCTGAAAAATATGCCATGTACTGACATGTCCTCATAGAAAGAACAATGCAATATAAAATATACTAAAAATGGATACTCTTTAAAAAGCTTGTCATAGTAACGTTTGACCAGCCTCTTCTCCCAAGTTGAATCCATGTCGTCTTCCTCGGAAAGAATGAACCTTTCAAATGATAGAGGAAGAAAAGTGAGGCATTTATGAAATTATGAGTTTCCTAAAACCACAGGCATATGTTAATAGGACGTGGTTCAGACCTGTATCCTTCTCTCAATGTATCTTTATCAGTTTTGATGGGCAGACTGTTATCCACATTTTTCTCATGGCCATAAAACTGAACTGTTGAAAGGTAAAGACATGTATCAGTGGCAAACAGAAAATGAATGATGGATATCATGTACGCTAAGGTTAACAGAACTGTAAGGTTGAGTGTCTGATCTCCAATTCTTTCTACAACGAAGGGGTCTATTCTTTCATTCCACTATTTTGTGAGATTGGGATGCATTAAAAAAATGTTTGGCAATGAAGCGATGATCTATCTATGTGTTGACAGTTGGCAAAAAAAAATGCACCATTGCACAGGACTGGTTATCAATATATTGGAGACCAGGACATAAATCCTATATTAAAAATGCATATTAGAATGTTATCTATATTAAGCTAGGTAACAAGTTATAGTAGAAATACACAATCCATGTATGGATGAAGGTAGCCCCCAATTATTTCTTAAGTAGAGGGGACTGTTCATCATTCAGTTTCTTTAGGAAACCAAGGCTGAGCAAATAAATAGCTCATTATATGCCATTGCCCCAGTTTCCATTTCACTATAAAAGGGCAACTCAATCATCTATCCACACGCTTACATCGGGACAAGGTAACAATATATCACAATTAAAGGTACTACTAAAGCAGGCTCACCAGCATACTGAATGATTGTAATCAACTACAATGGCAGAAGCCTAGAGGTAACCAGATTCTAGTGTGATGGTTGCTCAATTCCACACAGAATCCAGCATTTGAGATAACTAGCAATAACAGGAGCACGGGAAGGCTGCGGGATCAATTTTGGAGAATCGATGGCTATGTTTGTATGTGGAGTTACAGCAGAAGTGCAACTGTTTTTTGCATACTTGAAAGTTACAACTTACACCTGTCCCCTGTTTTTGAACACTATTAGTGCTACCAATTATAATTTGGCTTGCCTAACTCATGATTCATTACCATGCCATTTATTCCCAAACCATTTTGCTCAACCACAAATAAATACCTTAACCAACACAATTCCAGAATCAATCAGCAAAAAGGGGGAGTCGTTATGTGGCCTGTCTATGGGTTGACATTGGGCAAAAAACATAAATCCCATATTAAAAATCCATATTAGAATGTTGTCTGTATTAAACTAGGTGAACAAGTTACACATAGAAATACAAAATACATGTATGGATGAAGGTAGCCCCCAATTATTCCTTAAGTAGAGGGGGCTGTTCAACATTCAGTTCCTTTTGGAAACCAAGACTAAGCAAATAAATGACCCGTTATATGCCACAGCCCCAGTTTCCTTTTCACC
Source organism: Triticum aestivum (assembly GCF_018294505.1). Lineage (NCBI taxonomy): Eukaryota > Viridiplantae > Streptophyta > Magnoliopsida > Poales > Poaceae > Triticum > Triticum aestivum. Next base: position 383,993,145 of record NC_057808.1, on the reverse strand, counting down.
ATTGAGACAAGGTACAAATATATTAGACTTAAAGCTACTCTAAAGCAGGCTCACCAGCACAATGAATGGTTGTGATCAATTACAAAGCCAGAAGCATATATAGTAGTTGTGGTGTGTTGGATGCTGAATTCCATACAGAGGTTAGCACTTGAGCTAATTAGTAATAACAGAAGCACAAGAAGTTTGCAGGGTCAATTTTCGAGCATCATGCTGCGTATGTTTGTATGCGTGGTTACATCAGAAACACAAGTTTTTAGTGAACTTACAAGTTACAAATTTTGCCTGTTCTTTGAACCCCCACCACCAAGTACAATTTGGTTTACCTAACTCGTGATTTTGTTACCATGCTATTTTATTCAAAAACCCATTTTTTGTCAACCATAACCAACACAAATCCAGAGTCAACCAGAAAAAATTGGGGCAAAGATAATTAACAGCATGTTTTTGCAGGAAACAGCAGCAGCAGCAGATCATACCATAATCCTTCATGAACTTCTTATGGCGATGGTACGCGTTGAGCCCCCGGATATGCGACTGGTACTGCCTGCATCCATCAATCCCACATCCAGAGTCGTGAAGCAACAATTCAGCCTATGAACCACAAGCAAACCAACGAAAAGATAGATCCAAAGGCCAAAAACCATTGCCTTCGATTAGCACACTAGGCTACTCTAACTTGTAGTACTTCCTCCGTAAAGAAATATAAGAGTGTTTAGATAACTACTTTAGTGATCTAAACGCTCTTATATTTCTTTACAGAGGGAGTACAAGGCAATTATGGGCCAAGAAGTAAATTACAGTGCGCGGACACGATTATTTTGCATATCACCAAGATTTAAAAAAAGAGTAGTAAACCGTGCAGAACATTGTAAAACACAGCATTACTTCTGCAGGGAGATTAGTTTGTGTATCCTCGAGAATTATAGAAGTACTAAACCATGTGAGCATTTCTCGTTAACAGTCTTAACAGCACGGAATTTAGAATAAAAAAAAGCTAGGGTTTTTATAGCCGATTCGAGCAGGAAAAAAATGAAGTAATAGAAGGCACCAAATCGACGAGTACTAAATCGAAGAAGGTAAAGAGAGGGACGCGACGAGATGGGGCGGTTGCTGCGCCAGAGATCCTTACATCTTCCTCTCCTCCCTATCGAAGATGGCGGACTTGAGCCGCCCCAGCGATGCCATCGCGCTCTCTCGCCCTCTCCGTCTGGGCCTCGCCTCGTCTGAGCACCTCAGCAGCCGTGGCCGTGGCACAAGCACCAGCCTAACGAAAGGATGCCGCGGGGGGGGGGGGGGGGGGGGGGGGGGCGCCTGGTGCGTCGGCGTCGGCGGCGGTGTCCGAGTCGGGGCGCAGCGCCGGGCGCTGGTGGCTGGAGCCTTGAGGTGGCAGAAGCGAACCACGATGTGGGCCGCGGGCGGCTCTTGGACCGACTTGCCGGGTCCACTAGAGCCCATCTCACGGGCCGGCCTTTTTAGCAGCGGAGCAAAGGGCCCCTTATAAGGGCCAGCTATCCCCAAAAAGAAACAAAGTTGGACTCGGAGGGAAGTGGAAGTCGGCGTGTTGAGTTTGACACAGAACCACCGTATTAACGTCATAGCTCTTGAAAAATCCCTATTTTACAAAACGTGACACTTTACACCGCAGCGAAGAATTAACAGTGGCAAAAACACTGATTCGTTTTCTGAGACCGTTTTGACGTGACATATCGTGTTTGGGCCGACGGCGGAGAACGGCGCGCCACTAACAGCCGTTATCCGCCGTAGGGACCGAGCCGGCCGGCCCGTTCCCTAAAGGAAAACAGTGTCTTTTCCATCCTCTCCACTCGCCCACTCCGCCTCTCTCGCTCCGCTCTACCTAGCTCAGGGGCGGAGCTGGAGCTATATTTACCCTGATGCACCATTTTACTACAAAATGTGTTTCATAACTTTTAGCGTAGATCAGCGGACACAATAAAAGACGATGTAGAAGTAAAAATGCTTACTTATATATACTTGAAAATATGTCTTGCATTTTCAAATTCATATATGTCCTGGAGCATCCTGCTGATGGTGATTTTATGTTGAGGAAAAAAATATCTGTAGCGTGCATACATTTTTTTTTTAGATAGCTCGTCTACCTACAATTTGACAAATGCAAAGTAATGTGCGATATGTTAATTTGTCTAAGCGAATAATGTACACTCAAATTAGGAGTTCAAAAAACCTAGCCAATAGTCCACGTGTTGGCCAAAATCTACTAGCTATAAATTCATAAAAATGTTGAGAATAGAAAATTCATGGAGAGAAAAGGCGCTACCATGGCAGAATTGGGATCAGAGCATCTCCAGCCGCGCCCCCAACAGCCCCCCCCTCCCCCAGGCCATTTTTTCGACGCCGACGCCAAAAAAACGCCCCAGTCGCGCCCCCAGGACGCCGAAAAGCACCGGTTCGGCCCTTTTTTCCGCCCGGCGGTCACAGGCCGAACCCGGCGCACCGGGGGGCCATTGGGGGCTCTGGCGCAAGGGAAAAGCGCGGCTGGCCCACACCGTCAGGTGAAAAGTTAAGATTTTCTTCCCCGACTCGCCACCCGTCCCCCGCGCCCTCGGCCGCCACTAGCTATATCCCGGCGCCGCCCGCCGCCCTTTACCGCTAGATAGCCATTCCCCGCCGGAAAAATAGCAGAGGTTCGCCGCGGCAGTCCCTCCAACAGCAGCTGGGCGTTTCCGGCCGCTGTTTTCGGCCGCGGAGGGGCAGTTTAGCGGCGGGTACACGCCCACCGGGCGCAAGGTGTTCGGCGATTTGCCTGCCTCGGCGATGGACTCGGATGATGAGGAAGCACTCGCCGCGCTGCTGGAGGAGGAAGCCGAGGCCGACGTCCAGGAAGAAGAACATCTCATGGTGCTCGCCGCCCTCGCCCAGCTGCTGGCGAGCAGTGAAAAGCCGCGGCGAGGTGGCTCGGCGCCGGGGCGGGTGAAAGCAAAGAACCGGCATCGTCTCGAAGGCTACTGCATGCTCTACTCCGACTACTTCGCCGATGCTCCACTTCACGGCGAGAAAACATTTCGGCGCCGTTATCGGATGAGCCGAAAGCTCTTCCTCAGGATTGTGAATTCCATCTGGGAGTTCGACAACTACTTCAAGTGCAAGATGGATTGCACCGGCAAACTTGGATTCACCTCGATCCAGAAGTGCACGACAGCGATGAAGATGCTTGCATACGGAGCTCCCGGTGATTCACTCGATGAGTATGGGCGCATGGCCGAGTCCACCAGCATAGAGTGTTTCTACAAGTTCTGTCGGGCAGTGGTGGCAGTGTTTGGACCGCAATACTTGAGAACACTCAATGCGGAAGACACTGCTCGGATCCTAGCACAGAATGCAGCAAGAGGATTTCCTGGGATGCTTGGAAGCATCGACTGTATGCATTGGAAATGGAAGAATTGCCCATTTGCTTGGCAGGGGATGTACAAAGGCGCCAAAGGGGGTTGCAGTGTGGTACTTGAGGCGGTGGCCACACAGGACCTCTGGATTTGGTACTCCTTCTTTGGTATGCCAGGAACTCACAATAACATCAACGTGCTGCAGTGTTTGTTGAACTATATAATTTGTATTGAACTATTTGTTGTTGTACTATTTTGTTGAAGTATTTGATTTTTCTGTGATGAAATATGTGATAAAAAATATTTAAATGTTCATAATTCAAAGCCGAGCCACGGCGAACCACGCCGAATATGGGCCTATTCTCGCCCGTATGAGCCCTTTATTCGCCGAAAGTGGGCCGAAAAGTGGGCCAATTTCGGCGCCTGGGGGCGACCTAGGGGTGACGGCTGGGCACAAAACCGCCCCCAGCGCGGATTTAGCGCCGGCTCGCCCCCAGGGGGTTTTTTATGCGTCCTGGGGGGGCCAACGGCTGGAGATGCTCTCACTTGTAGTCTCCGATGGGGTGATTGACCTTAGAAAGAGGATGAAATTGCAGCGTGTCGGCTGCCCGGCCGCGGTGTGTGGCTGCATGCGCGTGGGCGTGGTCGCTGCGGCTTGCCGGCATACTCGCCTCCTCGTGTCTATTAGCATGGGGGCGACGGAGCTTGGTGTGGGAGATCAGGACTCCCGGAGATTGGGGATCAAACAGACGAACAGGCCATGTACCAATACACGGAAGGAAACGCTACAATAGAGCAGCAGGCGAGACGGCGGAGCGATCGATGGAAAGAAAGAAATCAGAGAACGCGGGACACGATCGCACGACCTAAACGACCACGCGCACGGACCTGGGCTCAGACATGTGCAGGGAAGCGCACACGCGCGCGGACTTTGGTGTGCGGGCTGGCAACTTGGACCCTGATGCACTGCCCCAGGCCCAACCTGATGCCCAGGCTGTTTTCAGATGATAAGTATCGCTAAAAAACTTGTTGGACCCGTATTCATGTGCATCAGGGTCGGCCCAATGGGCTCCACCCTTGACCTAGCTCCCCTGTGCGCCGCATCCGCCGCCACCGCCGCAATGGCCTCTTGGAGAGATCTGGAAGACAACAGCGAGGAGGAGGAGCAGACCTACACCGACATGGACGTGGATGTGTGGGTATGTATACACTATTTCGGTTAGGGCTAGGGTTTGGCAAATATACTTGCAGAGTTTTAGTCCTCCCCTCCCTTCTCTGCCTCTCATCTGTGGATTGCCTAAGTCATCTTTTCAATGTAGGAGAATCTTGGTACTACTATTGAATCTTCCTTCTGTGGCAGTGTCTGATCTAGAGATTAAATGCAAGATTCACTAGTTTAGGGGCAAGAAATGTGTTGCATCCGATGGCATAAACACAGGTAGAAGATTCTATGGTTGTGTTAAGCAGGTAATAAATGATGAGCTTATTGTTTTCTGGATCAGTAGTGTTAACTGAATGTTGTACTGTTAAACTGAATTTGCTTGTGTTAATTGAATGTGCTACTGTTAACTGAATGTGCTGGTGTCAACTGAATGTGGTGGTGTTTACTGAATATGCTGGTGTTAACTGAATGTGGTTTTGTTTACTGAAATTTCTTTTGTTAACTAAAAGTCCTATTGTCTACTGAATATGCTGGTGTGAACTAAATGTGGTTTTGTTTACTGAAAATGGTGGTGTTTAATTACTGAATGTGCTTTCTTTGCTGAAATTGTATTGTTTACTAAATATGTTATTGTCTACTGAATGTGCTTTTGTTTACTGAATGTGCTATTGTTTACTGAAAATGGTGGTGTTAACTGAATGTGCTTTTGTTAACTGAATGTGCTAGTATTTACTGAATGTGCTTTTGTTTATTGAATGTGCTATTGTTTACTGATTATGCAGTGATTTGCTATTGTTAACTGAATGTGCTATTGTTGACACTAGATTATGCAGTGATTCAGTGGGTAGAACATTCATTCGCAGTAGCACATTCAGTGATTTGCTATTGTTAACTGAAATGTTACTATCAACTGTACATAGTTTGAACTGAATTTGGTAGTTTTAACTCAATTACAATTACTGTTGTGAACTGAATTTGGTAGTTTTAACTCAATTACAATTACTGTTGTGAACTGAATTTGCAGGGAGGTATTGACTATGGAGTGATTCAGTGGGTTGATGGTCCTTGGCTTGTCATACTTCAGAGGTGCCCGACAAAACTGTGGGAGATGTTTCATGACCAGAACTGTGGCAGGGTGATGGATAGACAGGCTTATGGCAAAACAATAGCCAAACTGGAGAAGCAAATAAATTCCTAGCCAATCAATTCAGTGACATGGTTGAGGAAGTTGGCCAGCTTTTTGATTGGCAGGATGGAAAGGTGCGGCATATGAAACATGAGAATGCAACAAAGCATGCTGAAGATGTCAAGACAAAGCTTGCAGAGTTAGAGGAGCAGTGCAAGATGGAGCTGAAGATGGAGAAGTTGAGGCTAGCCAAGGAGCAGAGGTGCATCCTGAGTTCTCAGGTAGATATCATCAGGAACACTAGGAAGGCCATGAAGGAGGTCAAGGAGGACAGGGATCTTCTTCGAGAGGAGAAGAAGAACCTTGAGAGTGTGATTGCTGAATTTCTTAAAGGTGGGCATGGTAGCAAGGAGAAGCTTCAGAAGATCAAGTCCATCCTGGAGGAGTGAGGTGGCTGCATGGAGACTAAGCAAATATTAGGCCAATATATATAATAGGCCATGGAACACTAAGAAGCTGAAGAAGTTGGTGGTATATTTTGTAGATCTGTTGATCTTAGTTTGTAATGCCTAATGCAAACAATGTGGTCAACTGTTAGGCTAACTAGCAAGCAATCATATGGGTCCTTGTTGTGATCCTTTATGGTGACCAGTTCTATGATTTGTACTTTTTATGCAAGACAGCAAGAGTATGCAACCTATTATACTCCAGGTGCATGTCATGGGTCTAGGTTGTGTTCTTTGTTTCAATTTGTATATCACAAAGTGTTGTGCAATGCTTTGCTACTTCTATGTGCATGTTGAGTATGCAACCTGTTGGTGTTGTTTATCATCCTTCTTGGCAACTGAGTCTTGAGGTCATCCATCCATCTTGTCATCATCATTATAGATAAGTGGAGTTCTTTCCATAAATAGTACACACAAACAATCATCTAGATAGGCAGCATGCATAGTGCATAAAATAGTAGATAGAACCCAGATTAAACCTGATACATATTTCATACCATTGCAACACCAGCAATTTAGATAGGGATCAAAGTGCTTGAAACAATTCTTACACATAAGTAGGTATCATAGTGCTTAAAACAACATGAATAGAAGTAGATAGATAGCATAGTGCATACAAAAACACTATATTAGACTAAGTCTTAGCCACTAAGCTCAATGACAGAGTCTTCATCGCAAATCCCCTTGATCTTCTTTAGCTTGTGAAAGCACAAGTGCTCCCTGGGTGATTTTGGTAATTAATGTCAACATATCTCTTATTAGACTAATACTTTTATCTAGTATATTTCAGATGAGTTCAACAGTGGAGTGGCATGAACTAGAGGATGTGGAACCCCTTCAAAATGCTAAGGACACAAATTGGCTCAAGCTCAAGACTCTACGTTTTCTATTTTAGTGATCCAAGATCACATTGAGTCCATAGGAAAAGCCAATAGTATTAAAAGGGGATGAGGTGTTGCTTAATGGCTTGCTTGCTCAAAGTGCTTAGTGATATGCTCCAAATCCCTCAACCACTTTCTCATTTCCACATATGTCCTAAACCTAAAGTCAAACTCGGCCCCACCGATTTGATCTATCCGGTGCCACCGAGTTCACTTGACATAGCCACTCCCAGAAACCCTAATCAGTTCGGTCTCACCGATGGGATCTCGGTCTCACTGAGATGGGCTTGCAAACTCTCTGTTGCCTATTGCAATTATTTCGGTCCCACCGAGATGTGCAATCAGTCCCACCGAGTTTGCCTGACCAACTCTCTGTTTTGCTTATTACCAAAATCGGTCCCACCGAGTTTGTGTAATCGGTCAAACCGAGTTGAGGTTTCACTACTGCAGGATGCTGCTAACGCGACACTACGATCAGAGACCCTTCGAGAAACTGTGTGCGATGCCATAATCGCAAACGGTGTTGTATGAAAACCGTCAGAAATGTATAAAACGTTTGCGATGACGGATGCATCAAACACGGTTCAGGTTTTAGTTGCGTGTGCGATGAAGGGCATATGGTTCAGTTCAATTAACAATTTGCGATGAGGAGGAACAAAAGAAATGGGCAGCCAGATGAAGGCGTGTGCGATTCACAGCATACGGTTCACTCAGATGAACTGTTTGTGATTAGGCAACACAAAAGAAACGGTCAGCCAGATCAAGGTGTGTGCGATATACGGCATGCGGTTCACTCGGATGAACTGTTTGCGTTGAGACATGAGAACAGAAACGGTTCAACTTAACAAGATGTGTGTGATACGCGGCAAATAGGCCTGTAATCAGAAATGTGTGTGAAGACCGATAATAACACAAACAGTTGCTGCTAATAACACGTGTGTGTTGTGCGATGGGATTGCATACAGAACAACAACAACACACACACACACACACACACATACACACACTTATAAGGACATGCTTGCATAACCAAATTAAATATCCACTTACATAGGTGGCTACTACAACCATGGCATTTGCACACACCAAAGTAAACTATTACATGCATAATTACATAGGTGGCTACTACACACATGACATTTCCACACACCAATAAAGTAAACTATATATTACATGCATGATTAACTAGCATAAACGATCATCTGATCATCATCTACTTCTTGTGGCGCTTGCTCTGCTTGTCGCTCGATCCAGGCTCGTCGATTTGGGTAACTAGGCACTTCCTCATGTCAACGATCCGCCTGTGCATCTCGTAGCATGTGTACACGCTCTTGGCTGCAAACCTGAGGTGAGGTTCATCCAGTTGCCGCATCCAGGCCCCGTGCCACGATACGGGACTCGTTCTCTTGGCATCCTGCTTCATCTTTTCGTAGTAGGGGTCGATGATGGCCGAGGCGAGTTCGACCAGGGAGTCCTGCTTCGTGCTGCCCCAGACCCTGTAGTGGTCACATATTTCGACAAGGTTCTTGCAGGCCAAGCCCGTAACACTGAGCGCTTTTATATCGTCTTTGGTTTCCACCGTGGCGAACTTGTAGTCGGTGCTGTTGACAAACCTGTTGAAACGACCACAAGGCTCTGTGGCCATGCAGTAGTGGTAGATGAGGACATGATGGCGCACGCACAACTGGGCGACGGCAACCTTCTGATCTATGCCGGGACGACCGGCGGTGTACTGGAGGTCGATGCCGACCACCTTGTACTTGTCTCGAGCAAGCAACTTCTCAACGCTGTTGATGTATTCGTCCACCACGGCCGGGTCGATGGTGTACACCACCGAGAGATCCGTCTCCCTCGCGTGGGTCTCCACTCTATGCTCGTCGAACTCCATTGGAGTACCGCCGGACATCCCCTCTCTATGTGTCGTCGTGGGTGTGCTTGTTGTGTTGTGGGGCGCGATTGAAAGGTTGAAGAGACTAAGGTTATAATGGTCGCGGGAATTAAAGGGGAAGCCGGACGGCCAGGAATACCGGCAGGCCCTGATGGCAGTTCTAATTTGTAGCGCGTAACTCCATCGTGCCGCACGTAACTGCATCGAGTGGAAATGTGCGTGGCGTAACCGCATGCATATGGGGGCCCCGACGTGATCGTGCGCATGCCCAACCGCTGGCAGAGCGCGCGCGGAGGGACGCGAGCAAAGCGCTCCGCGGTCGCCTCAAGGAAAAGTTGTCCACAAGCCAAGCGCGCCGACCGACGCGAGCAGAGCGCGCCAACGGACGCGACAGAGCGCGCCGCAGCGCCTAACGGCGAGCAGAGCTTGCCGAGGGACGCGAGCAGAGGACGGCACAGTGATACGTGGCAAATAAGACGAACTGTGCGAGCGATGTCGAAGACATCAAGCACGAATCAGATTAGAGTTGCGTGTGCGATACGTGGCAGACAGTTGATCCATCAGAGCTGTTTGTGATGGAATAAGCCGTGTGTGTTGCGGGCAAACGCTTGCTGGTGTATAACCTTAAATTTAACCAAAAAAGTGTTAATGCATGTTACAAAAATTGTATAGCTAGAAACTATGTTCAAATATGACTCCAACAATATAATCTATGGCGACATGCATTCGTATTTTATTAGTTAAATCCTACTTATAAACTAGGACGGGGGTATAGTAGGTAATTAAATCGCAAATGTTTTTTTATTAACTGTATGTGTACGTGTCCTATCGTCCTCCTCTCGCACATCTTGTCACCCCGCTGCTGCAGACGGCTTACAGCGCAAGCTTGCGCAGCGCGCGGGAGCGTTCTTTTGGCCAAACGGTGGCGCCAATGAATCATCGGTGAGCCCGTTCCCACGCAACCTCGCAGGTTCCCGCGCAAGCTTCCCACCCGACTCGGTGAAATCCCCCAAAATCCCAATGCTTGCCGGCCTGCTATAAAAACCCTCACGGCCAGCGAGTCCTGCGTCGCATTTTCCCCTCCCTCCCTGTAGCTTATCTCGTCTGCTTCTTCCACAATCGCCAATGGCACCGGTCCATCGTCGTCGCTCAGCCACTCCGCCGTCATTAGAGGATAGCTCCAGCTGGGAGGCTACACCGCGGCGGCGCAGTCCCCGGCGTAGTTTAGTGCGCGTGGAGTCCTTGTTGGGTGTGCGCGGAACACCCACCACATGCTCCGCCGCCGCTGCCCGTTGGCAGTTGTTGCCGGCCGCCGTTGCCGCCACACCATCGTCGAAAGCCAGGGCCATCTCCCGCTCCGCCGCCGTGGCCCAAAGGCGGGAGGTGGCCATCGTGGCCGCCACCCCACTGCCGGCCACCGTGGCCATCACCCGCTCCGCCACCGCGGCCCGAAGGCGGGAGGTGGTGGTCGTGGCCGCCACCCCATCGTCGACCACTGTGGCAGCCAGCCCACCGTCGACCGCCGGGATCATCACCCGCTCCGCCACCGCCGCCCGAAGGAGGGAGGCGGAGGTGGAGGCCCGCACGTGCGTCAGCGACCTTGCGCGCTACATCGAGTTCCTGCGGGAGGAGGAGGAGCGCCTCGTCGAGCACGCAAAAAGCCTTACAGCAGCCATGGCCGCAGCACACGCCAACACAAAGGTGAGGAATCAGGAGATCTACGAGAAGTCCGGCCGCTTCGAGAGGGATCATCTGGAGCGTCAATGGGCATTCGAGCTGGCGAGCGTCACTGAACATGCAGCAGCGGCAGGCACCATATTGCATGTGTCCAGCTCGTCGGTAGGCTCCTCCTCCTCCTCTGCCTCTTACTGAGCACGCTCGGCAGAGGAGAGGCTGCCGGAAGTAGCACAAAACCCCTCCGTGGTAGTAGTAGTATTTAGGGGCTATTTTGTTCAGTTCATCTGACTATAGATGTGTGGTCGAACTGTACAACGTACTTAAAATTAGCTAGTATATATAGTTGAACTAGCTATTTCAGTACGTAGTTCGCAACAATTGGGGAGAAGTTTGGTCGGTTTAGCTGTCGAGTTGAACTGTTTGTATAAATTAAGAACGACTGCTTAATCTATGAATGAAATCTATGCTTAATTTCTGAATTTTAGTTGCAAAAATTACATAGTGCTAATGATTTCTAGCTGCATATTTTGACAAATCGCAGTGTTACAAGGATTGACAAATGGCAACGTTACTAGATCAACAAATGTAAATCTTTCCAGTTTGACAAATGGTAACATACCCAATATGACAGATGCACATCTTACCAAATTGTTTGTACGTGGTTGCACACGGGTCATCCAAAACAACCGTTTGCGTTGAAGGGATGAACAAATTCTGCGCTGCTCTCACTTTGCATACGGGTGTTCTATCGTTTGCTATCAAGAGCTACAGAAATCCTGCTCGGCACATTTTCTCTTGGCTTCCTGGGGAAGCTGTCGGTTTGCATACGGGTGTTCTAACTAAAACGTTTGCGATGAGTGTTTTGTATTTAAAAAGCGAATTAAATTGCGGCTTGGGCGCCATTAATGGAGAGGATGCGAGCAAGGCGGGTGGCCATGGAAGTCAAAGGGCTCGCTTACCAGTGAGCCTGCGCAGCGTACAGTTCACACGCTTCCCGATGAGCCTGCGCACTCGAGGACAGCTTGCACGCCTCTCGGTCAGCCTACGCACCGGACGGCGCTTGCACGCCTCCCGTTCAGCCAAGGTCAAGCAGTTGTCCGCACGGCACCTGTTACAGCCATTAAAACCAAGACATGTGGCATCACGTCAATGGTTAACAGAATTTTGGATTTACTAGAATTTAAAAACCAGACATCTCAATGTATTGCCGGCAATCAACGGTGCCCTGGTGTTTGAAATTCATTTCCATTTCTCGCATGGGACCTAAGCATGCACCCAAGGACACCGATTTAATTTTTCAACCAATTTATATGCACTGGAGCATGTGCATGTAGTTCAAATTTGAATTATGCACATAAATGCATTGAAAACTCACTAAATGCATAAAAAATGTCCAAACGAACCCCGAAAAATCACAAAAATTCACACAACACTCCTGTTGTTCTATGTTGACACGAGAAAAAAATTGAAAGCAATAAGAGGCAATGGATATCGTTTCGTCCCCAAAGGTGGGACGTTCCCTACCGAAAACCATCATTCTTGTTGTGAGAAGCTCCGGTTTGTGAGAAGCATATACCCAAACCTGCCCCAAATGGGACAAAATTTGTACCACGGCATGTTGATGCCGCTCCATGATAGCATGCCAAGTTTCATGAATTTCAGACGAGTTTTGGATTTACTAGAATTTAAAAACCAGGCATCTCAATGTTTTGCCGGCAATCAACGGTGCCCTGGTGTTTGAAATTCATTCCCATTTCTTGCATGGGACCTAAGCATGCTCCCAAGGACAAAGATTTGATTTTTCAACGAATTTATATGCACTGGAGCATGTGCATGTAGTTCAAATTTGAATTTTGCACATAAATCCATTGAAAACTTAGTTAATGCATAAAAATGTCCAAACGAACCCCGAAAAATCACAAAAATTCACACAACACTCCTGTTGTTCTATGTTGACACGAGAAAAAAACTGAAAGCAATAAGAGGCAATGGATATCGTTTCGTCCCCAAAGGTGGGACGTTCCCTACCGAAAACCATCATGCTTGTTGTCAGAAGCTCCGGTTTGTGAGAAGCATATACCCAAACCTGCCCCAAATGGGACAAAATTTGTACCACGGCATGTTGGTGCCGCTCCATGATATCATGCCAAGTTTCATTAATTTCAGACGAGTTTTGGATTTACTAGAATTTAAAAACCAGGCATCTCAATGTTTTGCCGGCAATCAACGGTGCCCTGGTGTTTGAAATTCATTCCCATTTCTTGCATGGGACCTAAGCATGCACCCAAGGACGCAGATTTGATTTTTTTCAACGAATTTATATGCACTGGAGCATGTGCATGTAGTTCAAATTTAAATTATGCACATAAATGCATTGAAAACTCAGTTAATGCATAAAAATGTCCAAACAAACCCCGAAAAATCACAAAAATTGACACAACACTCCTGTTGTTCTATGTTGACATGAGAAAAAATTTGAAAGAAATAAGAGGCAATGGATATCATTTCGTCCCCAAAGGTGGGACGTTCCCTACCAAAAACCATCATGCTTGTTGTGAGAAGCTCCGGTTTGTGAGAAGCATATACCCAAACCTGCCCCAAATGGGACAAAATTTGTACCACGGCATGTTGATGCCGCTCCATGATAGCATGCCAAGTTTCATGAATTTCAGACGAGTTTTGGATTTACTAGAATTTAAAAACCAGGCATCTCAATGTTTTGCCGGCAATCAACGGTGCCCTGGTGTTTGAAATTCATTCCCATTTCTTGCATGGGACCTAAGCATGCACCCAAGGACACAGATTTGATTTTTCAACGAATTTATATGCACTGGAGCATGTGCATGTAGTTCAAATTTGAATTATGCACATAAATGCATTGAAAACTCAGTTAATGCATAAAAATGTCCAAACGAGCCCCGAAAGATCACAAAAATTCACACAACACTCCTGTTGTTCTATGTTGACACGAGAAAAAAAATTAAAAGCAATAAGAGGCAATGGATATCGTTTCGTCCCCAAAGGTGGGACGTTCCCTACCGAAAACCATCATGCTTGTTGTGAGAAGCTCCGGTTTGTGAGAAGCATATACCCAAACCTGCCCCAAATGGGACAAAATTTGTACCACGGCATGTTGATGCCGCTCCATGATAGCATGCCAAGTTTCATGAATTTCAGACGAGTTTTGGATTTACTAGAATTTAAAAACCAGGCATCTCAATGTTTTGCCGGCAATCAACGGTGCCCTGGTGTTTAAAATTCATTCCCATTTCTTGCATGGGACCTAAGCATGCACCCAAGGACAAAGATCTGATTTTTCAACGAATTTATATGCACTGGAGCCTGTGTGCATGTAGTTCAAATTTGAATTATGCACATAAATGCATTGAAAACTCAGTTAATGCATAAAAATGTCCAAACGAACCCCGAAAAATCACAAAAATTCACACAACACTCATGTTGTTCTATGTTGACACGAGAAAAAAAAATTGAAAGCAATAAGAGGCAATGGATATCGTTTCGTCCCCAAAGGTGGGACGTTCCCTACCGAAAACCACCATGCTTGTTGTGAGAAGCTCCGGTTTGTGAGAAGCATATACCCAAACCTGCCCCAAATGGGACAAAATTTGTACCACGGCATGTTGATGCCGCTCCATGATAGCATGCCAAGTTTCATGAATTTCAGACGAGTTTTGGATTTACTAGAATTTAAAAACCAGGCATCTCAATGTTTTGCCGGCAATAAACGGTGCCATGGTGTTTGAAATTCATTCCCATTTCTTGCATGGGACCTAAGCATGCTCCCAAGGACAAAGATTTGATTTTTCAACGAATTTATATGCACTGGAGCATGTGCCTCCATTGAAAACTTAGTTAATGCATAAAAATGTCCAAACGAACCCCGAAAAATCACAAAAATTGACACAACACTCCTGTTGTTCTATGTTGACACGAGAAAAAAACTGAAAGCAATAAGAGGCAATGGATATCGTTTCGTCCCCAAAGGTGGGACGTTCCCTACCGAAAACCATCATGCTTGTTGTCAGAAGCTCCGGTTTGTGAGAAGCATATACCCAAACCTGCCCCAAATGGGACAAAATTTGTACCACGGCATGTTGATGCCGCTCCATGATATCATGCCAAGTTTCATGAATTTCAGACGAGTTTTGGATTTACTAGAATTTAAAAACCAGGCATCTCAATGTTTTGCCGGCAATCAACGGTGCCCTGGTGTTTGAAATTCATTCCCATTTCTTGCATGGGACCTAAGCATGCACCCAAGGACACAGATTTGATTTTTTCAACGAATTTATATGCACTGGAGCATGTGCATGTAGTTCAAATTTGAATTATGCACATAAATGCATTGAAAACTCAGTTAATGCATAAAAATGTCCAAACAAACCCCGAAAAATCACAAAAATTCACACAACACTCCTGTTGTTCTATGTTGACACGAGAACAAATTTGAAAGCAATAAGAGGCAATGGATATCATTTCGTCCCCAAAGGTGGGACGTTCCCTACCAAAAACCATCATGCTTGTTGTGAGAAGCTCCGGTTTGTGAGAAGCATATACCCAAACCTGCCCCAAATGGGACAAAATTTGTACCACGGCATGTTGATGCCGCTCCATGATAGCATGCCAAGTTTCATGAATTTCAGACGAGTTTTGGATTTACTAGAATTTAAAAACCAGGCATCTCAATGTTTTGCCGGCAATCAACGGTGCCCTGGTGTTTACAATTCATTCCCATTTCTTGCATGGGACCTAAGCATGCACCCAAGGACAAAGATCTGATTTTTCAACGAATTTATATGCACTGGAGCATGTGTGCATGTAGTTCAAATTTGAATTATGCACATAAATGCATTGAAAACTCAGTTAATGCATAAAAATGTCCAAACGAACCATGAATAATTCCAATTCTTTTATGATCACTGCAGAAAAAAGGTCTAGCAATTCAAACACCGTCCATGGCCGCTGTGACCCATTATGTAATTCAAATCAAGACCAAAAATCAAGTAGATCCCACACAGTTTATTATAACCAACTATGTGAGATGCACACAAAATATCTTCGGACCGTGTCTGAATAAGGGACCGTGTCTGATAACACTTTGTGCGCCAGTTTTTTGTCTGAAGAGATTCCAAATTTTCGGCTTCCGCGGAAATATATACCTCCCCGCCCCCTCCCCCTTACCAAAAGCCAGATTTCCCCTCTTTCCGTCTTCCTTTCCAAGTTGAAACCTTCACTCCTTGCTTGCAGCGCCGCCGCCTCCTCGCCGGCAACCCTCCTTCATGCTGCTCGGCCTCGCCTATCCAGGCAGGTAATCCACACCCGACCCCCATCCTCCTCCTCCTTCCACATCCCACATGCCCCGACCGCCGGCGCGTGCGCAACACCTTCCACCCAAATCACCGACCCCTCCACCAAATAAGCGCCGGCCTAAGCCATGGTGCACGCAGTATAGCCAGGACCTCAAGGAGCATTTGGCAGCGGAGAAGCAAATCACGGCCGCACGCGCGGATGAGGTCGCGATGGTTGCCATTTGTGCCGACCCCCAGATCTTGAAGGAGCACCTTGCCATTTGCTAGCTATGCCGGTTAAGCATGCTCGGTTTACCCGTTGCGTGTGCTGCTCCTGCCTTTCCCTCACAAATTCTAGTGAATTGTGCTATCTAATTTTACCATGCAATATGTTGCTCTAGTGTATATGTTCTATATGTCGTGCAGTATGGTGCTCACTTATTAACTGTTTTGTTAATTAGTTGTCGTCTTCAGTTAACTGTTTGGTTCAATTCTGCAAATGTGATGTTCAATTCTTCAGGCTGCAATTTTGTATTGTCTTCCATGTGAGAAATAAATCGAATTTATCTTTACAAAATGTGGGTGCATTCTGTTATTGTATACCATGTGAGGAATAAATTGAATTTGGCTGTAGTAAATACATGAGAAACAAATACAATTGCTACAATTGGTTGTAGTTAACTGTTTGGTTAACTGTCTGATCTTCTATTAGGAGTATGTTATATTGTGCAATGTGGTGCTCAGTTAATGTTTGGTTCATTTGTTGTGGTGTTTAGTTAACTGCTTGGTTCAATTCTGCAATGCGATGTCCAATTGTCGTGGGTAGAATTTTGTATTGTTGTGCATGTGAGGAATAAATCGAATTTGGTTGCACTTAATACATGAGAAACATATACAAGTGCTATATTTCCTAGTTCTTAATCATGCTTGGTTTGGATAAATGGGTTTTTCGTGTGGCTTCAATTAATCTGATGAATTTGCAATGTGATTATTTTTCATCAACATATTTTACTGATAGCATGCGAACCCTTACTTAACCTGATGACTAACTACCTTATATGTGTTGCAGGGAAACAATGGGAAGCACTGAGGTTTACAATTGAGGTTAGCACGTGCATGCTCCGTTGTCTAATAGCACATTATTGTGCAATTGCAGGAACCATTCTAATATTTAGGTTTTTAACAATTTGGTCTTGCACATGTAGGTCCCGCTGTCAGAGGTTTTGACCCACTGTTAGACCCTTCTTGCATATGGGGAAATGAGTTGTCCATGAATATCAGTCAAGTCAAGAAACTCAGAAAGATTGTTAGGATAAAGAAATTAGCGACAAAAAACAACAAGATCTTTTTCTGCACAATGAAGAAGACATCAGTTCACTACAGGATGGTACTAACTATTATACCTTGCCTTTTTTATTCCTTTGCCCCATTTCCAATATAGAGAAGATATTTATGCACATCCTTGTTTTCAGGCCTTTCCAAAGCAGTTCACTGATGATTACCTCTCAAACCACCTGTATGGTCAGGAGGCGATGAAGGTATTCATACAACACCCACGGTTCAATATTGAAGTGTTCCTGAAGAGGACAAAGGATGGACGGTCAATGTCACAGCCCCAGATCAGCCCTTGTCTGACTTTGCTTGTTCCTCATGTCATCATGTTTAATTTTCAAAGAAACTTGAAATGGGGACGTTGAAACCCTAGCACCAAATGCATTCAACTAGGTTCAAGTTTAAATCTTTCAATGAACCCAGATTGCCCTTTAGAAAAGTTCATGATTTTTGATAAAGGTGAAAACCTCTACCAAAAATGATGCACCTATTTCTAGGTCATTTTTGGATTTTTGAATTAACTCATATTGTATTTGAATTGGAGCATTTAATGGCTATAAATATGCTAAATGCTTCAATAATTCTGAAAACATTTGAGGGCTGTTAGTAAACATTTTAAAAGTGCCCACAAATTTTCTCAGGAGTTTTAAAAATAGTTTAGTATTATTACTAAATCAAAAACAGAAAAACATAATAGAAAAACTGAACCAAAACAAATAAGAGAAGGGAGAGAAAGTTACCTGGACCTACCTACTGTGCAGCCCACCTGGCCTGGCCCTGTGCCGGCCCAGCCCACCTCCTCCTCCCCTGTCGTCTTCCTCCCCCTGCCAAGAGGACGGCGCGTGCCCGTCGCGCGCACGCACGCGCCCCGGCCACCTCCTGCTTGCCGCTCTCCCTCGACGTCCTGGCCTTCTCTGGTGACGCCACACAGCCGCCTCAACCCCTCTCACTCTCCCTGTGCTCCTCCCCCCACCTCTGTTTCTTTCTCCCGCGAACGCCCGAGCGCGCCGTCGCCGCCGATGAGCACCATCGCGCCTAGAGCCACTGCCTCGCCTCGTCGATGTGCTCCGAAGCTTCGCCTCGACCCCCCCTCTTCCTCCCCACGGAGTCACGCCCCGCCGGAAGCCCTGCAGCGTTGTTCCCGACCTCGTCTTCAACCTCTGGCCGTCGGCGACCTCACCTGGGATTCGCGAGCTCCAGCCCGTCCCCGGCCTCGCCGTTGCCTCTACTCGATCCGCTGTGAGCCCCTGCGTCGAACCCCCCTCCTCTCTACCCCGTTTGCTCATTGTAGACGCCGCCCCCTTGCTCACCGTAGCACGCCGCCGCGCGAGCTCGACGCCAGCATCACTCCGGTGACCATTTGGTCACGCGCGGGTGCCTAACACACTCACCGCACCTCGTAGCGCCTCGCTAGTGCATCCATTCACCCACTAGCACGCTACAGCAGCAAAACCACCAACGCCCGAGCTCCGGCCGCCGCCGTTTCGGTCGCCGCCGTTGATCCTAGCCACCGCAGCTCCGGCCACCACCACTGGTCGACGCAGCTCGCTCCCAGGAGCACGCAGGAGCAAACCCCGCCTCAAACCGTGGGCCGTAGCGGAGTTCCGACGATCTCCGCCACGCGAAATGGTCGTCACCGGCGAAACTCCGGCGACTGATGACATGGACGTCATTAGGCGCTAACCCAACCAGCTAATCACCCTAACAGCCACTGACAGTGGGCCCTACCGCAGGGTCAAACCCAGTCAGTATTGGGTTTGACCGGGTTTAGCCCCCGTGTCACTGACAGGCAGGTCCCACGGGTCAGGTTTGACCCTGGCCAGCCCGTTGACTTGCTGACGCAGTGATGACGTCAGGCTGACGCAGTAAAGTATTTTCTGGATTTAAAATAATTCAGAAAATTCCAGAAAATGCCCTAACTTCTAAAATTCATAGAAATTCAACCGTAGCTCCAAATGAAATGATTTATATATGAAAAATAATCAGAAAAATCCAAAGAATCTGTTTATGGCATCCTCATGCATGTTTGAACAACTTACAGCCACTGTATATGACAATTTGAATAAATGGCATTTGAAATGTCTTATATGGAGTTTGAATTTGAACCTAAGGTTCAAACCAACTCCATTTAATATGTTGCTAGCTGCATTAGCTCAAAACACATTCATATTGCCATGTCATGATCATGCATCATATTGTGCATTGCATTGATTGTGTTTCCTCTCTGTTGCCGGTGTTGTCCCCTCTCGATAGCCGTGTTTCCGACGATGAGTTCGATGACACTAATGAAGACTCAATGCTATCTTCAGAAGTGCCAGGCAAGCAAAACCCCCTTGTTCATTCTGATACAAACCCACTCTCTCGCTCCTGCTCTCTTTTACTACATTAGGACAACAACGATTCAACTGTTACTTGTTGCGGTAGTCGAACCCCTTATCCTCTGCATGACCTGTCATTGCCACAGTAAATAGATGAAACCCACTAGCATGAGTAGGAGTTGTTTGAGCCCTGGTGTGCCTACTCATTCATGCTTGTTTGTCATGCCTGCTATTGCTTAGAGTTGTGTCAGGTCTGATTCATCGGGGATGAATTGGAAAGTTGAAAACATGTCCTACTGTGTGTGAGCTAAGTGTGTGAACACGATTTGGTAAAGGTAGCGGTGAGAGGCCATGTAGGAGTACATGGTGGGTTGTCTCATTGAAGCCGTCCTCAGGAACTGAGTTCTGTGTTTGTGATCCATGATACAGTTACTACCACGCATTGGGCCCGAAACCAATGGACCCTCTCGGCTTCTTAATCACCCTTGTCCTCTGTCCAGGAGTTGCAAGTAGTTTCTGGTGTTTGTAGTATGCTGGAGGCCGTGGACAGCGCTGACCGAGGGGTGGGCTGTGATGCGGTAGGCACGTGGCACGGTGTACCGGGCGCCCGTTTGGTGTCTCGGGAACCCTGCACACATCGTTCGGGGCCGTATGTGGAAACCTCGGCCGGACTCCCTGCGGATGGAACCTGAATAGGCGATAAACCTGGACTAGAGACTTGAGTGTTTAGGTAGGCTGTGGCTGACTCCCTCGCCAGGCTTCCGCTTGAAGGTTGCCGAGGTACACGACGTGTACATGGTGGTAAGTGGCGAGAGCGTGTGTGACGAAGTACACCCCTGCAGGGTTAACATCATCTATTCGAATAGCCGTGTCCGCGGAAATGGACTTCTGGGTTGCCTATAACAGTTCATAGACAAGTGAAAGTGGATACTCTAAAATGCGCAAGATAAGCGTGAGTGCTATGGATGGCGTTCTCGTAGGGAGACGGGAGCGGATCCATAGTGGTGTATTGATATGGTGAATATGTGGACTCGTGTGCGCCACCTCAAAGAGTTACTTGCAGTCGTAGTTCAGGATAGCCACCGAGTCAAAGCTGGCTTGCTGCAGTTAAACTCCACCACCCCTTTTGTTGATACCGATGCATATGTAGCTAGTTCTGATGTAAGTCTTGCTGGGTACATTTGTACTCACGTTTGCTTATTTTATGTTTTGCAGAGAGACGTCAGTCTCGCTAGTAGTTCCGTGTGGACTTCGACGTTTAGCTTGATACCTCAGCTACGATCTTGTGCCCTCAGCAGGATCTGGTAAATAGTCAGGCTTCTCAGCCTTTTTCATTTGTAGATGTCTGTACTCAGACATGATAAGCTTCCGCATGTGCTTTGACTTGTATGCTCTGAATGTTGGGTCATGAGACCCATGTTTGTAATATCTGGCTCTTCGGAGCCTAATAAATAAATACTCTGAGTCGTAGAGTCTTGTTGTGATGCCATGTTGTATTTGCACATATCGAGCATATTGTGTGTATGATTGAAATGCTTGGTATGTGTGGGATCCGACAACCTAGTTGTCTATCCTTAGCAGCCTCTCTTATGGGGAAATGTAGTCTAGTGCCTCCTTGAGCCATAGTAGTCCGCTACAGCCCGGTTCACCGGAGTCCTGCTAGCCCAGCACTACTGCTCTGGACACTTGACTGGCCGGCATGTGTTTCATATCGTTCCTGTGTCTGTCCCTTCGGGGAAATGTCACGCGGTGACATCCGGAGTCCTGCCTAGCCTGCTACAGCCCGGGTTCCCGGAGTCCTGTTAGCCCAGCGCTACAGCCCGGATTCGCACGCTGCTGACCGACACGTTCGATGTTGATTCATGTATGCCTGTCCCCATACGTTAGTGCCGCTTTGGGTTCACGACTAGCCATGTCGGCCCGGGTTCTCTGTCATATGGATGCTAGCGACATTGTCATATACGCGAGCCAAAAGGCGCAAACGGTCCCGGGCCATGGTAAGGCGACACCCGTGGGAGTACCGTGCGTGAGGCCGCAAAGTGATATGAGGTGTTACAGGCTAGATCGGTGTGACCTGGAATCGGGGTCCCGACAGTCAATCATCCGCAGGCACTGGCCTAAAGTTACAAAGACCTTCAACATCAATGAAGGCTCAATATTCGCCTTCTGCTTCAGCAGTTTTCCAAATGCGATACATCTGTCTATGTACCGTCTATGATGCTAATTTCAAAAGGTTATAGATGTTGCATGTGAAACTTGGTCCCGGTGTAGTTGTGTAATGGGGTAGTTGAGTGCTGAAGCTATATGATGTTGTACTCTGATGTATTTATATTATGAAAATGAAATATATTGTGTGCTTAATATGAACTGTCAATAGATTAATAAATGGATTATGAATAATCAGATAATTAGCCTGCTAATTGGGTTTTTGCTATTGCGAACGGTTGTTGAAAAAATACCGTGGGCGATGACCTCAGGCAACGCACACAGTTTCTAGGAATAAACCGTGTTGGATCAATGAACAATCACACATGACTTTCTCTTGAAAACTGTTTGCGTTAGGCCACCTTGCGCAAACGTTTACCACATGAAAACTGTGTGTGATGGACAGCCTTTGCCATACAGTTTCTTCCACGGACTGTGTGTGATATATTCAATAACGCAAGCGATTTAACGGGAAAAATTGTGTGTGATGTACCTGCGATCGGAAACGTTTTCCTTCGAGCGACTGTGTGGGATGTACATACGAACGGAAACGTTTAGCGGGGACTGACTGTGTGGGATGTACTTGCGACCGGAAACAATTTCCCCGTATAATTGTATTTTTTAGCTCTACTGTACGTATTTCTGTATTTGAGTGCTCGCCGGTCGCACACGACCTCATTTTGCTGAACGTGTGTGCCAGGAGGGCATATCCCCGACGGTTTCTGGGTCGTGTGGGAAGGACCCCCCTATCGCCCACACTCACTTGGAGACGGTTCCAAATGCCGTCGCGGAAAGGGGTTAAAAACCGTTTGTTTAGGAGCTCGTTGTACTAGTGTTTTACCCTAACCCTAGCACATCGGTCCCACCGAGTTGATCCTGTCGGTCCCACCGAAAACCCTAACGTTCACATTTTGAACTAAATCGGTCCGACTAATTTTTATGATTTGGTCCCACCGAGTTTGGTAAATTGTGTGTAACGGTTAGATTTTGTGTGAAGGCTATATATACCCCTCCACCCGCTCTTCATTCGTGGAAAGAGCCATTAGACCGTGCCTACACTTCCAGCATATATTTTATGAGAGAGAACCACCTACTCATGTGTTGAGACCAAGATATTCCAATCCAACCACAAGAATCTTGATCTCTAGCCTTCCCCAAGTTGCTTTCCACTCAAATCATCTTTCCACCAAATCCAAATCTGTGAGAGAGAGTTGAGTGTAGGGGAGACTATCATTTGAAGCACGAGAGCAAGGAGTTCATCATCAACACACCATGTATTACCTTTTGGAGAGTGGTGTCTCCTAGATTGGTTAGGTGTCACTTGGGAGCCTCCGTCAAGATTGTGGAGTTGAACCAAGGAGTTTGTACGGGCAAGGAGATCGCCTACTTCGTGAAGATCTGCCCTAGTGAGGCAAGTCCTTCGTGGGCGATGGCCATGATGGGATAGACAAGGTTGCTTCTTCATGGACCGTTCGTGGGTGGATCCCTCTGTGGACTAGCGCAACCATTACCCTTCGTGGGTTGAAGTCTCCATCAACATGAATGTATGATAGCACCACCTATCGGAACCACGCCAAAAATCTCCATGTCTCCAATTGCGTTTGCACACTCCAATCCCATCCCTTTACTTTCTTGCAAAATGCATGATTTCCTTTCCGCTGCTCATATACTCTTGCCATGCTTGCTTGAAATGTATTGTGAATGTTTAAACTTGTGCTAAAACTCCACCTTAACTTGAAGAACTTAAAAACTGCTACTTTTCTTTGTTGATGGTCTAATCACCCCCCCCCCCTCTAGACACCTCTTCTCGATCCTTTCAGCTTGCCCTTGTGAATTTCTCCAACTAAGCTCAGCAATGGCTATCTCCGTCTTCTTCTTCACCATCTGTAGCCCATCCCTCTCCTGCATCACCTCAATCTTGTCCTTCATAACTTGTTTCTTATCCTTCATGTGGTCTTGTAGTTCAGTCTTGAGCACATACATCTACTTCTTGAGTCCATTGATATCCCTATCCTTCTTCAGCTCATGCAGGT
Organism: Triticum aestivum; assembly: GCF_018294505.1. Taxonomy (NCBI): domain Eukaryota; kingdom Viridiplantae; phylum Streptophyta; class Magnoliopsida; order Poales; family Poaceae; genus Triticum; species Triticum aestivum. Next base: position 383,969,349 of record NC_057808.1, on the reverse strand, counting down.
CAGTCCTCAGGTTCCTGATCAGTTCTCCTTGTGCTTTCTGAATGACCTTCATATCCTCAATGACATACTGCTTCTGGTTCAGCTGCTTCTGCAAGCCTTCATTATCCTCTGACACTATGTTCTTGTAAGTTTGTTGATGTTCTTTTCCACTTGTCGCCTGAGCATTTTGTTAACTTCAGCAAGAAGGTTCTTGTACTGCAGGGTAGCACTATTAACCTTCTCTTCAAGCTTAAGCACTATATGTGCATGATCAGCCCCTTCCTTGGTTCTAGCAACACATCAATCTTCATATCCTGCCCAAAGCTTCTGAAGAGCTTTTTTAGTAGCTTCAGGAACTCCATATCCACCCATTGAACATAGCTACAATTGGCAATCTGCAAGACCAAAAAGTTACTTACAAATGTGAAATCGTTAACCTACAGAGAAACAAAATACCTAAGCTACAACAAAGTGATGGGGAACGAAGCATGAAAATCAAAAAAAATCCTACGAAACACCCAAGATCCAATCTAGGAGATGTATAGCTACGAGAGGGGAGTGTTGATGACCCACAAGTATAGGGGGTCAATCATAGTCCTTTCAATAAGTAAGAGTGTCGAACCCAACGAGGAGCAGAAAGAAATGATAAGCGGTTTTTAGCAAGGTATTTTCTGCAAGCACTGAAATTGTCGGTAACAGGTAGTTTGATAGCAAGATAATTTGTAATGAGCAAGTAATAGTAATGGTAACAAAAGTGTGGCAAGGTAGCCCAACCCTTTTTGTGGCAAAGGACAGGCCAGAATGGTCGCTTATAATAAGTAAAATGTTCTCAAGGATACACTAGTTACTTTCATCATGTTGGTTTGATTCGTGTTCGCTTCTTTAATAATTTGGTATGTGGGTGGACTGGTGCTTGGGTGTTGTTCTTACTTGAACAAGCCTCTCACTTATGATTAACCCCCCTCGCAGACATCCACAACTATGAAAGAAGAATTAAGATAAAATCTAACCATAGCATTAAACATATGGATCCAAATCAACCCCTTACGGAATAGCGCATAAACTATGGTTTAAGCTTCTGTCACTCTAGCAACCCATCATCTAATAACTACTCCACAATGCATTCCCTTATGCCCAAATATGGTGAAGTGTCATGTAGTCGACGTTCACACAACACCACTAAGGGAATCACAACATACATACCATCAAAATAACGAACGAATATCAAGTTCACATGATTACTTGCAACATGAGTTCTCATGTGTCCTCAAGGACAATCAACAACAAAAGTAACTACTCACACAACATATTCATGCTCAAGATCAGAGGGGTAATAAATACCATAATGGATCTGAACATTTAATCTTCCACCAAATAAACCGACTAGCATCAACAACAAGATGTAATCAACACTACTAGTCAGCCACAGGTACCAATCTGAGGTTTTGATACAAAAATTGAACACAAGAGATGAACTGGGGTTTGAGATGAGATGGTGATGTTGAAGATGTTGATGAAGATTGGCCTCTGAAACATGAGAGGGTTGTTGGTGATGATGATGGCTTCGATTCCCCCCTCTCGGAGGGAATTTCCCTCGACGGAATCGTTCCGCCGGAGGGCAAAAGTGCTCCTTCCCAAGTTCCGCCTTGAGAGGCCGGCGCTCCGTCCCGAAAGTCCTCTCCTTATTTTTTTTCTAGGTCAAAAGACCTTATGTACCAGAAGATGGGCACCGGAGGTGGGCCAGGGCCCCCACTACCCACCAGGGCGCGCCAGAGGGGGGAGGCGCACCCTGGTGCCTTGTGGGCGCCTAGGTGACCCCCTCCAGTAGTTCTTTTCTCCAGTATTTTTTAATATATTCCAAAATAATTATCCGTAAAATTTTAGCTCATTTGGAGATGTGCAGAATAGGTATCTCTGACGTAGTTTTTTCAGGTCCAGAATTCCAGTTGCCGGCATTCTCCCTCTTTGTGTAAACCTTGCATATTATGAGAGAAAAGGCATTAGAATTACTCCACAAAGTGTTATAATGGATAAAACACTATAAATGAAGGAAATATGCCCTAGAGGCAATAATAAAGTTGTTATTATATTTCCTTATATCATGATAAATGTTTATTATTCATGCTAGAATTGTATTAACCGGAAACTTAGTACATGTGTGAATACATAGATAAACAGAGTGTCACTAGTATGCCTCTACTTGACTAGCTCATTGAATCAAAGATGGTTAAGTTTCCTAGCCATAAGACACGAGTTGTCATTTGATTAACGGGATCACATCATTAGAGAATGATGTGATTGACTTGACCCATTCCGTTAGCCTAGCACTTGATCGTTTAGTTTATTTGCTATTGCTTTCTTCATGACTTATACATGTTCCTATGACTATGAGATTATGCAACTCCCGAATACCGGAGGAACACTTAGTGTGCTACCAAACGTCACAAGTAACTGGGTGATTATAAAGGTGCTCTACAGGTGTCTCCGATGGTGTTTGTTGAGTTGGCATAGATCGAGATTAGGATTTGTCACTCCGATTGTCGGAGAGGTATCTCTGGGCCCTCTCGGTAATGCACATCACTATGAGCCTTGCAAGCAATGTGACTAATGAGTTAGTTGCGGGACGATGCATTATGAAACGAGTAAAGAGACTTGCCGGTAACGAGATTGAACTAGGTATTGAGATACCGACGATCGAATCTCGGGCAAGTAACATACCGATGACAAAGGGAACAACGTATGTTGTTATGCAGTTTGACCGATAAAGATCTTCGTAGAATATGTGGGAGCCAATATGAACATCCAGGTTCCGCTATTGGTTATTGACCAGAGACGTGTCTCGGTCATGTGTACATAGTTCTCGAACCCGTAGGGTCCGCACGCTTAACGTTCGGTGACGATCGGTATCATGATGAGTTATGTGTTTTGATGTACCGAAGGTAGTTCGGAGTCCTGAATATGATCACGGACATGACGAGGAGTCTCGAAATGGTCGAGACATAAATATTGATATATTGGACGGCTATATTCAGACACCGGAAGTGTTTCGGGTGATTTCGGAGAAAACCAAAGTGCCGGAGGGTTACCGAACCCCCCCTTGAAACTAGTGGGCCTAGATGGGCCTTAGTGGAGAGAGAGAGGGCCAGCCAGGGCAGGCCGCGTGCCCCTCCCCCTTGGGTCCGAATTGGACTAGGGAATGGGGGGCAGCGCCCCCCTTTCCTTCTCCCTCTCCTCCTTCCTTTCCCCTCCTAGTAGGACTAGGAAAGGGGGAGTCCTACTCCTACTAGGAGGAGGAATCCTCCCCTCCTAGGAGCGCCCTAGGGCCGGCCGGCGTCCCCCTTGCTCCTTTATATACGGGGGTAGGGGGCACCCTAGAACACAACAGACAACTGTCTTAGCTGTGTGCGGTGCCCTCCTCCACCATAATCCACCTCGGTCATATCGTCGTAGTGCTTAGGCGAAGCCCTGCACCGGTAGCTTCATCGTCACCGTCATCACGCCGTCGTGCTCACGAAGCTCTCCCTCGACACTCAGCTGGATCGAGAGTTCGTGGGACGTCACCGAGCTGAACGTGTGCAGATCGCGGAGGTGCCATATCTTCGGTACTAGGATCGGTCGGATCGTGAAGACGTATGACTACATCAACCGCGTTGTCATAACGCTTCCGCTTTCGGTCTACGAGGGTACGTAGACAACACTCTCCCTCTCGTTGCTATGCATCACCATGATAGATCTTGCGTGTGCGTAGGATTTTATTTTTGAAATACTGTGTTCCCCAACAGTGGCATCCGAGCCAGGTCTATGCGTAGATGTTATATGCACGAGTAGAACACAAAGAGTTGTGGGCGATAATGGTCATACCGCTTACCAGCATGTCATACTTTGATTCGGCGGTATTGTTGGATGAAGCGGCCCGGACCGACATTACGCGTACGCTTACGTGGAGACTGGTTCTACCGACGTGCTTTGCACACAGGTGGCTGGCGGGTGTCAGTTTCTCCAACTTTAGTTGAATCGAGTGTGGCTACGCCCAGTCCTTGTTGAAGGTTAAAACAGCACACTTGACGAAAAATCGTTGTGGTTTTGATGCGTAGGTAAGAACGGTTCTTGCTCAGCCCGTAGCAGGCACGTAAAACTTGCAACAACAAAGTAGAGGATGTCTAACTTGTTTTTGCAGGGCATGTTGTGATGTGATATGGTCAAGACATGATGCTAAATTTTATTGTATGAGATGATCATGTTTTGTAACAAAGTTATCGGCAACTGGCAGGAGCCATATGGTTGTCTCTTTGTTGTATGAAATGCAATCGCCATGTAATTACTTTACTTTATCACTAAGCGGTAGCGATAGTCGTAGAAGCAATAGTTGGAGAGACGACAACGATGCTTCGATGGAGATCAAGGTGTCAAGCCGGTGACGATGGTGATCATGACGGTGCTTTGGAGATGGAGATCAAAGGCACAAGATGATGATGGCCATATCATATCACTTATATTGATTGCATGTGATGTTTATCCTTTATGCATCTTATTTTTCTTAGTTCGACGGTAGCATTATAAGATGATCTCTCACTAGATTTCACGGTACAAGTGTTCTCCCTAAGTATGCACCGTTGCGAAAGTTTGTCGTGCCGAGACACCACGTGATGATCGGGTGTGATAAGCTCTACGTTCACATACAACGGGTGCAAGCCAGTTTTGCACACGCAGAATACTCGGGTTAAACTTGACAAGCCTAGCATATGCAGATATGGCCTCGGAACACTGAGACTGAAGGGTCGAGCGTGAATCATATAGTAGATATGTGTGACGCCCCCGATTCAATCGTACACTAATCATGCACGCAAACGTGTATGATCAAGATTCAGGGACTCACGGGAAGATATCACAACACAACTCTAAAACATAAATAAGTCATACAAGCATCATAATACAAGCCAGGGGCCTCGAGGGCTCGAATACAAGTGCTCGATCATAGACGAGTCAGCGGAAGCAACAATATCTGAGTACAGACATAAGTTAAACAGGTTTGCCTTAAGAAGGCTAGCACAAACTGGGATACAGATCGAAAGAGGCGCAGGCCTCCTGCCTGGGATCCTCCTAAACTACTCCTGGTCGTCGTCAGCGGCCTGCACGTAGTAGTAGGCACCTCCAGTGTAGTAGGAGTCGTCGTCGACGGTGGCGTCTGGCTCCTGGGCTCCGGCATCTGGTTGCGACAACCAGGTAGAAGGGAAAGGGGGAAAAAGGGAGAAAAGCAATCGTGAGTACTCATCCAAAGTACTCGCAAGCAAGGAGCTACACTACATATGCATGGGTATATGTGTAAAGGGCCATATCGGTGGACTGAACTGCAGAATGCCAGAATAAGAGGGGGATAGCTAATCCTGTCGAAGACTACGCTTCAGGCCACCTCCATCTTGCAGCATGTAGAAGAGAGTAGATGGTAAGTTCACCAAGTAGCATCGCATAGCATAAACCTACCCGGCGATCCCCTCCTCGTCGCCCTGTTAGAGAGCGATCACCGGGTTATATCTGGCACTTGGAAGGGTGTGTTTTATTAAGTATCCAGTTCTAGTTGTCATAAGGTCAAGGTACAACTCCGGGTCATCCTTTTACCGAGGGACACGGCTATACGAATAGATAAACTTCCCTGCAGGGGTGCACCACATAACCCAACATGCTCGATCCCATTTGGCCGGACACACTTTTCTGGGTCATGCCCGGCCACGGAAGATCAACACGTCGCAACCCTACCTGGGCACAATAGAGAGGTCAGCACGCCGGTCTAATCCTAAGCACGCAGGGGTCTAGGCCCATCACCCATTGCACACCTGCATGTTGCATGGGCGGCCGGAAGCAGACCTAGCAACCTCCATTACAAAGGAAGTCACGTTACGCGGTCCAATCTGGCGCGCGCCGGTCAGTCGCTGACGTCACGAAGGCTTCGGCTGATACCACGACGTCGAGTGCCCATATCTTTCCCACATAGTTGGTTAGTGCGTATAGACCAAATGGCCAGACTCAGATCAAATACGAAGAACTCGTTAAGCGTGTTATTTTGAAGTAACCGCGGACGCCGACCAGGGCCAGGCCCACCTCTCACCTAGGTAGTCTCAACCTGCCTTGTCGCTCCGCCACAAAGATCCACCCAGAGGGCCGTCGGGACAAAGGTCCTTTCAGCCCCCAATCCGTGAATCACTCGCGGGTGCTCCACGAGCCGACCCGACTTTAGTCACCACATGTATCATGTATAAAGTATATAGTATAAACCCGTGATCACCTCCCGAGTGATCACGGCCCGATAGTATAGCACAGCAGACGGACAAGAATGCAGGGCCACTGATGGAAAACTAGCATCCTATACTAAGCATGTAGGATTGCAGGTAAAGGTAACAACAGTAGTGGCAAAGAAAGGCTATGCAACAGAATAGGATTAACGGAAAGCAGTAACATGCTACACTACTCTAATGCAAGAGTATAGAGAAGAATAGGCGATATCTGGTGATCAAGGGGAGGCTTGCCTGGTTGCTCTGGCAAGAAGGAGGGGTCGTCAACAGCGTAGTCGGTCGGGGCACCAGCAGCGGCGTCGGTCTCGTAGTCTACTGGACAGAAGAGGGGGAAGAAACAATGAATACAATGCAAACAGATGCATAACGATGCATGCCAAAGCAAACAGCGGTGTTAGGTGTGCCCTAACGCGGTAAGAGGTGATACCGGCGAAGGGGGGAAACATCCGGGAAAGTATCCCCGGTGTTTCGTGTTTTTGGACAAATGAACCGTAGGGGGAAGTTGCGAGTTCTATATGTTAGGGATGTGCGGCGGACGAACAGGCTGCGTATCCGGATTCGTCTCATCGTTCTGAGCAACTTTCATGTACAAAGTATTTTCATCTGAGCTACGGTTTATTTTATATTTAATTTTAAAAGATTTAAATCACTTTTTAGCATTTATTTAATTATTTTAATCCAACATTATCCATAATAGTGCACGTTGACGTCAACATGACGTCAGCAGTCAACAGGGGTGTTGACTGGTCAAACTGACGTGTGGGTCCCGTTCGTCATTGTCACAGATTAGCTAATCAGAGTTAATTAGTTTTAACTAAGTGTCTAGGTTAATTAACATGATTAATTAGGTTAATTACTTTAGTAATTAACTAATTAATTAATTTATTTATTATTCATTAAATTATTTTTTAATTTTTAAAAAAAGTTCTGGAGGCGGGGCCCTCCTGTCATTGACCCCAAGGAGCCATAGCAGGTTCTGGGCAGTGGATACGGGGCGGGCGCCGGGTGCCCGCACACCCGAGCCACCAGGGGGTTGCAGGCGAGGCTGCAGAGGCGGGGTGGTCGCCGGAGCGCAGCCACGGCAAGCAAGGCGGCCGCACGGGAGGGCAGGGGCGCCTGCAGGGTCGCGCTGGGCGTGGTGGCGCAGCGCAGGCCGGCGGTCAGCAGTGGGGGCGGCGGGTCTGCAGGCGAGGTGCGAGGCGGGTGGGGCGCGCAGCAGGGAGGCGCGGGGAGCAGAGCAGCAGCGCCGACGGGGGGTGGCGAGCAGAGCAGGGGCAGGTGCGGTCGCGCGGCGACGGGCCAGCAGAGGCGAGGCGTGGAGCGCGACGACGGAGCGGGAGCGTGCGGTCGAGGTGCCGCGAGCGCGGGCGCAGCGAGGCGCGCGCGAGTGCGACGAGCGGGCACGACGCGTGAGCGGGAGGAGCGGCGAGCGGGGCTTGGCCCGTGAAACGGCGCGGTGAACGGGGCGACGAGCGCGCGCTGGCGGTGCCGGACGAGGTGACGCGCGCGCGAGAGAGAGAAGGTGGAGGCCATGGCCTCACCGGGGTCGTAGGGTCTGGGCAACGGGTGTCGAGGAGTGGGTTGGGGACGGCGTGCGTAGGGGGAGGCAGGCCGACGGGGTAGACGACGAGGTGGCCGAGGCGGCGTTGGCGACGACGGGGCGGTCCTCGGGTGGCGGCTGGCGGCGTCGAAGCCCGATCCCGATCCAGAATTGGATCGGGGGAGGGGGGAAGCGAATGAGTGGGTGGGGGTTCGTGGGGGAAGTGGGCGAGTGGGGCTAGGGTTTCGGGTGCCCAGGGGGGTTAGTAGAGGGCGCGGGTGGGTCGGCCTGGCGGCCCGATAGCGTGCTGGACCGAGGTCCAGCTTGGGGGGGGGGGTCTTTCTCCTTTTTCTTTTCTCTTTTGTATTGTTTTGTTTTCTATTTTACTTTCAAATTTTTTCTTTTATACCTTTAATAGATTTTAGTTCAAATAAAATACAATAATAGTCCCTAAATTAGTATTACTAAATATCCCACTACCACAAGCAATTTACACATTTTAGAAAGTAGTTTGTATTTGTCTATTAATTTACGAGCATTTAATAAATAGTTCTACCACTATTTTATTTATTTTAGTGCATTTAACTACTTTATAGCAGTGTGTCTTCTCCACCAATATTTATTATGAATTACTTGCTACATTTAGAACATTTTAGTTTTGGCTTTTGAAAACTTTTCTAGTTTGACTTTATTTCAAATTTGAATTCGAACGAGTTTTGAATCATCGCGAGATTATCAATAGTAATCGTGGTGACGTGGCAACATTAGCAGAGGTTTACTATAGCTTGATTATCCGGGCGTCACAATTCTCCTCCACTACAAGAAATCTCGTCCCGAGATTTAAGAGGTAGAGCAAGGGGGAAAGGTCTGGTTACGATATTCTAACGAGCGTTCTCGATCTTGGTTGCTCTTCTCGAAGCGGTCGATCCATTACATTGATGTCTACATTTCTCTGCTTCAGGTCATCATGATGAAGTCGGCATCCTTCCTTCGGGATCTTCGCCGTACTTACGAAAATGATAAGGGGTAACTCGAAGGAACGAAACACTGCATGGTTGCTTATCCGATAGATAACATTAGGGAAGGTGGCGAAAAGTAACTCTCGAACTAACACTTAAGAAAAGGCCGAGAGCAAGTAAGAAAGTACCATGAGAAGTTTCAGACGGGTAGGCAATCGTTCGAAGCCTGAAACAAAGTGTAAAAGAGGGTCCAGAGCAATGGTAATAAGTTTTGTGTTTGATCCAGAATAGATCACTAGGCAGGTGGCCCGTGAATTACATACGAAGTCCAGCGCGGGGAATAACTTTGACAACAGGGTGTACACGAGAGTCAGGTTTCAATCCTATGGATCTGTGGTTTATGGGCCCACCATGTGGGTTAAAAGTAGGAAGGCGATGACGTCTTACACGATCATGTAAGCAAGGTATGTCAGAGGATAGCCTATCAGTTATGTCGGCAACAACATTAGTACCAAGGGCGAGGGACGAAGAGAACCATTTTCCTTCTTGTTGAACGAGGCGGACCAATAGGCAAAGTTCTTATCCATCGATGGCTACCAGAATGTCATCAACAATAGTAACAGGGTCTTGCTGACAGAATTGTACAACGAGGGGTTTACATAAGCAGGAGAATATTACTGCTTAGATCATATAGATCACAAGAAAGGTTAAACCAAACAAGGGAAAGGAAAATATGATTATCAGATTAAACAGAACAATGGAAAGGAAAATGTGTTAAACCACATATTCCAGGGGTATCCTTCCCAAGGACAAGCAGAACATGATATCCACGACGGGATATAATGTAGAAAACTCTTTAGGTAGGGGAGAGAATTTTCATGACATAACCCATACAGCGGTGTTTGGATAATTGAGCAAGAAACATTTAGCATTGGGCTTCAAATGTTCCTATTGAAAATCAGAGTACCATAGACATGCTTCGAGATAGCATTGACATGGTCAACAGGTGAATATCAGACTTTGGAAACAAAAAGGATCCATCAGGAACAACTTATAGAATAAGTCTTACAATTTCCTCAGGGAATAATGGATAACCTTGCTCAAATGGAAACTATAACAATAGGTCCTCTCGCCAGGTGTGCTAGGCATGACATCACCTTACCGGGTCATATAAAGACCAATGTTGTGACTCTTGGAAAATGTTCCAACCATCATATCTGGCCGAGATTCAGATCTGATTGGTGTCAGGATACCTCAGGCTTGGGATGTCTGAGAAGGAAAGGTGCAACACAATTTGACGTGATGGTGTTGCCAGATTCTCGGGAAATGAACTATGGAAGCAAGTCCCGAACCATGAGTTCATCATTAAACCAAGGAGATGATGATGAGGTAGCTGATGGACTTGGCGACAACTCATCGAGATTCCCTAAAAGATGGATTTCCACAATTACGTGAACAAGGAGATAACATTTGTCAGATCAATTGATATAATGATGTATGCCCGAGGAGAACATCCACGAGTAAACATTGGTTGAAGGGCGCACCCAAAATATGGGCTTAGGTAGCATGATCAATGTTAGAATGGTGATTCGATAACCAATACACAAGGAATGAAACTATCATTCATTAACTTACAAGCAATAAGGTTGTTGGAAGTACATAATCCAAGCAGTACCGTTCACCTGGGAATCTCGGTTAGAATCAACACGTGGACCAAGAAAGAATGGTGATGGTGTGAAGTATCACCATACCAAGAATTCTTAAGAGGTGATGAAATTCCCACGACATTCTTGACATAAAAGGTGGTAATATCCAAGGTAAAGAAGAACAATGTTGCGTAGCAATGAACTCAAGGTATAACACCAAACATGAACAAGTTTGTGTTGAACTGAAGGCAATAAAGTGGTCGATGATAACACAAATCATCGAGAGGAAAAGGTGGTATTTCTCATCAAGAATTCGATAGATATCTTGGAAGAGCTCAGGAGGTTGATGATGTTCATGACACATTTGTCGCGAGATTTCATGAAGATGTAATCGATCGGCGATAACATCAAGTCAAAGGAATGATGAAGCGAAAGGTTATTGGAACCACGGTTATGACACAAACTCAAAATTAAGCTTGCTCTTCAAGGCGAAATGATACGACGAGGAAGAATGGCGTAAGGTTATCTCATCGTCGAAAATTATGCTCTGGGAAGAAGGACCAGGTAGCACGGTTAAAATTTAGCACAATGATATAGCCGATCAGGCTAGGAATGACTTGAAGGATTATTAAACTCGTAAGCAATGAAAATTACTTAGAGTTATTGAATTGGAGTGCGGAATCGATTCACTTATCGGTGTTCTCGAGTGAAATAACTCAGAACCCGGGGGAAATCTGAAATCGGTGAGAAGCAATAATAGATGAAGACTCGTAGGAAGCAACACAGTTTGTTGATATTCTCGAGATACTGGAGGGTATTACTCGAAGGAAGATTGACATAGGGGTTGCGGAGATGTATTGATCCGCAGAAGACAAGTGTTTTCACTTGCTTGAGAAATGGGATCAAGTAGAAAATATGGTCGGAACCACGATTACAAAGGATCAATTCACAGATACCAGATGATATTATATCAAGGCAATAGTTATTATTACAAGAAGCTTCCACGATAGGATCTACATCGTGTCCATGGGCATGAACACAAGTTCAAGGTCGACTCCCACTTTTTCAATGTATAACCTTCCATTCACCTCTCGCTTTTCGAAAACGACATTAGTTGTTGAAAGTTTTACCTGGTGCAATACCAGATAAGTATGACCCGTGAAATCTTTCGGGTTCACACAGATAAGGGAAGGCATTGGTTCAACCCATCGGGGCATCTTAGGAACCTATACCAGAAATTTTGGAGAAATAATACAAGCTTGAAAGTAGAGCATGGTTGACAAAGTAGATGATACAATTTACCAAAGGCATTTTATACCCGCGGAAAGGCTCACAAGGTTAATGAATATGAAGGACCATGTCGAATGAAACCCAACAATGAATCTGGCGATCCACAACAGAGCTGATGTGAGTATCGGTACTCAATCAGAGGAAGAAACAATGCAAGGGGATCAGATTATAGAACATCTGAATAATTCGATGCTTAGATAACAAAGGAATTATGATTTCCAAAATGAAGGATCAGAAGCAGACACTCTTAATAAAGGATGGATAAATTGAATAGACCAGAGGCACAATCGACGACAAATAGTTTGGTCAAGAACCAGCTCATGTTCAAAATGACATATGAGCCGGAAGTATGAATTCTTGGATCTGTTTGAGGATTGCGAGCATTCACAGCATGTTGAATCAATAGACGCAAAATGAAAATGATGAGGGATGCCAATAAGATTACGAGATTTATGGTATTAACCATAACGCAAGCAAGCAAGAATTTCAGGAGCAATAGGCTACTCAGGATTTTTGGAAGACCGGATGGTATTTCAAAGAATTTTGTGAAATACATGAATCATCTGGGGATGAGCGGATACTCGAAAGTGCGAGAAATTATCTATAGGGGTATTCAGGTGGCAAAGAACTGCAAGGCAGTAGGTACAAAGTATTCTCGGAACAATAGAGAGAATTTCGGTGTATCTTGTAAAAACAAGATCAACTCGGGGTAAAAGTAAGAACGACAGGTGTATGTATTCATCCATAGGGATATTTCAGTGGTAGGGAATTGCAAAAGCAACGGGCACAAAGTCTCGAGAGAACATTGGAGAGTATCTTCGGAATCCTTCGGTGCACCAAGCAATCATCTGGAGTGAGGGGCTCTCCGGGAGGAAGTAATTACGAGAACCTAGAGTTTAGAGTTAGCAAAATTATTTAACCCGAATAGAAGAGAGTTCAGAGTCCCAGAGTATAGGTCGAGGAATAAAATATCTTAATACCACCCAATGGCAATGTGGGCCCGTAAGACACACAAGCATGTTAGTAAAAGTTTTGCAATGTCTAGACTCGACTTCGGCCAAGGAGTGTGGAAGGGGGATTCCTACAGGCAGTCGGCTCTGATACCAACTTGTGACGCCCCCGATTCAATCATACACTAATCATGCACGCAAACGTGTACGATCAAGATCAGGGACTCACGGGAAGATATCACAACACAACCCTAAAACATAAATAAGTCATACAAGCATCACAATACAAGCCAGGGGCCTCGAGGGCTCGAATACAAGTGCTCGATCATAGACGAGTCAGCGGAAGCAACAATATCTGAGTACAGACATAAGTTAAACAAGTTTGCCTTAAGAAGGCTAGCACAAACTGGGATACAGATCAAAAGAGGCGCAGGCCTCCTGCCTGGGATCCTCCTAAACTACTCCTGGTCGTCGTCAGCGGCCTGCACGTAGTAGTAGGCACCTCCAGTGTAGTAGGAGTCGTCGTCAAGGGTGACGTCTGGCTCCTGGGCTCCGGCATCTGGTTGCGACAACCAGGTAGAAGGGAAAGGGGGAAAAAGGGAGAAAAGCAACCGTGAGTACTCATCCAAAGTACTCGCAAGCAAGGAGCTACACTACATATGCATGGGTATATGTGTAAAGGGCCATATCGGTGGACTGAACTGCAGAATGCCAGAATAGGAGGGGGATAGCTAATCCTGTCGAAGACTATGCTTCAGGCCACCTCCATCTTGCAGCATGTAGAAGAGAGTAGATGGTAAGTTCACCAAGTAGCATCGCATAGCATAAACCTACCCGGCGATCCCCTCCTCGTCGCCCTGTTAGAGAGCGATCACCGGGTTATATCTGGCACTTGGAAGGGTGTGTTTTATTAAGTATCCAGTTCTAGTTGTCATAAGGTCAAGGTACAACTCCGGGTCGTCCTTTTACCGAGGGACACGGCTATTCGAATAGATAAACTTCCCTGCAGGGGTGCACCACATAACCCAACACGCTCGATCCCATTTGGCCGGACACACTTTTCTGGGTCATGCCCGGCCGCGGAAGATCAACACGTCGCAGCCCTACCTAGGCACAACAGAGAGGTCAGCACGCCGGTCTAATCCTAAGCGCGCAGGGGTCTGGGCCCATCGCCCATTGCACACCTGCACGTTGCGTGGGCGGCCGGAAGTAGACATGGCAACCTCCATTACAAAGGAAGTCACGTTACGCGGTCCAATCTGGCGCGCGCCGCTTGGTCGCTGACGTCACGAAGGCTTCGGCTGATACCACGACGTCGAGTGCCCATATCTTTCCCACGTAGTTGGTTAGTGCGTATAGACCAAATGGCCAGACTCAGATCAAATACCAAGAACTCGTTAAGCGTGTTATTTTGAAGTAACTGCAGACGCCGACCAGGGCCAGGCCCACCTCTCACCTAGGTAGTCTCAACCTGCCCTGTCGCTCCGCCACAAAGATCCACCCAGAGGGCCGTCGGGACAAAGGTCCTTTCAGCCCCCAATCCGTGAATCACTCGCGGGTGCTCCACGAGCCGACCCGACTTTAGTCACCACATGTATCATGTATAAAGTATATAGTATAAACCCGTGATCACCTCCCGAGTGAACACGGCCCTATAGTATAGCACAACAGACGGACAAGAATGTAGGGCCACTGATGGAAAACTAGCATCCTATACTAAGCATGTAGGATTGCAGGTAAAGGTAAAAACAGTAGTGGCAAAGACAGGCTATGCAGCAGAATAGGATTAACGGAAAGCAGTAACATGCTACACTACTCTAATGCAAGAGTATAGAGAAGAATAGGCTATATCTGGTGATCAAGGGGGGGGGGCTTGCCTGGTTGCTCTGGCAAGAAGGAGGGGTCGTCAACAGCGTAGTCGGTCGGGGCACCAGCAGCGGCGTCTGTCTCGTAGTCTACCGGAGAGAAGAGGGGGAAGAAACAATGAATACAATGCAAACAGATGCATAACGATGCATGACAGAGCAAACAACGGTGTTAGGTGTGCCCTAACGCAGTAAGAGGTGATACCGACGAAGGGGGGAAACATCCGGGAAAGTATCCCCGGTGTTTCGCGTTTTCGGACAGATGAACCGTAGGGGGAAAGTTGCGAGTTCGATATGTTAGGGATGTGTGGCGGACGAACGGGCTGGGTATCCGGATTCGTCTCATCGTTCTGAGCAACTTTCATGTACAAAGTATTTTCATCTGAGCTACAGTTTATTTTGTATTTAATTTTAAAAGTTTAAATCACTTTTTAGCATTTATTTAATTATTTTAATCCAACATTATCCAGAACAGTGCACGCTGATGTCAGCATGACATCAGCAGTCAACAGGGGTGTTGACTGGTCAAACTGACGTGTGGGTCCCGTTCGTCATTGTCACAGATTAGCTAATCAGAGTTAATTAGTTTTAACTAAGTGTCTAGGTTAATTAACATGATTAATTAGGTTAATTACTTTAGTAATTAACTAATTTATTTATTTATTTATTATTTATTTATTTTTTTTAAAACATTCTGGAGGCGGGGCCCTCCTGTCATTGACCCCAGAGAGCCACAGCGGGTTCTGGGCAGTGGATACGGGGCGGGCGCCGGGTGCCCGCACACCCGAGCCACCAGGGGGTTGCAGGCGAGGCTGCAGAGGCGGGGTGGTCGCCGGAGCGCAGCCACGGCAAGCAAGGCGGCCGCACGGGAGGGCAGGGGCGCCTGCAGGGTCGCGCTGGGCGTGGTGGCGCAGCGCAGGCCGGCGGTCAGCAGTGGGGGCGGCGGGTTTGCAGGCGAGGTGCGACGCGGGTGGGGCGCGCGGCAGGGAGGCGCAGGGAGCAGAGCAGCAGCGCCGACGGGGGGTGGCGAGCAGAGCAGGGGCAGGTGCGGTCGCGCGGCGACGGGCCAGCAGAGGCGAGGCGCGGAGCGCGACGACGGAGCGGGAGCGGGCGGTCGAGGTGCCGCGAGCGCGGGCGCAGGACGCGCACTGGCGCAGCGAGGCGCGCACAAGCGCGACGAGCGGGCACGGCGCCTGAGCGGGAGGAGCGGCGAGCGGGGCTTGGCCCGTGCAACGGCGCGGTGAATGGGGCAACGAGCGTGCGCTGGCGGTGCCGGACGAGGTGACGCCGCGCGCGAGAGAGAAGGTGGAGGCCATGGCCTCACCGGGGTCGTAGGGTCTAGGCAACGGGTGTCGAGGAGGGGGTTGGGGACGGCGTGCGTAGGGGGAGGCAGGCCGGCGGGGTAGACGAAGAGGTGGCCGAGGCGGCGTTGGCGACGACGGGGCAGTCCTCGGGTGGCGGCTGGCGGCGTCGAAGCCCGATCCCGATCCAGAATTGGATCGGGGGAGGGGGGAAGCGAATGAGTGGGTGGGGGTTCATGGGGGAAGTGGGCGAGTGGGGCTAGGGTTTCGGGCGCCCAGGGGGGTTAGTAGAGGGCGCGGGTGGGTCGGCCTGGCGGCCCGATAGCGTGCTGGACCGAGGTCCAGCTTGGGGGGGGGGGTCTTTCTCCTTTTTCTTTTCTCTTTTGTATTGTTCTGTTTTCTATTTTACTTTCAAAACCTTTTTCTTTTATATGTTTAATAGATTTTAGTTCAATTAAAATATAATAATAGTCCCTAAATTAGTATTACTAAATATCCCACTGCCACAAGCAATTTACACATTTTAGAAAGTAGTTTGTATTTGTCTATTAATTTACGAGCATTTAATAAATAGTTCTACCACTATTTTATTTATTTTAGTGCATTTAACTACTTTATAACAGTGTGTCTTCTCCACCAATATTTATTATGAATTACTTGCTACATTTAGAATATTTTAGTTTGGCTTTTGAAAACTTTTCTAGTTTGACTTTATTTCAAATTTGAATTTGAACGAGTTTTGAATCATCGCGAGATTATCAATAGTAATCGTGGTGACGTGGCAGCATTAGCAGAGGTTTACTGTAGCTTGATTATCCGGGCGTCACAATATGATCAACATAGTGATGTTCACCATTGAAAACTACTCCATCTCACGTGATGATCGGACATGGTTTAGTTGATTTGGATCACGTGATCACTTAGATGATTAGAGGGATGTCTATCTAAGTGGGAGTTCTTAAGTAATTTGATTAATTGAACTTTAATTTATCATGAAATTAGTACCTGATAGTATTTTGCATGTCTATGTTGTTGTAGATAGATGGCACGTGCTGTTGTTCCGTTGAATTTTAATGCGTTCCTAGAGAAAGCTAAGTTGAAAGATGATGGTAGCAACTACACGGACTGGGTCCGTAACTTGAGGATTATCCTCATTGCTGCACAGAAGAATTACATCCTGGAAGCACCGCTAGGTGCCTGATGACCCACAAGTATAGGGGATCTATCGTAGTCCTTTCGATAAGTAAGAGTGTCAAACCCAACGAGGAGCAGAAGGAAATGGTAAGCGGTTTTCAGCAAGGTATTCTCTGCATGCACTGAAATTATCGGTAACAGATAGTTTTGTGATAAGGTAATTTGTAACAATGAATAACAAGTGTAAATAAAGTGCAGCAAAATGGCCCAATCCTTTTTGTAGCAAAGGACAAGCCTGGACAAACTCTTATATAGAGAAAAGCGCTCCCGAGGACACATGGGAATTATCGTCAAGCTAGTTTTCATCACGTTCATATGATTCGCGTTCGGTACTGTGATAATTTGATATGTGGGTGGACCGGTGCTTGGGTGCTGTCTTTACTTGGACAAACATCCCACTTATGATTAAGTCCTATTGCAAGCATCCCCAACTACGAAAGAAGTATTAAGGTAAACCTAACATAGCATGAAACATATGGATCCGAATCAGCCCCTTACGAAGCAACCCATAAACTAGGGTTTAAGCTTCTGTCACTCTAGCAACCCATCATCTACTTATTACTTCCCAATGCCTTCCTCTAGGCCCAAACAATGGTGAAGTGTCATGTAGTCAACATTCACATCACACCACTAGAGGAGAGACAACATACATCTCATCAAAATATCGAACGAATACCAAATTCACATGACTACTAATAGCAAGACTTCTCCCATGTCCTCAAGAACAAACGTAACTACTCACAAAGCATATTCATGTTCATAATCAGAGGGGTATTAATATGCATAATGGATCTGAACATATGATCTTCCACCAAATAAACCAACTAGCATCAACTACAAGGAGTAATCAACACTACTAGCAACCTACAGGTACCAATCTGAGGCTTTGGGACAAAGATTGGATACAAGAGATGAACTAGGGTTTGAGAGGAGATGGTGCTGGTGAAGATGTTGATGAAGATTGGCCCGCTCCCGATGAGAGGAGCGTTGGTGGTGATGATGGGGATGATTTCCCCCTCCCGGAGGGAAGTTTCCCCGGCAGAACAGCTCTGCCGTTGCCCTAGATTGGTTTCGTCAAGGTTCCGCCTCGTGGCGGCGGGGTCTCGTCCCGAAAGCTTGCTTATGATTTTTTTTCTCGAACGAAAGACTTCATATAGCAGAAGATGGGCAACGGAGGGCCACCAGGGGGCCCATGATGCAGGGGGCGCGCCCAGGGAGGTAGGGCGCGCCCCCCACCCTCGTGGCCATGGTGTGGGCCCCCTCTGGTATTTTCTTCGCTCAGTATTTTTTATTATTTCCAAAAATAACTTTCGTGGAGTTTTAGGACTTTTGGACTTGTGCAGAATAGGTCTATAATATTTGCTCCTTTTCCAGCCCAGAATTCCAGCTGCCGGCATTCTCCCTCTTTATGTAAACCTTGTAAAATAAGAGAGAATATGCATAAGTATTGTGACATAACGTGTAATAACAGCCCATAATGCAGTAAATATCAATATAGAAGCATGATGCAAAATGGACGTATCAACTCCCCCAAGCTTAGACCTCGTTTGTCCTCAAGCGGAAGTCGATAACGATAAATATGTCCACATGTTTAGAGGTAGAGGTGTCGATAAAATAAAATACAGACATGAGGGCATCATGATCATTCTTATAACAGCAACATATATGGATATTTTCATATGATTTCTTATGATAAAGTAACAATCTATCCACAATGTCAAGTATGAATCAGAAACTTTATTGAGAACTAACAAACGATAATCTTAGTCATTGAGGCAATTGCAATTTATCATAACATCAGAAAGAGTCTATGTAAGAGCTTTTCAGCTAGTCCACATACTCAACTATCATTTAGTCTTTCACAATTTCTAACACTCACGCAATACTTGTGGTTACGGAGTTTTAATCGGACACAGAGAAAGATAGGGGCTTATAGTTTCGCCTCCCAACCTTTTACCTCAAGGGTAATGTCAACAATAATAGTTCATGCTAACTTACATCCAATTAGATATATATATCAGGATCTTTCCAACACAATGTGCTTGCAAAAGGATAAAATGTAAAAAGGAAAGGTGAAGATCACCATGACTCTTGCATAAGGGTAAGAGATAAAAGTAAAAGATATGCCCTTCGCAGAGGGAAGCAGAGGTTGTCATGCGCTTTCATGGTTGGGTGCACGGAATCTTAATGCAAAAGAACGTCACTTTACATGGCCACTTGTGATATGGACCTTTATTATGTAGTCCGTCGATTTTATTTCTTCCACATCACAAGATCGTATAAAGCTTATTTTCTTCACACTAATAAATCATACATATTTAGAGAGCAATTTTTATTGCTTGCACCGATGACAACTTACTTGAAGGATCTTACTGAATCCATAGGTAGATATGGTGGACTCTCATGGCAAAACTGGGTTCAAGGGTATTTGGAAGCACAAGTAGTATCTCTACTTGGTGCAAAGAATTTGGCTAGCATGAGGGAGAAAGGCAAGCTCAACATGTTGGATGATCCATGACAATATACTTTATTTCAGATATAAGAAAACATAACCCATTACGTTCTCTTCCTTTTTCAACATCAACTCTTTAGCATGTCATATTTTAATGAGTGCTCCCAATCGTAAAAGATGTCCAAGATAGTATATTTATATGTGAAACCTCTCTTCCTTTATTACTTCCTATTAATTGCAACGATGACCAAAGCTATGTTTGTCAACTCTCAACAACTTTTAATCATCATACTCTTTATATGTGAAGTCATTACTCTCTATAAGATCAATATGATCTCTTTATTTATTTCTTATTCTTTCTTTCTTTTATTCCCTTAAGATCATGGCAAAATAATCAAGCCCTTGACTCAACACTAACATTTATTATATATAGCTCACGGACTCGATTACATAGAAGGATCATAAGGCAAAACTCAAAACTAAATCATACTAAAACTTTATTCTACTAGATCAAGATATTACAAAAGGATCGAACTAAGAAAACGGTAAAGATAGGAGTGTGATGGTGATACGATACCGGGGCACCTCCCCCAAGCTTGGCAGTTGCCAAGGGGAGTGCCCATACCCATGTGATTATATCTCTTTTGCTGGTGAAGGAGATGGAGGTGATGATGGATAATGCCCTTAAGTGCGATGATATGCTCCTTCAACAAAATATTTTCACGTGTGAGATACTTCTTTTGTATGCGAGCTAGCTCAATCATCTTGAAAGCTTCGATCTCAGTTGGGGTAAGAAGATTGTGATCAAGTTGAAGGATGTCTTCTGATGCCGGAACTTGGTCCTCCGTGGCCTTCTTGATCCCATAATCCTTGTTGATCTCCATGGGTTCTTCGCTCTTTAGCTCTATCTTCATTAGCCAAGCATCGTTGTCACCATTGTTGGAGGAGGGAGACGACATGATGCCTGGTCTTGACAACCCTGACAGACAACAGCTCGAAACAAAAACAGAGGATATTTGCGTGGTACAAGAGTCAAAACCTTCGGGAGATTATATAATGAATTTTTATCGACCAAAAGAAGTATCGTGCAAGAAAACGGAGTCTGGAGAGCACACGAGGTGCCCACGAGGCAGGGGGCGCGCCCAGGGGGTAGGGCGCGCCCTCCACCCTCGTGGAAGCCTCGTGTCCTTCCCGTACTGCTTCTTATTTTCCTATTTTCTTAAATATTCCAAAACAGAGAAAAATTGCCATTAGAACTGTTTTGGAGTCGGTTTACTTACCGTACCACATACCTATTCCTTTTCGGAGTCCGAAACGTTCTGGAAAGTGTCTCTTATGTATTCCTCCGGGGTTACGGTTTCAATAATATTAGTTTCGACATTTATGGGATTACCTGAGATATAATGTTTGATTCTTTGACCGTTCACCACCTTCGGATTTGTGCCTTCGAAGTTGTTGATTTTTATGGCACCGGAACGATAGACCTCCTCGATAACGTAAGGACCTTCCCATTTAGAGAGAAGTTTTCCTGCAAAAAATCTTAAACGAGAGTTGAATAGCAACACATAATCACCTACATTAAACTCACGCTTTTGTATCCTTTTGTCATGCCATCTTTTAACTTTTTCTTTAAACAGTTTGGCATTCTCATAGGGTTGAGTTCTCCATTCATCAAGTGAGCTAATGTCAAATAACCTCTTCTCACCGGCAAGTTTGAAATCATAATTGATCTCTTTAATGGCCCAATATGCCTTATGTTCTAGCTCGAGAGATGGCTGAGATACCACTGAGAGATACTGTGCCGCTGGAAGCGATTCAGCTGGAAAGTGACTTGACCTATGAGGAGAAACCAGTTAAGATTCTTGAGTATGCCAGCCGAGTTACCCGCAGTAAGGTTATCAAGTTTTGCAAAGTCCAGTGGAGTCACCACACGGAAGATGAAGCCACCTGGGAGCGAGAGGAAGATCTACGGAAGGACCACTCCCACCTGTTTTCTAGCCAACCCGAATCTCGAGGGTGAGATTCATCTTAAGGGGGGTAGGTTTGTAACATCCCAAATTTTCAATTTGGTATGTATACATAGATCATCATTGCATATCATAATTTTATTGCATTTTGAAAAATCCTCGATAAATCCTAAGCAACTCAAGGACCCTCGGAGAGAGTTGGGGATTTTCTCGAATTTTTCATATTTGATTTTCATCAAATAATAAAACGAGGATTTTGGTTTTAATTATTTTCTCTCCGGAAAAATATTTCATTTAAAAATTTAATGAGAGGAGAAAATATGACTTCTCCAAAACAATTGAAATATTGGAGGAAAAATATTAAAATCATTTATTGGATTTTATCCGGATTTTATTTGCAATTTTAATTGCATTATAAAAACTGCACGTTTTCAAAACTGCATTTTTGTATCAAAAAAATGTTCACCCTGTTCTAAATATTCTAACTAGACGGGGAAAATTTGTTTTATTTTTTTTGGATTTTTATTTATTTTTCTATGAATTTTTCGGCGGAATGTTAAAAAAATAATTCGCGCCGCGCCCGACCGGGCCGAGGCCCAGCCGAGCCGCCGGCCCATCCCCGCGTCTCCTCCGTGCGCACGCCGGACGCCGCCGCCGTGACCGCCTCGGACACCGCCGCCGCGCCTTGCCCCCTCCTCCAAGCACCCCCCCCTCCTTTTATACCCCGCCGCCGCCCCCTCCCTCGCCACCCCGAGCCGCGCCCCGCCCCGCACCCGCACCCCGCCGCCGTCGCCGGAGCTCGAGGAGCCGCCGCCCCGCTCGCCAAACCCCGCCGCCGGAGCCGCCCCTCGCCGCCCCCGAGCCCCCCGAGCCCCGCCGCACCCCGCCTCCCTCGCCGGAACACAGCCGAGCCCCGCCGGAGCCCTGCCCCGACGAGGTATCACCTCGCCGTCGTTTGCCGGTTTGTTTAAAAAAAAAGAAAACCGTTCGTTGTTTTTTTAATAAAAAAAACCTAGATCGGTTTATTTCTTCGGTTTAGTTATTTTGTGAACGTTCACCGACCCGTTCGTTTTAACGAACGCGTTCGTCGGATTTTCTCTGTTAACGAACGTCCGTTCTTTAACCGTTCGTCAGTTTTTCTTTTTCGTCGGATTTTTTCGCGATTATCTCAGATCTCGATTTCTGATCGGATCTTCGTTTCTGTTTAACTTTTCGCTCGTTTATCGGAATCAGGCGATTCAAGTTCCTAGAGTTTCGTCTCGAAATTCTATTTTCGTTTAAGCTACTCAAACAAGTTTTTGCTACTGTAAAATTTGACCTAGATCCAGATTAGTAAACGGAGCTTGTTTCTTTCGCAGTTTGACTTTCGTTGCTTCGTTCGAGTTGATTCTTTTTGCAAACCGGAGTTCTTAAGTTGAACTTTCTGGTTGGATCTTTCATTCGAGTTTTACCTGTGCATTAGATGAGTACTTATTGTTTGCTTGTTTGTTTGCGATAGAGTACCCGGAGTGTGCCGCTTGTTACTTCGAATCGCTAGGTTTCGCGGATCATCAGCAAGGCAAGTAACACTTTGATCATACCTTCCATACCCAGTTTTTATTGCATTAGATCTTTTCCTCAAACATTGCATGATTAGGATCTAATTAAATTGTGGGTATTGGGAAGTAGTTGAGGTAGTACCTATTACCTGTTTTATTATCAAACCCTTGGGAGTTACTTCTACGTTGCTATTATTTTGCCATGCTATGCTCGTAGACGTGGATTGGGTTTGAGTGAAATTCATGACAGATGTGAGATTGTTAATAATGGTTTACTTAAGGTGGCAACTAAAACTCACATCTGGGTGGATTGAGGTACCTGGGTATTTCAGGATTGCCTGTTTTTCTTTTGGACCGCCACCCAGGTTCAAAGGGATCATAAGATTATTCATGCTAGAAACTTCCGTGTGCAGCCGCAAGCTATTATGGGCTCTAGCATAGTTGATTAAGTTGTGTGAACTCTTACAGTGGTAGACTAGCAGATGTAGGGGAAAGTAGGTGTAACTGTCTACCCATACGTAAGGTGCAAACACTTCTGAAAGACTGTGTATCGGTCATCCGTTACTCAAACACCATGTAGTGCGAGTAATCCAACGGAGGAGATCGAGTCTTGTGGGGAAAAGTGCACAAACCTCTGCAGAGTGTACAAACTAATCATGATTAGCCGTGTCCCCGGTTATGGACATCTTGAGTATCTAGTACTTGGATTATCATGTGAATCTCATCACTATATTACTCTTAATTAATTTTGTTGGGTTAATGATGATTTTTAATTGGGATTGAGATGCTGTCAACCATCTCAATGTTTAACAACCACCATGATAGTTAAATAAAATTTATTCCTTTGCAGTAGGGAAAAATTGGCTTTTCGCAAAAACTTTAACCATAGAGCTTACCACCAGCCATATATGCATGCAGTATAGCATTATGATATTCATTATTCTCTATGTGTTACATTGCCAGCATATTCTATGTGCTGACCCGTTTTCGGGCTGCAACGTTTCATGTTGCAGACTTTTCAGACGACGAGTAAGGTGCCTTAGGTCGTGGTCTTATACTCAGTGATGCCGTTGGAGTTGATGGACTCACTTATCTTCCAAGTCTTCCGCTGTTATCGTTTTTAGATGGCCTTAAGCCATATTTATCATACTTATTCTCTTTGGAGATATTTGATGTAATAAGTGTGTGATTGCTACTCTGTTATAAATCCTCTGTTTGTACTGTGCGTGTCAGCATTACTGATCCAGGGATGACACTGGTGCACAGAAGCACAGACCATTTGAGGTCTGGTCGCTACAATACCCATAGGATTTTTATATGCAGTTCTATAGGCCCATAATGCATCATCAAGTTTCTTGGACCAATTCTTTCTAGATCTATTAACAGTCTTTTGCAAAATTAATTTGAGCTCTCTATTACTCAATTCTACTTGACCACTAGACTGTGGGTGATATGGGGATGCAATTCTATGATTAACATCATACTTAGCAAGCATTTTACGAAAAGCACCATGAATAAAGTATGAACCACCATCAGTCATTAAATATCTAGGGACTCCAAACCTCGGAAAAATAACTTCTTTAAGCATCTTAATAGAGGTGTTATGATCAGCACTACTAGTTGGAATAGCTTCTACCCACTTAGTAACGTAATCAACAACAACTAAAATATGTGTATACCCATTAGAGGAAGGAAACAGTCCCATATAATCAAAGCCCCAAACAACGAATGGTTCAATAACGAGTGAATAATTCATAGGCATTTCTTGACGTCTACTAATATTACCAATTCTTTGACATTCATCACAAGACAAGACAAACTTACGGGCATCCTTGAAGAGAGTAGGCCAATAAAAACCGGATTGCAATACCTTATGTGCAGTTCTATCTCCAGCATGGTGTCCTCCATAAGCTTCGGAGTGACACTTGCATAGGATCTGTTCCTGTTCATGCTCAGGTATACAACGTCTAATAACACCATCTACTCCTTCTTTATAAAGGTGTGGGTCATCCCAGAAGTAATGTCTTAAATCATAGATTTTTTTCTTTTGCTGGTATGTGAAACTAGGTGGTATAAATTTAGCAACAATGTAATTAGCATAATCGGCATACCATGGAGCAGTGCAAGAAGCATTTATGACAGCTAATTGTTCATCAGGAAAGCTATCATCAATAGGTAGTGGGTCATCAAGAACATTCTCTAACCTAGACAAGTTGTCCGCAACGGGGTTCTCAGCTCCCTTTCTATCAATAATATGTAAATCAAATTCTTGTAGTAGGAGAACCCATCTAATAAGTCTAGGTTTAGCATCTTTCTTTTCCATAAGATATTTAATAGAAGCATGATCAGTGTGAATAGTTACTTTAGAATCAACAATGTAAGGTCTGAACTTATCACAAGCAAATACAACTGCTAAAAATTCTTTTTCAGTAGTAGCATAATTTCTCTGGGCACTATCTAGAGTTTTAATAGCATATTGGATAACATTCAGTTTTTTATCAACTCTTTGTCCTAGAACAGCACCTACAGCATAATCGCTAGCATCACACGTAATTTCAAAGGGTAAATTCCAATCAGGTGGCTGAACATTAGGTGCAGAAATCAAAGCTTTCTTAAGTATTTCAAATGCTTCTACACAATCATCATCAAAGACGAAAGGAATATCTTTTTGTAATAGATTAGTCAGAGGCCGAGAAATTTTTGAGAAGTCCTTAATGAACCTCCTATAAAAACCGGCATGACCAAGGAAGCTTCTTATACCTTTGATGTCCTTGGGACACGACATCTTTTCAATAGCATCGACTTTAGCTTTATCAACTTCAATACCTCTTTCCGAAATTTTATGCCCCAAGACAATACCTTCATTAACCATAAAGTGGCACTTCTCCCAATTCAAGACAAGGTTAGTTTCTTCACATCTTTGCAAAACTCGATCAAGGTTGCTCAAGCAATCATCAAAAGAGGATCCATAAACGGAGAAATCATCCATGAAAACCTCACAAATCTTTTCACAGAAGTCAAAGAATATAGCCATCATGCATCTTTGAAAGGTAGCAGGTGCAATACATAAACAAAAAGGCATACGTCTATAAGCAAAGGTACCGAAAGGGCAAGTAAAATTGGTCTTTTCTTGATCCTCAGTTGGCACAGGTATTTGAGAGAAACCAGAGTAACCATCTAGAAAGAAAAAATGTGTATGTTTGGATAATATTTCTAGCATTTGATCAATGAAAGGCAAAGGGTAATGATATTTTTAGTAGCTTTATTTAATTTGCGTAAATCAATTACTATCCTATAACCTGTAATAATTCTTTGCGGAATCAATTCATCTTTATCATTAGGAACGACAGTAATACCTCCCTTCTTAGGGACACAATGAACATGACTTACCCACTGACTATCAGCAACGGGATAAATTATACCTGCTTCAAGGAGCTTTAATATCTCCTTTCTTACCACTTCTTTCATCTTAGGATTTAGCCGTCGTTGGTGATCAATGACTGGTTTGACGTCTTTCTCCAAATTTATTTTATGTTGACATAGAGTGGGACTAATTCCCTTAAGATCATCAAGAGTATATCCAATAGCAGCACGGTGCTTCTTCAGAGTTTTCAATAGTTTCTCTTCTTCATGCTCTGAAAGGTTAGCACTAATAATAAAAGGATATATCTTCTTTTCATCAAGATAAGCATATTTAAGAGTATCATGTAATGGTTTAAGCTCAAACACGGGATCACCCTTAGGTGGAGGAGGATCCCCTAGGATTTCAACAGGCAAGTTGTGTTTCAGAATAGGTCCCTGTTTAAAGAATACTTCATCTATTTCCCTTCTTTCATTCATAAACATATCATTTTCATGGTCTAGCAAATATTGTCCTAAAGGATCACTAGGAGGCACGGCAATAGAAGCAAGACCAATAATTTCATCTTTACTAGGCAATTCCGCATTACGGGGTTGTCTATGAAATTTAGCAAAATTAAACACATAAGACATATCACCCAAACCAATAGTAACAACATCCTTTTCACAGTCTATCCTAGCATTAACAGTATTCAAGAAGGGTCTACCAAATATAATGGGACAAAAGCTATCTTGTGGGGAACTAAGAACAAGAAAATCAGCAGGATATTTAACCTTCCCACACAAGACTTCAACATCTCTAACAATCCCAATCAGTGAAATAGTATCTCTATTGGCAAGCTTAATGGTAACATCTATATCTTCTATCTCAGCAGGTGCAATATCATGCATAATTTCTTCGTATAAAGAATGAGGTATGGCACTTGCACTAGCGCCCATATCACACAAGCCATGATAACAATGATCTCCTATTTTAACAAAAATAACTAACAGGCATGCCTACCACAGGTCTATGTTTATCTTTAGCACCAGGTTTAGCAATCCTAGCAGTTTCCTCACAGAAATAAATAACATGCCCATCGATATTATCAGCCAAGAGATCTTTAACCATAGCAATATTAGGTTCAACTTTAACTTGCTCAGGGGGTTTATGTGTCCTAATATTACTTTTGTTGGCTACAGTTGAAGCTTTAGTATGATCCTTTATTCTAACAGGGAAAGGTGGTTTCTCAACATAAGCAGTAGGAACAATAGGATCATTATAAGTGATAGTCTTTTCTTCAACTTCAATAGGTGCAACTACTTTTACTTCAATGGGAGGATTATATTTAAACCACTTCTCCTTAGGGAGATCAACATGAGTAGCAAAAGATTCACAGAAAGAAGCTACTATCTCAGAGTCAAGTCCATATTTAGTGCTAAATTCACGGAAAGCATCGGTATCCATAAAAGATTTAACACAATCAAACTTAGGTGTTATACCTGACTCTTTACCTTCGTCGAGGTCCCAGTCTTCAGAGTTGAGTTTAATTCTTTCCAATAAATCCCATTTGAATTTAATAGTCTTCATCATAAAAGAGCCAGTACAATAAGTGTCGAGCATGGAGCGATTATTGAGAGAAAGCCGAGCATAAAATTTTTGAATAATCATTTCTCTTGAGAGCTCATGATTGGGGCATGAATATAACATTGACTTAAGCCTCCCCCAAGCTTGAGCGATGCTTTCTCCTTCGCGAGGCCAAAAATTATATATATATAATTGCGATCACGATGAACAAGATGCATAGGATAAAACTTTTAATGAAATTCCAATTTCAATCGTTTGCAGTTCCATGATCCCATATTATCACATAGCCTATACCATGTCAATGCCTCTCCCTTCAAAGATAAAGGGAAGACTTTCTTCTTAATAACATCATCGGGCATACCTGCAAGCTTAAATAATCCACAAACTTCATCCACATAGATTAAGTGTAAATCGGGATGCAATGTCCCATCTCATGCAAAAAGGATTAGCTAGCAGTTTCTCTATCATACCCGAAGGAATTTCAAAGTAGACATTTTCAGTTGGTTCACTAGGTTGAGAAGAAACTATTTGCGCTACTGGTCGGGGTGAAGATACCCCGAACAAGCCCCTCAAAGGATTACTTTCCATAGTAACAAGTGACAGTAAATTTCAGCACACTATGTAAATTTTTCGTTACCAAATTCCGCCTACCAAGTGCCAGAAAAGAGTCTTGATGACCCACAAGTATAGGGGATCTATCGTAGTCCTTTCGATAAGTAAGAGTGTCGAACCCAACGAGGAGCAGAAGGAAATGATAAGCGGTTTTCAGCAAGGTATTCTCTGCAAGCACTGAAATTATCGGTAATAGATAGTTTTGTGATAAGGTAATTTGTAACGGGTAATGAATAACAAGTGTAAATAAAGTTCAGCAAGATGGCCCAATCCTTTTTTTAGCAAAGGAAAAGCCTGGACAAACTCTTATATAGAGAAAAGCGCTCCCGAGGACACATGGGAATTATCGTCAAGCTAGTTTTCATCACGTTCATATGATTCACGTTCGGTACTTTGATAATTTGATATGTGGGTGGACCAGTGCTTGGGTGTTGTCCTTACTTGGACAAACATCCCACTTATGATTAACTCCTATTGCCAGCATCCGCAACTACAAAAGAAGTATTAAGGTAAACCTAACCATAGCATGAAACATATGGATCCAAATCAGCCCCTTACGAAGCAACGCATAAACTAGGGTTTAAGCTTCTGTCACTCTAGCAACCCATCATCTACTTATTACTTCCCAATGCCTTCCTCTAGGCCCAAACAATGGTGAAGTGTCATGTAGTCGACGTTCACATGACACCACTACAGGAGAGACAACATACATCTCATCAAAATATTGAACGAATACCAAATTCACATGACTACTAATAGCAAGACTTCTCCCATGTCCTCAGGAACAAACATAACTACTCACAAAGCATATTCATGTTCATAATCAGAGGGGTATTAATATGCATAATGGATCTGCACATATGATCTTCCACCAAATAAACCAACTAGCATCAACTACGAGGAGTAATCAACACTACTAGCAACCTACAGCTACCAATCTGAGGCTTTGGGACAAAGATTGGATACAAGAGATGAACTAGGGTTTGAGAGGAGATGGTGCTGGTGAAGATGTTGATGAAGATTGCCCCCCCCCCCCCCGATGAGAGGAGCGTTGGTGATGACGATGGCGATGATTTCCCCCTCCCGAAGGGAAGTTTCCCCGGCAGAACAGCTCTGCCGGAGCCCTAGATTGGTTTCGCCAAGGTTCCGCCTCGTGGCGGCGGAGTCTCATCCCGAAAGCTTGCTTATGATTTTTTTCTCAGACGAAAGACTTCATATAGCAGAAGATGGGCACCGAAGGGCCACCAGGGGGGCCACGAGGCAGGGGGCGCGCCCCCCACCCTCGTGGCCAGAGTGTGGGCCCCCTCTGGTATTTTCTTTGCTCAATATTTTTATTATTTCCAAAAATAACTTCCGTGGAGTTTCAGGACTTTTGGAGTTGTGCAGAATAGGTCTCTAATATTTGCTCCTTTTCCAGCCCAGAATTCCAGCTGTCGGCATTCTCCCTCTTTATGTAAACCTTGTAAAATAAGAGAGAATAGGCATAAGTATTGTGACATAACGTGTAATAACAGCCCATAATGCAGTAAATATCAATATAAAAGCATGATGCAAAATGGACGTATCAGTGCCAAACCCGCTGCAGGAGCAACGCCAGATGTTATGAACGTCTGGCAGAGCAAAGCTGATGACTACTCGATAGTTCAGTGTGCCATGCTTTACGGCTTAGAACTGGGACTTCAACGACGTTTTGAACGTCATGGGGCATATGAGATGTTCCAGGAGTTGAAGTTAATATTTCAAGCAAATGCCCGGATTGAGAGATACGAAGTCTTCAATAAGTTCTACAGCTGCAAAATGGAGGATATACTCAAAATGTCTGGGTATCACATTCACTTGATTCAACTGGGAGTTAATCTTCCTGATGATAGTGTCATTGACAGAATTCTTCAATCACTGCCACCAAGCTACAAGAGCTTCGTGATGAACTATAATATGCAAGGGATGGATAAGACAATTCTGAGCTGTTCGCAATGCTAAAGGCTGCGGAGGTAGAAATCAAGAAAGAGCATCAAGTGTTGATGGTCAACAAGACCACCAGTTTCAAGAAAGAGGGTAAAGGGAAGAAGGGGAACTTCAAGAAGAACGGCAAGCAAGTTGTTGCTCAAGTGAAGAAGCCCAAGTCTGGACCTAAGCCTTAGACTGAGTGCTTCTACTGCAAAGGGACTGGTCACTGGAAGCGGAACTGCCCCAAGTATTTGGCGGATAGGAAGGATGGCAAGGTGAACAAAGGTATATGTGATATACATGTTATTGATGTGTACCTTACTAATGCTCGCAGTAGTGCCTGGGTATTTGATACTGGTTCTGTTGCTAATATTTGTAACTCGAAACAGGGACTACGGATTAAGCGAAGATTGGCTAAGGACGAGGTGACGATGCGCGTAGGAAATGGTTCCAAAGTCGATGTGATCGCAGTCGGCACGCTACCTCTACATCTACCTTTGGGATTAGTTTTAGACCTGAATAATTGTTATTTGGTGACAGCGTTAAGCACGAACATTATATCTGGATCTTGTTTGATGCGAGACGGTTATTCATTTAAATCAGAGAATAATGGTTGTTCTATTTATATGAGTAATATCTTTTATGGTCATGCACCCTTGAAGAGTGGTCTATTTTTGTTGAATCTCGATAGTAGTGACACACATATTCATAATATTGAAGTCAAAAGATGTAGAGTCGATAATGATAGTGCAACTTATTTGTGGCACTGCCGTTTAGGTCATATTGGTGTAAAGCGCATGAAGAAACTCCATTCTGATGGACTTTTGGAATCACTTGATTATGAATCACTTGGTACTTGCGAACCATGCCTCATGGGCAAGATGACTAAAACTCCGTTCTCCGGAACAATGGAGCGAGCAACAGATTTGTTGGAAATCATACATACTGATGTATGTGGTCTGATGAGTATTGAGTCTCGCGGCGGGTATCGTTATTTTCTCACCTTCACAGATGATTTGAGCAGATATGGGTATATCTACTTGATGAAGCATAAGTCTGAAACATTTGAAAAGTTCAAAGAATTTCATAGTGAAGTGGAAAATCATCATAACAAGAAAATAAAGTTTGTACGATCTGATCGTGGAGGAGAATATTTGAGTTACGAGTTTGGTCTTCATTTGAAACAATGCGGAATAGTTTCGCAACTCACGCCACCCGGGACACCACAGCGTAATGGTGTGTCCGAACGTCGCAATCGTACTTTACTAGATATGGTGCGATCTATGATGTCTATTACTGATTTACCGCTATCGTTTTGGGGTTATGCTTTAGAGACGGCTGCATTCACGTTAAATAGGGCACCATCTAAATCCATTGAGACGACACCTTATGAATTGTGGTTTGGCAAGAAACCCAAGTTGTCGTTTCTGAAAGTTTGGGGCTGCGATGCTTATGTGAAAAAGCTTCAACCTGATAAGCTCGAACCCAAATCGGAGAAATGCGTCTTCATAGGATACCCAAAGGAGACTGTTGGGTACACCTTCTATCACAGATCCGAAGGCAAGACATTCGTTGCTAAGAATGGATCTTTTATAGAGAAGGAGTTTCTCTCGAAAGAAGTGAGTGGGAGGAAAGTAGAACTTGATGAGGTAACTGTACCTGCTCCCTTACTGGAAAGTAGTTCATCACAGAAATCAGTTCCTGTGACTCCTACACCAATTAGTGAGGAAGCTAATGATGATGATCATATAATTTCAGATCAAGTTACTACTGAACCTCATAGGTCAACCAGAGTAAGATCTGCACCAGAGTGGTACGGTAATCCGGTTCTGGAGGTCACGTTACTTGACCATGACGAACCTACGAACTGTGAGGAAGCGATGATGATCCCAGATTCCGCAAAATGGCTTGAGGCCATGAAATCTGAGATGGGATCCATGTATGAGAACAAAGTGTGGACTTTGGTTGACTTGCCCGATGATCGGCAAGCCATCGAGAATAAATGGATCTTCAAGAACAAGACTGATGCAGACGGTAATGTTACTGTCTACAAAGCTCGACTTGTTGCAAAAGATTTTCGACAAGTTCAAGGACTTGACTACGATGAGACCTTCTCACCTGTAGTGAAGCTTAAGTCCGTCCGAATCATGTTAGCAATTGCTGCATTTTATGATTATGAAATTTGGCAAATGGATGTAAAGACTGCATTCCTGAATGTATTTCTGGAAGAAGAGTTGTATATGATGGAACCCGAAGGTTTTATCAATCCGAAGGATGCTAACAAAGTGTGCAAGCTCCAACGATCCATTTATGGACTGGTGCAAGCATCTCGGAGTTGGAATAAACGTTTTGATAGTGTGATCAAAGCATATGGTTTTATACAGACTTTTGGAGAAGCCTGTATTTACAAGAAAGTGAGTGGGATCTCTGTAGCATTTCTAATATTATATGTGGATGACATATTGTTGATTGGAAATGATATAGAATTTCTGGATAGCATAAAAGGATACTTGAATAAGAGTTTTTCAATGAAAGACCTCGGTGGAGCTGCTTATATATTGGGCATCAAGATCTATAGAGATAGATCAAGACGCTTGATTGGACTTTCACAAAGCACATACCTTGATAAATTTTTGAAGAAGTACAAAATGGATCAAGCAAAGAAAGGGTTCTTGCCTGTGTTACAAGGTGTGAAGTTGAGTCAGACTCAATGCCCGACCACTGCAGAAGATAGAGAGAAAATGAAGGTCATTCCCTATGCTTCAGCCATAGGTTCTATCATGTATGCACTGCTGTGTACCAGACCTGATGTGTGCCTTGCTATTAGTTTAGCAGGGAGGTACCAAAGTAATCCAGGAGTGGATCACTGGACAGCGGTCAAGAACATCCTAAAATACCTGAAAAGGACTAAGGATATGTTTCTCGTTTATGGAGGTGACAAAGAGCTCGTCGTAAATGGTTACGTCGATGCAAGTTTTGACACTGATTTGGATGACTCTAAGTCACAAACCGGATACGTGTTTATATTGAACGATGGAGCAGTCAGTTGGTGCAGTTCTAAGCAAAGCGTCGTGGCGGGATCTACGTGTGAAGCGGAGTACATAGCTGCTTCGGAAGCAGCAAATGAAGGAGTCTGGATGAAGGAGTTCATATCCGATCTAGGTGTCATACCTAGTGCATCGGGTCCAATGACAATCTTTTGTGACAATACTGGTGCAATTGCCTTGGCAAAGGAATCCAGATTTCACAAGAGAACCAAGCACATCAAGAGACGCTTCAATTCCATCCGCGATCAAGTCAAGGAGGGAGACATAGAGATTTGCAAGATACATACGGATCTGAATGTTGCAGACCTGTTGACTAAGCCTCTCTCACGAGCAAAACATGATCAACACCAAGACTCCATGGGTGTTAGAATCATTACTGTATAATCTAGATTATTGACTCTAGTGCAAGTGGGAGACTGAAGGAAGTATGCCCTATAGTCAATAATAAAGTTGTTATTTATATTTCCTTATATCATGATAAATGTTTATTATTCATACTAGAATTGTATTAACCGGAAACTTAGTACATGTGTGAATACATAGACAAACAAAGTGTCACTAGTATGCCTCTACTTGACTAGCTCGTTGAATCAAAGATCTTCATAGAATATGTGGGAGCCAATATGAACATCCAGGTTCTGCTATTGGTTATTGACCGGAGACGTGTCTTGGTCATGTCTACATAGTTCTCGAACCCGTAGGGTCCGCACGCTTAACGTTCGGTGACGATCGGTATTATGAGTTTATGTGTTTTGATGTACCGAAGGTAGTTCGGAGTCCCGGATATGATCACGGACATGACGAGGAGTCTCGAAATGGTCGAGACATAAAGATTGATATATTGGACGGCTATATTCGGACACAGGAAGTGTTCCAGATGATTTCGAAGAAAACTGGAGTGCCGGAGGGTTGCCGAACCCCCCCCCCCCCCCGGGGAAGCTAGTGGGCCTAGATGGGCCTTAGTGGAGAGAGAGAGAGAGGGCCAGCCAGGGCAGGTCGCGCCCCCCTCCCCCTTGGGTCTGAATTGGACTAGGGAAGGGGGGGCGGCGCCCCCCTTTCCTTCCCCCTCTCCTCCTTCCTTTCCCCCTCCTAGTAGGACTAGGAAAGGGGGAGTGTCGGTGTCAAAACCGGCGGATCTCGGGTAGGGGGTCCCAAACTGTGCGTCTAAGGTCGATGGTAACAGGAGACAGGGGACACGATGCTTACCCAGGTTCGGGCCCTCTCTATGGAGGTAATACCCTACTTCCTGCTTGATTGATCTTGATGAATATGAGTATTAGAAGAGTTGATCTACCACGAGATCGTAATGGCTAAACCCTAAGTCTAGCCTGTATGATTATGATTGTCCCTACGGACTAAACCCTTCGGTTTATATAGACACCGGAGGGGACTAGGGTTGTACAAGGTCGGTTACAGAGAAAGGAATCTTCATATCCGAATCGCATAGCTTGCCTTCAACTCCAAGGAGAGTCCCATCCGGATACGGGTGAGAGCGTTCGGTCTTGTATCTTCACAGCCCATCAGTCCGGCCCATGTCCAACAGGCCGGACGCCCGAGGACCCCTTAGTCCAGGACTCCCTCAGTAGCCCCCGAACCAGGCTTTCAATGACGATGTGTCCGGCGTGCAGATTGTTTTCGGCATTGCAAGGCGGGTTCCTCCTCCGTTGACTTCAGAGAGCTGTATTCGGCCTTCCATTTAATGTCGTACCCATCGGCTTCTCTGCATCCATGGCATCAGCTTCCATGTGTCGAGCGAATACGAGAGGTTAGTGTATTTTTTGCACATAACACCCCGGCCATGTAAGAAAAGCGTCTATTTAAAGAGACTGGATCTTAGATCCGTTCCACACCACACGGAAAATCCTCAGAGCTCGCTAGGAGGAACCACTCCAACATGGCTAGCGCTCCCAGTTCTTCCTCCCATCCCCTCGGCTCCAAAAAACGCGATTGGGAGAGGTGTTCTGTATCCCACGGTCAGCTGGTGAAGCTGCAAACACAGGATTTCTTCCCCCGCGGATGTATTCCCCGTTCGAGCAGGATTGACTCCCTTCAACTGCGGGGCTCAGGCTGAGAATTTCCTCAATCCATCCAGGGGGAACGAGTGTGCTTCGTCCCCTACTTGCTAAGAGGCATCGGATTTCCAATCCACCCGTTCCTCCGAGGACTTTTGGAGTATTATGGCCTCCAACTGCACAATTTCACTCCTGCCTCCATCCTGCACATCGCGGGCTACGTTGCTCTTTGTGAGCTATTTTTGGGCTGTGAGGCCAATTTTGAATTATGGAGGAAATTATTCTGCATCGTCCCTCATAACCAAGAGGGATCAATATTCGAAGCGGTTGGAGCCGAGGTATGGCGCGTCGCCGGGACCGGATACCTGTCCAGCACGCCGAAGAAGGCGTCCGAAGAGTGGCCTTCCGAGTGGTTCTATATTGAGGACGTCACCCTTCCTGACCCAGTCCGAATGGGTCTTCCCAAATTTTCAAGCGCTCCGTTGAAGAAACGCCACAGCTGGTGCCCTCGGAGCCTCGAGGAAGAAGATAGCGCGGAAGTCCGTCAATTGATGGGCAAGATAAAGACGCTCGCCCAGTCCGGACTATCGATAGTCGAGGTAATGGCGACTTCCATAGTGCGGGGGGTCCAACCACTCCAATACAGAGGGCTTCCCATGTGGCACTATAATGGGGAAGATGATGCCTCCCGCTGCGGTCGGAAGGGTCCGGACACCCCCGCCGCTTTGGCCAAAATATTGGCCGAGTTGTACAAAGCGGAGAAACAGGAGTTCACTCATATTAAACGTTGAGATGGATTTTCCATGTACAATCCTCCTAGCTGGGTGAGTTCTAATCCCACCACTTTACTCAATTCTCTCCCTGAGTCATTTTTAATGGACATTAACCCATCCATTTGTAACAGGAATGGCGGAAGGTTACCAAGGGGATCCATAGCCCCGCCCCACAGCCAGAGAATCACAACCGGGACCTTGACCCCGGATTCAAAGAGGATCCAGACATATTCATGGAGCTCGAGGATGGAGTGTTCTACCAGGCGAGCTATGACGACACGGAAGTGGTTGTCGGTGTCAAAACCGGCGGATCTCGGCTAGGGGGACCCAAACTGTGCGTCTAAGGCGGATGGTAACAGGAGGCGGGGGACACAATGTTTACCCAGGTTCGGGCCCTCTCGATGGAGGTAATACCCTACTTCCTGCTTGATTGATCTTGATGATATGAGTATTACAAGAGTTGATCTACCACGAGATCGTAGAGGCTAAACCCTAGAAGCTAGCCTATGATTATGATTGTTCTTGTCCTACGGACTAAACCCTCCGGTTTATATAGACACCAGAGGGGGCTAGGGTTACACACAGTCGGTTACAAGGGAGGAGATCTACATATCCGAATTGCCAAGCTTGCCTTCCACGCAAAGGAGAGTCCCACCCGGACACGGGACAAAGTCTTCAATCTTGTATCTTCATAGTCCAACAGTCCGGCCAAGGTATATAGTCCGGCTGTCCGAGGACCCCCTAATCCAGGACTCCCTCAGTAGCCCCTGAACCAGGCTTCAATGACGATGAGTCCGGCGCGCAGATTGTCTTCGGCATTGCAAGGCGGGTTCCTCCTCCGAATACTCCATAGAAAATTTGAACACAAGGATCGTGTCCGGCTCTGCAAAACAAATTCTATACACGACCATAGAGAGTATATTATTCCACTAATCTAATCTGCTGACAACTTTTCATAACGTGACGTCCTGCCGTGGCCCGGTCATTACGAACCGTTTTTCCCTGCCTGCCACTGCACGTGTTGCGAGGCAGTTTTATCGGCACGTCTTGTCGAAGCAGAGATCGTGTTCCCCTTATCACGGGATTCTCATTAGTATGGATATGGGTAACCCAACCGCGCCATCAATCGCGGCGCTTGGGGAATAAGCGATTTTATGGGGCAAGTAGGGAGGCGCACAGTTTCTACTGCCTTTATAAAGGGACAAGGACTCCTCTTTTTCACCCTCGCCTTCTTCTTCCCTGCCCATCCATTCTCGCGCACTCGAGCTCCAGCGCCCAAGTTCTCATTTTCTCCGCAAAGCCATTCCAAACATGTCCGGAGCGGGAGGCAAGTGGATGGTCTCCTTCGTTATGGAGGAGAACATTACGAAGCTCCAGGAAGCCGGATACCTGGCCGCAGACATCGCGCACCAGCTCCCAGACGCGGGGCAGATCGTCCCTACTCCAGAACCCCACGAGAGGGTTGTATTCCTTACCCACTTCATCCGCAGGCTGGGATTTCCCCTCCACCCATTTGTCCGCGGGCTCATGTTCTACTACGGGCTGGACTTTCATGATCTGGCCCCCAATTTCATCCTCAACATCTCGGCATTTATCGTCGTGTGCGAGGCCTTCCTCCGCATCAAGCCCCACTTCGGCCTGTGGCTGAAGACCTTCAACGTGAAACCGAAGGTGGTGGTCGGCCAGCAAGCGGAGTGCGGAGGCGCCATGGTGGGCAAAATGCCCAACGTCACCTGGCTCGAAGGCTCCTATGTGGAGACCGTGAAGGGGTGGCAATCGGGGTGGTTCTACATCACCGAGCCGCGCGACACCAACTGGGTGGCGGCCCCCGAATTTCGATCCGGCATCCCCATGCGGCTCACCTCCTGGAAAGAGAAGGGCCTATCCTGGGGTTCATCGGTGGAGCTGACCGGACTCCAGAACTGTGTTAAAAACATGATAAGCAAGAAAATCAAGCTTGTCAACGTGGTCCAGGTCATGCTCTTCCGCCGGATCCTTCCGTGTCAAAGACGGGCATTCAATATGTGGGAGTTCGACCCGGCCAAGCACCAGACGCTGCGAGAGCTTTTCGACACGACGCACCAAGACGTCTAGAAGGTGTTGTTCAAGGCCGTCGAGGTACCTCCTCCCCTTACCGAGGATCGCGGACTCAGCGCAAAGCGCCCTGCCAATCCAGTAAGCTCTTTATATCTCATAAGATGTTCCTTTCCCCAGTATAATCATGTGAGGGATCTGACCCTTCACGCCATTTTAACAGGACTGGGTAGCGACAGCGGAGCGGATCGATTGTCCGACCCCACTGCCCGAAGATCTAGCAGGGCTCTCTTAACGGAGATGCTGGTTCCGGCGCCCTATGAGGCGCCGGAGAAGAAGGCCAAGAAGAAGATCGCGGGGACCAGGAAAGGTCTCCGGCGCAAGGTTGTATCGGACTCATCGTCCGATAACACCGAGGCGCCCTCCTCCCACGAAAACGAGGAGGAGGAAGAGGAAAGTTCTCCCCCCCCAGCCGGGGGAGACAAGAAAAGGAAGGCCGCCCCATCTGGGGAGGCCGAAGGGTCCAAGAAGGGAAGGACCCTCCTTCCGGACTACTCCACAACAGCCGCTTACAGCGACGAGGAGTGGTTGCCCAGGGACAAGCCCCTGGCGAAGTCGTAAGTGTCCGGATACCATAATAGTTGTGGTATGTTTTGTTTTATTGCTTCTTATCATGCCAAACATGATCATGCAGTCCATCCAAAGCCCATATCGACGTATCCTCTTCGGATGAGTCTTTGGGCCAGTCGGCGATGAACAGCGATTCACTCCCGACCGCCACCTCCCCCTGCCCTACGGACGACGTCGAGGTGTTGTCTCAAAGGGCACTGAACCAAGGGGAGATAGTTCTGGAGGCGCCCCAAGGCGACATCCCAGACGCTGGGCGCATGGGGGCCAAGACTCCCGTGGGCTCTAATGACGGGGGCAGCAAGTTTGGCCCCCGACCGGATACTGCGCCGGAACCTCCAGTGGTTCCGGATTCTGTCAGGCGACCCCTCGCTAAGGGGGGCGAGCCGTCTGTGCCGATGGCCTTTGTCCATCCAGAGGCATCGGACAACTTGCTGGAAGCGCTTCGCGGCGCTTCCATTGACGAAGAGCACCGCACTATCATGAGTGCGGTGGTCGAGAAGGTTCGGTCCGCCAAAAGCGGACTAACTGAAGCCTGTGCCAGCCTCCTAACAGGCTTTGAGGTAAGTAATCAAATTATGAGAAAATGTTACGGCATAGACAGTAGCCCCTGATGCTCTGTTTGGTGTTCGCAAAGAAAGGCCGAACAGAGGATCAAATAATAATCACAGGAGTCTAATCAGAATATGTCTATGTGAATAAGCAGGCTTCGCTGCTGGCCGCTGCCGCTCGTACCGCGGAGGTCTCCGGACTGAAGCGGGACCTTGAGCGGTCCGAGGAAGAGCTCGGCCTTACCAAGAGGCAGCTCGAAGAGAACAAAGGTAAGTGATACCCCGTCTGTATATTGATAAAAAAAGAAGGTGGTTGTTAGATCATAGGATCGTCATGAATTTTGCTAGGGGCCACGACCGAAGTGGCGGCCCTGAAGAAGGCGCTGTCCGAGGCCGAAGACAAAGCGGCCAAGGAGCGCACCGAGCGCGAGAAGCAAGAGGCCCGAGTCGGCGAGGTTCAGCAAGAGCTCCAGGATTTTGTCAAGAAATACGAGTCCTTGGAGCGTGACTCTAAGACGCAGGGGTCCGAGCTTGCGATGGCCCTCGAGAACGCACAAAATGCCAAGGCCGAAGCCCAAAAGGCCCTCCAGGAGATTCAGGCGGTCAAGAAGATAGCGGCGGGTAAGGCATTCATTATGCAAAGCAAGCATGTGAAGGAAACTTTCCTTTTACTTACCCGAATTCGGAGCTCTCCAGGAGCGTTCGCAGATCTACCCAGCAGCGTATCGGATGCCGCGGAGTTCTACCGGGCCGAGGAAGGGAGCTCGACGGAGAAGTTGTTCTGGTCTCAGTATACTGGGACCGAACATCCGATGCCCTTGAGCGACCAGCAGAAGCAACTGGTTGAGCTTCACAAGGCGGCCGAACTGGCCATGAAGGGTCTCATAGTCCGGATGTGGCCTGGCGAGCCCCTGCCTGGCAGCTACTTCGGCCTGGTAAAGCGGCTTGTGAATGCCTGCCCACGGTTTGAAGTCATAAAGCGGTCCGTCTGCATTGAAGGTGCGCGCAGGGCCTTTGCCCGTGCGAAAGTGCACTGGGCGAAGATGGACGCCGAAAAGCTGGTGAAGGAGGGGCCGCCGGAGGGCAAGGAGCATCGCCACCCCGAAAAGTATTATGACAGTGTCCTGAAGGGTGCTCGCCTTGTGGCGGAGGAATGTGCTAAGGATGTAATATTTGAATGAATGTACTCATGTGATCCTGTAATATGAAAACGAGTTCATGTGCGCTATATAACGCTTGTTGATTTAAAATATTACCTTCTGTGCGGCCGTTTATAAAATCTGAGAGTTGGCTAGTCGTCGGCTTCTGCCCCCATGTAACTAGTACTGAGGTGTTCGGGATAGATCTTAAACACTCTTTATCCAAAAAATTGGTCCTTTAAGGAGGTGTTTAGCGCAGCGAACAAGGCAATCGGACTATACAGCTTTATCACTCTCACTTAGCCATAGAAGTCTACAATTTTAAATTTTGGCGAAGCCCCTAGTATTCGGAAGGCCGAACTTGGGGCGCTATGTACGCCTAAATCGGACAAGGCCGACTCCTCGCCCGAAGCGGAAAAAATCTTTAAGGATTTGAGACCTCTCGAACAGCGACCAGCTCTCGCCGCATCATGACAGTCAGTTTTCGGCTTTCTCTACTAGGTGCTCGTCCGGAAGAACCGGGACACAATCGCAGTAGTTCTCCCAGTGCTACCTTAGCCGATATAGCGGAACGTAAGGTACCAAAACATGGGAGCCGGGCAAACCCAACTATTGACCCAAGACATGATTCGGAGCTGATGCATATAATGCTATAAGTTCGGGGTGCCGCACTGTCGAAAGTGTTCGGACTTTTCTTGCCGTGTTATGGGGTACACTGAAGCCCCTGGCGCACTGGACGTATCAGAATGTACGGGTGCAATTTGTCGTAAATAAGCAGACAGGGAAAAAGATGAAGGAATGCAATAATGAGCTAATGTTGTACATTGTTATTTAAATGATACGTCAAAGCGTATGTATACAAGTAGTGCAATAAGTAAAAATAGGACTATTTGACATGTCCTATCCAAGGGCAAGCTGCGTGTGGGTATGTAAAACAGGTATAGCGATCGTTATCAGAGACCACCTGGGGATTCCCTTGTACGTCAAAGCTTCTTGCTTCCTTGGTGTTTCCTTCCCGTGACGGGTCCGATAATCAGGCGATCGGAGAGGGCCTTCAGAGAATAGGGCCTGAAAGGAAGAAAATGTTAAAGATATACGGGTCCTGAGGCGGTTGAGCCGCATTGTGGGCCGTGCCATAGCCGTGCCTCCGCCTATGCCCATGGTATCTTGAGTGCGTAATTATGTACGCGCGGCGCAAATTTCGCCGCTTGACTGGGACTAGGACGGAGGCCGAATTGCTAGGCGAGCTCTGAACGTGCCGGGCGATCCTATTGCAGGGTACTGCGGACTCGCTTGAAGGTGTTCGGGGGCTTTATCGCCGAATTGGCGGTTTGTCTCAGAAGGCTGCTTTGCACTTCTGCTGCGAGGGCCGCAGTGTGCTCCTCCGTACGGAGCGAGCGTTCTGTGTTTCCATTAACTATTATAACCCCGCGAGGTCCTGGCATTTTGAGCTTGAGGTATGCATAATGCGGTACCGCATTGAATCTGGCGAATGCGGTTCGTCCGAGCAGTGCGTGATAGCCACTGCGGAAGGGGACGATATCGAAGATTAACTCCTCGCTTCGGAAGTTATCCGGAGATCCGAAGACCACTTCCAGTGTGATTGAGCCCGTCCAACAGGCCTCTACACCTGGTATGACACCTTTAAAGGTGGTTTTTGTGGGTTTGATCCTCGAGGGGTCGATACCCATTTTGCGCACTGTATCCTGATAGAGCAGGTTCAGGCTGCTGCCACCGTCCATAAGGACTCGAGTGAGGTGAAATCCGTCAATGATGGGGTCAAGGACCAATGCGGCAGAACCGCCATGACGGATACTGGTGGGGTGGTCCCTGCGATCGAAAGTGATCGGACAAGAAGACCATGGGTTGAACTTTGGGGCGACTGGCTCCATCGCATAGACGTCCCTTAGTGCACGCTTCCGTTCCCGCTTGGGAATATGGGTTGCGTATATCATGTTCGCCGTTTTCACTTGGGGAGGAAATTTCTTCTGTCCTCCTGTGTTCGGCGGCCGGGGCTCCTCCTCGTCGTCGCTATGCAGCCCCTTTTCCTTGTTTTCGGCATTCAACTTGCCGGCCTGTTTGAACACCCAGCATTCTCTGTTGGTGTGGTTGGCTGGTTTATCGGGGGTGCCGTGAATTTGACACGAGCGATCGAGTATGCGGTCCAAACTGGACGGGCCCGGATTGCTTCTTTTGAACGGCTTTTTCCGCTGA
Organism: Triticum aestivum; assembly: GCF_018294505.1. Classification (NCBI taxonomy): domain Eukaryota; kingdom Viridiplantae; phylum Streptophyta; class Magnoliopsida; order Poales; family Poaceae; genus Triticum; species Triticum aestivum. The sequence goes on along the minus strand of NC_057808.1, from coordinate 383,926,498 downwards.
CCGGATTTAGAGCCACTGAATCCGGCATTGACTGTCGTGTCTTCGGCGTTGTCGCCGTTGTTGCGGCGCTTGTGTCTGTTGCGACGTGGCCTGCCGTTGCTATCTTTGGCATCTGAATTGCCAGGATTTCTTGATGTGTTGTTGCTGCGAGCCAGCCAGCTGTCCTCGCCCGCACAAAAGCGGGTCATGAGTGTCGTGAGGGCTGCCATGGACTTCGGCTTCTCTTGGCCGAGGTGTCGGGCGAGCCACTCGTCGCGGATGTTATGCTTAAATGCCGCTAAGGCCTCGGCATCCGGACAGTCGACAATTTGGTTCTTTTTAGTTAGGAACCGAGTCCAGAATTTCCTGGCTGATTCCCCTGGCTGTTGGGTTATGTGACTCAAGTCATCAGCATCCGGTGGTCGCACATAAGTGCCCTGGAAGTTGTCAAGGAATGCGTCTTCCAAATTCTCCCAACTGCCAATGGAGTTTGCCGGCAGGCTATTCAGCCAATGCCGAGCCGGCCCTTTGAGTTTTAGTGGGAGGTACTTGATGGCATGTAGATCGTCACCGCGGGCCATGTGGATGTGGAGGAGGAAATCTTCAATCCATACCGCGGGGTCTGTTGTACCATCATATGATTCAATGTTCACGGGTTTAAATCCTTCTGGGAATTCGTGATCCATTACTTCGTCAGTGAAGCATAGGGGGTGTGCGGCGCCTCTGTGCCGGGCTATGTCACGACGCAGTTCATACGAGTCTTGTCTGCTGTATTCGGCCCGGCCGGATTTGCTTTTAGTATATCCGGCGTGACGGTCATCGTCACGCGTTGGGGCGCGCCCCCGTGATCCGTAGATCGATCTTGTATGTCCTGCTTTGTTTTCCAATACGTCTCGCAGGTCCTGCGTGTTGCCCGGGCCTTGGTGTTTTTGTTTGACTGGCGACGGGGTGCGGGCTGGACTTCAGGCTAATATGCCGCTTTGTCTCGGCCACGAGGTGGCCGGTCAGCCGCATCATACGCTGGTAGTGTAGGCTTTAATGCTTCCTCCTCGAGTTGGGGTAGCGACCTGCGCTTTGGGTAACTTTTGGTTGGGCGCTTGAGTTCGTATTCCTCGGCTGCCAGGACCTCAGTCCATCTATCCGCTAGCAGATCTTGGTCAGCTTGAAGCTGTTGTTGCTTTTTCTTCAGGCTCTTTGCTGTGGCCATAAGCCGGCGCTTGAAGTGCTCCTGCTCGATGGGATCCTCAGGCACGATAAATTCTTCGTCGCCGAGGCTCACCTCGTCTTCGGAGAGGGGCATCTAATTGTCATCCTCTGATTCTCCATCTGCTGCCTGTTCCTTAGGGCTGGCTTGCTCATCCTCTCGCTCGAATCCTGGCTGGAGGGGATTGTCTTCGTCTTCGGCACTATCCGCGGCGTTATTGTCTCTTGTGCCGGTATCGCTGCTTTTGCTATGGCGGGGCTTAGAGCGGCGCCGATGACGCTGGTGCTTAGATTGCTTCTCAAGGGGGTTATCCTCCGTTGCCTTATTGCCATCGCTTTCTTTGGGGGTGTCCAGCATGTATATATCATATGATGAGGTGGCAGTCCAGCACCCTGTGGGCGGTGGTTCCTGTTCTTCTCCTGCATCATCGTCCATACCGTTGATGTCTTCGGAGCTGAAATCGAGCATGTCGGTTAAGTCATCGACAATGGCTATTAAGTGGGAGGTGGGTGGGGAATGAATTTCTTCGTCGTCCGCTTCCCACTCAAGCCGGACATAGTTCGGCCAAGGGCCTCCTTACAAGGAGAGAGACCTTAATGAATTTAGCACGTCGCCTAGGGGCGAGTGCTGAAAGATATCCGCGGAGGTAAACTCCATGATCGGTGCCCAATCAGATTCAATAGGCACGGACGCAGGCGGTTCGGAGCTTGTGGCCGGGGATGAATCCAAGAGTCCGGCAACACAGTTCTCATAGGAGGTGAAGTTAGTATTCGGCTCTATCGCCGCTGAATGTGCGGCCTCCATGGCAGGGTCCATCCACCCGTCCTCGGACGGCACGATCTGCTCCGGATTGAGGGCTGGAGTAGCCACAGGTGTGATCTTCCGAACACCGTCCAGCGGCAGAGCTAAGTCATGCTCGTCGTGACTGTGCGGCGCACCTGACATGGGCTCGAATCCGTCGAAGATCAAGTCTCCGCGGATGTCGGTAGTATAGTTCAAGCTTCCAAACCTGACCTGACGGCCAGGGGCGTAGCTCTCGATCTGCTCCAGATGGCCAAGCGAGTTGGCCCGCAGTACGAAGCCGCCGAATACGAAGACCTGTCCGGGGAGAAAAACCTCACCCTGGATCGCATCATTGCCGATGATCGAAGGAGCCATCAAGCCTTTATCGTGACGGCACAGTGGAACTCTCAATGAAAGCACCAATGTTGGTGTCAAAACCGGCGGATCTCGGGTAGGGGGTCCCGAACTGTGCATCTAAGGCGGATGGTAATAGGAGGCGGGGGACACAATGTTTACCCAGGTTCGGGCCCTCTCGATGGAGGTAATACCCTACTTCCTGCTTGATTGATCTTGATGATATGAGTATTACAAGAGTTGATCTACCACGAGATCGTAGAGGCTAAACCCTAGAAGCTAGCCTATGATTATGATTGTTCTTGTCCTACAGACTAAACCCTCCGGTTTATATAGACACCCAGAGGGGGCTAGGGTTACACAGAGTCGGTTACAAGGGAGGAGATCTACATATCCGAATTGCCAAGCTTGCCTTCCATGCAAAGGAGAGTCCCACCCGGACACGGGATGAAGTCTTCAATCTTGTATCTTCATAGTCCAACAGTCCGGCCAAGGTATATAGTCCGGCTGTCCGAGGACCCCCTAATCCAGGACTCCCTCAGTGGCCATCACCGCCGAGTATCCCCGTCTCATCCCTGCCTCGCATGTAAGTGATCAAGAGACACCTTCTTAGAGATAGCTTCCTCATTACGCCTTACTCATCGCACTATTTCATGCTCCAAAGGGGAGGCGCCCGACGCCTCAACGTGCGCCAGAGGCATCTCCTAAGAGAGCAGCGCCCGCACCAAGCAAATCTTCGAAGAGGAAAGCGAACGACAATACGGCAGAGCCTTCAACAAAGAGGTATGGTTTTTTATCATGCCCCTCGCAGTCACATCAAACCGTGACATTATCCGCTGCGTTTTATCAGGAAAAGCGTTTGTCGGACTATGTCTAGGGATCTTACCGGCCACGCCTCCACAAGTCAGGTTCCCGACCCTGCTTTAAAGGCGAGGGCTGATACGGGAGTGACGCCGGATTGTCCTTCGGCAGAGGAGTCGGATGATGTATCCGTCACAAACTCTGAAGTGGAAAGCGCCATGAATCATCGGCGCCCGCGGGCCGCTCTTCGCGACCCCGGCTTTACAAAGGAGGCATTCAACGCCTTCATCTCGGCTGATGCATACATCCGAGCTGCTCGAGACGGGCTTACCAGAGCCACAGACCAGCATTTGAAAGATATGCGAGTAAGTACACATTTGTACAATTCTGATAATTATATACCAGTAGCCCCCGAGACTTGAAGCAGTTGATACAACTGATTTAAGGATCATTGTATAACCAGGTGTTCACAGAGAAGAACGGCATGTTGTCTCAAGAGCTGGAAAAGTGTCGGACTCAGCTAGTTGCTGCTACCGCCGAACTGGAGAAATCCAAAAAGGCCTCGCCTGGTAATGTTCCCCTCCATCGAGAAAACATAATTATATACCAGGAATATTAATACTTTTTGCATTCCCCATGGCAGGATCGTCGGATCAACTGAAGGAGGCCCTGAAAGTCGCGCAAGCGGGTGAACAAGAGGCCAAAAGGAAAATGGTCACGGGCGATCGTGTGCTGACACGGGTCAGGGACGAGAGAAATAAGCTGCAGGATTCCAACACCCTGCTGGGCGAAGAATTAAAAGATGTGCGAGCCCAGCTGGCCGACTCCGTGAAGGAGAATAAGGGACTACGAGGCGGCATATTCAGTATGCTTTTCAAACTTGCCTCCCTATAATTCGGCAAGGACAGGAACTGACAGATTTATGTCTGCAGGTATGCTGACTGGCCGTCCTGAAGAGGAAATGTCCGGATCTCAAAGCGAGCTACTACAAGAGCTGTCCCAAATGCACGAGCGAGTGCGGCAAGCAATGCGAAGTGTTGCCAAGGCTTTATGGCCATCCGCCTCTCCTCCCGGAAGTATGGCGGAGCTCGTGGAGCTATTCAAAGGAGCACTACGGCGTATTCAATTATGGAAGATATCAGCCTGCCGAGAGGGTGCGCGAGAGGCCTAGGCCATGGTGAAGACACGGTACACCAAGCTTGATCCGAATCATATGGCCCGGGTCGGGCCTAAAGGGTCAAATGGAAAAGAAATTCCAGTTAGTTTAGTATATGACCAAGTAAGGGTAGCCGCCAAATATTCCCAACAGGATTGTAAGCTAGACAGCCCGTTAGACGGCATAGAGGAAGAAGTTTTTGAGTCCAAGTGACTATGTACTTCAATTGACATAATTGTATCTAGCCGGATCGTAAAACGATTGTCATGGCAGACCTTTTCGCTGCGACCTCGGGACCCGAAGGTGTGGAGTGTTTCTGAATACCAAAGCGTCCGAATAGACCGGGGTATGCGTGGAAACCAGGCGTAGGGGTCATAGTTGCTTTAACAGACAAGTTGTATCCGGCTAGCTATGTTATATTACATTGTAATTGTAAGAAACATCTTCCAGAGAGAATAGTTCCGTTAAGGGTTCCTTTCCCTGGGTGAACATGCGTTAATTGTGCATGTCCGAACTGTGATTTGAAAAATCGTAGTGTACGTGGCATCTGGGGGTTCATAGTGTAATGAGTGTAACACGTCTTTGGTCCGTCGACCGAATATTCCCTTAAGAACGCTACCTTTCTGCTTCACCCAGTCTGAGGTACACGTCCGGATGACCCAACAGTAACAATCGCAGAGGTGCTCCCTTTATGCCCTAGCCGAACAAACGAGAACGTAGGGCATAAGCACAGGAGCCAGGCAACCCATCTTGGCCAAAACTTAAGTCATATCAATGCATATAATGGAGAAGAAAAGGTACATATGCGGAAGAGGACACATATGTGTTGAGCTTGATGCTCGTAAAATAATAATAAGCTTCTGTAAAAGAAGCCCCCAGGTATTATGAGCGTGTACATGTAAGGATGTGCGCGTCATAGTTGTGCGGTGTAGCCGCACAATAGCTTAAAGCTAGAAGAAAAGTTTAAGGGAGGAAAGAAAAAAAGAAATAATGGAAACAAAGGGAGAAGGAGACGAACAAAGAGTCCGGCTCTAGGCGTAGAATCTTCGGAGTCTGGCGGTGTTCCACGGGTTCGGCTCTAAGCGGTTGTCCGCTGCGTCACGCATGCGGTATGCTCCTCCAGTGAGAACTTCATCTATGATGAAGGGACCCTCCCACTTGGGCTTGAGTTTGTCCTTTTTCTTCTCTGGTAAGCGTAGAACGAGTTCGCCAACGTTATAAGTCTTGGCCCGCACTTCCCAGCTTTGATATCTGCGAGCCTGCTGTTGATAAAATGCGGAACGGGCTTTTGCAACGTCGCGCTCCTCCTCCAGGGCATCTAAGCTATCCTGCCGATCAAGCTCGGCCTCTCTCTCTCTCTCTTCATACATGCACACTCGAGGTGAGTCATGAATAATGTCGCAGGGCAACACAGCCTCTGCGCCGTACACCATGAAGAAAGATGTATATCCGGTAGTGCGATTGGGCGTGGTCCGCAGCCCCCAGAGTACAGAGTCGAGCTCCTCAACCCAGTGCTTGTCTGATTCTTTCAACGACCGCACTAATCTGGTCTTAATGCCACTCATAATAAGACCATTAGCTCGTTCAACTTGACCGTTTGTTTGTGGGTGGTAGACCGAGGCGTAATCGAGCTTAATGCCCAATTTAGCACACCAGGATTTCACTTCATCGGCTGTGAAATTGGAGCCGTTATCGGTGATGATACTATGTGGGACACCATACGATGTACGACACCGGATATAAAGTCTATCACTGGTCCGAATTCGGCCGTTTTTACTGGTTTGGACTCTATCCACTTAGTGAACTTATCTACCATGACCAGCAGATATTTTTTCTTTATGGCTTCCTCCTTTAAGGGGTCCGACCATATCAAGCCCCCAGATGGCAAAAGGCCAAGTGATGGGGTTTGTTTGTAGAGCGATGGGTGGCATATGGCTTTGGTTGGCAAAAAGCTGGCATCCGACGCAACGTTGGACAAGGTCATGTGCATCTGCTCGGGCCGTCGGCCAATAGAAACTTGTACGGAAGGCCTTACTTACAAGGGCCCAAGCCGCGGCGTGGTGACCATCGAGACCGGCATGAATTTCAGCCAAGAGCTGTCGTCCTTCTTCTTCGGAGATACATCTTTGAAGTACTCCGGTAGCGCTTTTCTTGTAGAGCTCTCCGTCATGAACCTTTTAGGCTTTCGAGCGCTGGACAATGCAGCGAGCCTCATTCTTATCCTCAGGGAGCTCTCGCCTATTAAGGTAGGCCAAGAAGGGTTCGGTCCATGGGGCAATGACTACCATGATAAGGTGGGCCGATGGTGTTATTTCGATGGCTGAGCCCCCGATGATATCGGTATTGTGTTCGGAATCTGGGGGTATAATCGGGTCTGGAGTAGTGTTGCCGCTCTCCCCTTGCCACACCACCGATGGCTTGAAGAGCCTTTCCAGAAATATGTTGGGCGGGACGGGGTCGCGCTTGGCGCCGATGCGGGCAAGGACATCCCCCGCTTGATTACTTTCTCGAGCCACATGATGAAACTCGAGCCCCTCGAACCGAGCTGACATTCTAAGAACGGCATTACGATAGGCCGCCATCTTCGGATCTTTGGCGTCGAAGTCTCCATTTATTTGGGATATTGCGAGGTTTGAATCCCCGCGCACCTCCAAGCGTTGTATGCCCATGGAGACGTCCATGCAGTAAGGCCTCGTATTCGGCTGCGTTGTTGGAGTCTGTGTATAATATTTGGAGTACATACTGAACTGTGTCTCCGGTGGGGGACGTTAAGACAACGCCCGCTCCTAAGCCCGCCAGCATTTTGGAACCATCAAAGTGCATGACCCAGTTGGAATATGTGTTGTACTCTTTAGGGAGTTCGGCCTCTGTCCATTCGGCGACGAAGTCGGCCAGTACTTGGGATTTGATGGCTCAGCGCGGTTTGTATGTTAAGTCGAATGGAAGGAGCTCGATGGCCCACTTTGCGATCCGGCCCGTGGCATCACGGTTGTTTATTATGTCATTGAGTGCTACTTCGGAAGCCACCGTGATTGAGCACTCTTGAAAGTAGTGTCGTAGCTTCCGGGATGCCATGAAGACCGCGTATATGCTGTCTTTTGGTAATGAGGGTACCGGGATTTGCATGGTGTGAGGACAGTGGATACGTAGTATACCGGTTTCTGAAGTGGGAATTTGTGTCCGTCCTCTTCTCGCTCGATACGAGCACCACACTCACCACCTGGTGTGTTGCCGAGATGTATAATAACATGGGTTCGCTGACGTTCGGTGCAGCCAGGATTGGGTTGCTCGCTAAAAGAGCCTTTATCTCTTCCAGTCTGGCTGTTGCCGCATCCGTCCACTCGAAGTGGTCGGTGATACGTCTCCGTTGTATCTATAATTTTTGATTGTTCCATGCCAATATTCTACAACTTTCATATACTTTTGGCAACTTTTTATACTATTTTGGGACTAACATATTGATCCAGTGCCCAGTGCCAGTTCCTGTTTGTTGCATGTTTTTTGTTTCGCAGAAAATCCATATCTAACGGAGTCCAAACGGGATAAAAACTGACGGAGATATTTTTTGGAATATATGTGATTTTTGGGAAGAAGAATAAACGCGAGATGATGCCCGAGGGGGCCACGAGGCAGGGGCGCGCCCCTGTGATACGTCTCCAACGTATCTATAATTTATGAAGTATTCCTGCTATTATATCATCCTTCTAGGATGTTTTATATGCATTTATATGCTATTTTATATGATTTTTGGGGCTAACCTATTAACCTAGAGCCCAGTGCCAGTTTCTGTTTTTTCCATGTTTTTGAGTTTTACAGAAAAGGAATACCAAACGGAGTCCAATTGACGTGCCAATTTTTGATGATTTTTTGACCCAAAAGAAGCCCGCTGAGTAAAAGAGTTGGGCCAGGAGAGTCCCGGGCTGCCCACGAAGGTGGGGGGCGCGCCCACTCCCCCTGGGCGTGGGCCCCTGCCTCGTGGACAACCCGGAGACCCCCCCCTGACGTGAGACCTACGCCAAAAAATCCTATAAATACTGAAACCTCCAGAAAATAACCAAGATAGGGAGTTCCGCCGCCGCAAGCCTCTGTAGCCACCAAAAACCAATCGGGACGTTCTGGCACCCTGCCGGAGGGGGGAACCCTCACCGGTGGCCATCTTCATCATCCCGGTGCTCTCCATGACGAGGAGGGAATAGTTCACCCTCGGGGCTGAGGGTATGTACCAGTAGCTGTGTGTTTGATCTCTCTCTCTCGTGTTCTTGAGGTGATACGATCTTGATGTATCGCGAGCTTTGCTATTATAGTTGGATCCTATAATGTTTCTCCCCCTCTACTCTCTTATAATGGATTGAGTTTTCCCTTTGAAGTTATCTTATCGGATTGAGTCTTTAAGGATTTGAGAACACTTGATGTATGTCTTGCGTGGGATACCCGTGGTGACAATGGGGTATTCTATTGATAAACTTGATGTATGTTTCGGTGATCAACTTGCGGGTTCCGCCCATGAACCTATGCATAGGGGTTGGCACACGTTTTCATTTTGATTCTCCGGTAGAAACTTTGGGGCACTCTTTGAAGTACTTTGTGTTGGTTTGAATAGATGAATCTGAGATTGTGTGATGCATATCGTATAATCATACCCATGGATACTTGAGGTGACATTGGAGTATCTAGGTGACATTAGGGTTTTGGTTGATTTGTGTCTTAAGGTGTTAATCTAGTACGAACTCTATGATAGATCGAACGAAAAGAATAGCTTTGTGTTATTTTACTATGGACTCTTGAATAGATAGATTAGAAAGGATAACTTTGAGGTGGTTTCGTACCCTACCATAATCTCTTTGTTTGTTCTCCGCTATTAGTGACTTTGGAGTGACTCTTTGTTGCATGTTGAGGGATAGTTATATGATCCAATTATGTTATTATTGTTGAGAGAACTTGCACTAGTGAAAGTATGAACCCTAGGCCTTGTTTCCTAGCATTGCAATACCGTTTACGCTCACTTTTATCATTAGTTACCTTGCTATTTTTATATTTTCAGATTACAAATACTCATATCTATCATCCATATTGCACTTGTATCACCATCTCTTCGCCGAACTAGTGCACCTATACAATTTACCATTGTATTGGGTGTGTTGGGGACACAAGAGACTCTTTGTCATTTGGTTGCAGGGTTGTTTGAGAGAGACCATCTTCAACCTACTCCTCCCACGGATTGATAAACCTTAGGTCATCCACTTAAGGGAAATTTGCTACTGTCCTACAAACCTCTGCACTTCGAGGCCCAACGGTGTCTACAAGAAGAAGGTTGTGTAGTAGACATCAAGCTCTTTTCTGGCGCCGTTGCTGGGGAGGCTAGGTAAGCGGCACTCACACCCCGTTAACTAAGCTCTTTTCTGGCGCCGTTGCCGGGGAGGTGAGTGCTTGAAGGTATATCTTTAGATCTTGCAATCGAATCTTTTAGTTTCTTGTTTTATCACTAGTTTAGTTTGTATAAGAAAACTACAAAAAAATGGAATTAAGGGTGCCTCATATGCTTCATCTTTTTAATGTCTTTCGTGAAAATGATGGGAAAGAAAATTGTGCTCGGGTACTAGAAGAAGAATTACATAGAATGCTTGGCATAAAATATTTGAATGATGAGCATGAATGCAATGTTGTCAGTATGAATTCCTTGAATATCCATCATGCTAATGATATGCAAAGCCACAAGCTTGGGGATTCTATGTTTGATGAAGATGATATGTTTTGTCCCCCAATTTTTGATGAGCAAATTTATGGAGATGATAGTTATTTTGTGGAGTTTGCTCCCACTATTATTCATGAGAAGAAATTTGCTTATGTGGAGAGTAGTAAAATTTATATGCTTGACATCATGAGAATAATGTTTTATGTGATGGTTATATTGTTGAATTCATTCGTGATGCTACTGAAAATTATTATGAGGGAGGAACATATGCTTGTAGGAACTGCAATAATATCAAGTTTCCTCTCTATGTGCTTAAAGTTTTGAAGTTATGCTTGTTTTGCCTTCCTATGCCAGTTGATTATTGTTCCCATAAGTCGTTTGCTGACAAAATCCCTATGCATAGGAAGTGGATTATACTTAAATATGCTAGTCATGTTCTTCATGATGCTCTCTTTATGTTTCAATTCTTATCTTTTATGTGAGCATCATTGAAATCATCATGCCTAGCTAGGGCGTTAAACGTTAGCGCTTGTTGGGAGGCAACCCAATTTTATTTTAGTTTCTTGCTTTTTCGTTCTGTTTAGGAATAAATAATCCATCTAGATTATTTTTAGATGTGGTTTTGTGTTTTAATTAGTGTTTGTGCCAAGTAGAACCTTTGGGAAGACTTGGGTGAAGTCTTTATGATCATGCTGTAAAAAACAGAAACTTTAGCGCTCACGAGATTAGCTAAAAAAATTACTGGAGAGTGCTATTTAGTTGGTTCTTTTTGCAGATGATTACTAGACAAATTCCTCAAGTCTACCAATTTATTTTAGAATTTTTGGAGTTCCATAAGTATACGTTTGATACAGATTACTACAGACTATTCTGTTTTTGACAGATTTTGTTTTCTATGTGTTGTTTGCTTATTTTGATGAATCTATGGCTAGTAAAATAGTTTATAAAACATAGAGTTGTTGGAATACAGTAGGTTTAACACCAATATAAATAAATAATGAGTTCATTACAGTACCTTGAAGTGGTGATTTATTTTCTTATACTAACGGAGCTTACGAGTTTTCTTTTAAGTTTTGTGTTGTGAAGTTTTCAAGTTTTGGGTAAAGATTCGATGGACTATGGAATAAGGAGTGGAAAGAGCCTAAGATTGGGGATGCCCAAGGCACCCCAAGGTAATATACAAGGACAACCAAGAGCCTAAGCTTGGGGATGCCCCGGATGGCATCCCCTCTTTCGGCCTCATCCATCGGTAACTTTACTTGGAGCTATATTGTTATTCACCACATGATATGTGTTTTGCTTGGAGCGTCATTTTATTTTGTTAGTATTTGCTTGCTGTTATTTATATTAATGTTTTGCATCTTTATTTTCAATAAAAATGTCAAGGATAGCTTTTACCATGCTTATTTTGAAAGTATACATGTTGCTGTTTCAAACAGAAAGTTTACCGCTGTTCCAAAAATTCCCTAGAAAGTCAGAATGTGATAAAATGTTGAAACCTTTTGCATCATAAGCTCTGATAAATTTACTACAGTGGGAATTTTCTTTCATAATTTTTGGAGTTAGGGAAGTATGATGAATCTTGCATTCTTTACAGACTGTACTGTTTTGGCAGATTGCTGTTATGTTTGCATTGTTTGCATATATTTGCTTGTTTAATGATTCTATTTGAGGATAGGAGTATTAAATATGCAGAGGCATTTAGTATGCAATGTTGAATAATAATTTTAGTGATTTGCTACAGTAGAGTATGATAAGGTTTTTGCATTGGTTTATACTAACTTATCTCACGAGTCCTTGTTGAGTTTTGTGTGGATGAAGCTTTTGAGATTTAGGGAGACCGTGATATGAGAGGAATTAAGGAGACACAAAAGCTCAAGATTGGGGATTCCCAAGGCACCACAAGAAAATATTTCAAGAAGTCTCAAGCATCTAAGCTTGGGGATGCCCTGGTAGGCATCCCACCTTTCTTCTTCAACAATTACCGGTTAGTATCGGTTGAGCCTAAGTTTTTGCTTCGTCACATGATGAGTGCTGTCCTTGAAATGTCGTTTTATTTTGTTTTGCTTGCTGTTTGAATAATATACCAAGATCTGAAATTCTTAAATGAGAGAGAGTCCTCACATAGCTAAATAATTATTTAACTACTCATTGATCTTCACTTATATCTTTTTAGAGTAGTTTGTCATTTACTCGTGTGCTTCACTTATATCCTATGAGTAAATGGTTGAATGATTTGAATGTCATAAATCTAAAATTATATATGTTTCATATGTTTATCCCATGGGGAGTAATGACTTCACATATAATAAGTAGAGGCGGTAAATTTATTGAAGGTTAGCAAACATTGTATTGGTCACTTGAACAATTCATGAAATAATATTGAAGGAAGAGAGATTTCACATATAAATATACTATCTTGGACATCTTCTATGATTGTGAGCCCCATTAATTATTTTCAAACCTGAGCAAATTAGTTGAAGTTGGACAAGGAAGACAACATAATGAGTTATGCTTGGGTATATTTGTATAGAAGTTATATTGTTATGGATCCTCTAACATGTGGTGCTTGCTATTTAGAATCCTTTGCTAGCCAAAATATCTGTACTAAGCAGGAGTACTGCTGTGCATCCAAATTCCTTGAACCAAGTTTATTCCATGAGTGTCCACCATATCTACCTATATGCGGTATTTATCTGCCGTTCCAAGTAAATTTGCATGTGCCAAACTCTAAACCTTCAAATAATAATCTGTTTTGTATGCCCGAATCGCTCATGTAGCGGGCTATCAGTATCTTCCATGCTAGGTGGGTTATTCTCACGATGAGTGGACTCCGCTCATCATTCACGAGAAAATGGCTGGTGACTGGGATGCCCAGTCCTATGATCAAAAGATCAAAAACAAATTCGCAAATAATTTAAACAAAACTCCCCCAGGATTGTTGATAGTTGGACGGCACCCGTTGTTTCGGACAAGCCGTGGAGTGTGAATGTTGGTGGAGGGGGAGTAAAAACTTTACCTTTCTGCGTGGGAACCGCCTATAATGTATCTAATATGGAAGATATTGGGAACTCTTGGTCGTTATGTTGACAATGAAAGCATACCTCTCAAAATTATTTTCATCTCTGTTTTAGCTTTGAGCTCTAGCACCTCTGCAAATCCCTGCTTCCCTCTGCGAAGGGCCTATCTTTTACTTTTATGCAAGAGTCAGTAGTATTCCTTCTCATTCCAACCTACTCTTTGGTCGTCAAGCATCATGTGATGGAAAGATCTAAGCATATATGGCCATTCAAATATATTTGAGCATGAATTATTACTGTTGACATTACCCTTGAGGTAAAAGGTTGGGAGGCGAAACACTAAGCCCCTATCTTTCTCTGTATTCGATGAATACTATTTGTTCTAAAAATATGCTTTGAGTGGTAGCAATCATGGAAGATTAGATGATAGTTGAGTATGTGAAGTTTGCTAAATCAAAGCTCTGACATAGACTCTTCCTGAAAATAAGATGAATTGTAATTGTTTGATGACTAATAACACGGGTTGTTAGTTTTCAAGAGAGTTTGTGATCTATACTTTAACATGTGAATAGTTTGTTACTTGATCATGCAAAGCTTTATGATGTGAACTACTGTTATGACATATAATGATGCTAGAAAAGGTGATTGAAATTATCGTTGATCAAACTTATGCACCTGCTAGCATTCACACTTCATAAATTATTTCTTTTATCATTTACCTACTCGAGGACGAGCAGGAATTAAGCTTGGGGATGCTGATACGTCTCCAACGTATCTATAATTTATGAAGTATTCATGCTATTATATTATCCTTCTAGCTTGTTTTATATGCATTTATATGCTATTTTATATGATTTTTGGGGCTAACCTATTAACCTAGAGCCCAATGCCAGTTTCTGTTTTTTCCTTGTTTTTGAGTTTTACAGAAACGGAATACCAAACGGAGTCCAATTGACGTGCCAATTTTTGATGATTTTTTCTGGACCAAAAGAAGCCCCCGGAGTAAAAGAGTCACTACAAGAGATCGGACCTACCGTGACGAGCTCAAAAATGTCACGTAATAGCTTAAAACGTCACAAAATACTCATGTGTGACATTTTTCGAGCGTCACCAGCATCGTCACGGAATCCCCGTCACAAATTATTCCTAGTGACGCAGCGCGCAAAAAAAGTCACTAGATATGTGACCTTCATGACGAAGCTGTCGTCACTAGATTTTTGCTGGGCTAATGCCCACTGGATTTCTAAATGGGCCAAACCCAATAATCCAGCTTATTTCTATTTTTGGATCTAATTTTTTGGTAGGCCATAGCCCATTTGCAACCCAATAGTGGCTAATGGAGCCCACCCCTTTTTATGGAGCAGATGTCATTTCCTACTAGCCATTTCAAGTATTATTTTATTTGTAGTTTTTCCTCTAAGTTTAATTTGACATGGTTCGAAAACGCATCATGGGCTTGTCGTCTTTTTAAGACCATCTTTCCATTGACCAATTTTCACATGATATTACAAGTTAACTAGTCTCTATATAGCGTGCAATTTACACATTACACTTGCATGCTCCATCCAAAATAACCCAAGCTACATAATCATCCAATAGTACTATTCTCTATACAGCATGCAAACAACTTTTTTTTAATTTTAGAGGTCGTCAATAGAGACTTTGTTGGTGTGAGTCTTAGCTCCTGCCTTCCTCAAAACTCGAAACCTTTGTTGCATGCCTCTTCTTGTGACTTCTTGAAGGCAACTAGAGTTGGTCTAATCCTCCTATTTCCATATCAACTTCTTGAAAGATAACTTACGAATCAACCTATCAAAAACAAAGGCATAAATATAGCAGTATGAATGAGTTACAGAAAAAAAATCTACCATTGCAACAAAGAAGAAACAAAGTTTTTACTCGAAGCTCCAGGTTGGAATCCTAACGAGAAAAGACTTGTTAGTACTTGTCTAATAAGTCTAATAAGTGATATGAAGAAAAAACATGTTGTTTGTGTGAGCATAAAAGGTCATCTAAAATATTATATTGGAATAAACACCTATTAATACATCAAAAAGTAAGCGAACTATTAGAATTAAGAGGACACGCGTAAATAAGATCTCAACTCAAAGTTTCAAATCTCGAGAGGAACAAATTAGCATTTGTAGTAGGTACTCCTTCACAAATTAAAATGGTTTGAAAAAACAGAATATTTAACAAAGCCTAGAAGGAAAAAAATTAAGCAGCCTAGAACAGTACAGAAAGTATAAACAACTTCCACATAGCTTAGTTATTGTCCTTGGCACACATTTGATTGGAAGTGTGATGAATAAGACACTTCCATCTAGAAATAAATTACTTACAATTACACTATGGTCATAGGCCGAATAAAAGCCGTGTTTAGGATTTGATCATTAGTTGTAGTATCTTCTTGCTTGGACAGTAATGTCCATTAGCCAGTATGACTTCTAGTTGCCACAAACGAGTTCAGCGAATTAGTTCTCCATTAGTAATTTTCCAAAATCATGTTGAATCTCTCATAAAACTCTCACTGCAGTTCTACAATAGCAATTCACTTGCAAATCTATTCACAGTCCCTCAAACAGAGTTGTCACGAGTTCAGAACTACAAAATAACATAACAAAAATGGGGAGTATCAGCATAATGAAAATATTTTACTACAACTACTATTTAATTACTAACGCATTTCACATGTACTATCTTGGTTCCCATAATAATTTCTCTTAAATTGGAACAGGTACAATTCAGATGACAAATTTCTACTTAAGTGAAACGTATAAACTAACTTCCATACATACTGGGGAGTACCATACAAGCATCTCACAATTGACCAATAAGAACTCACTAACAGGGAGGAACAGAACAAAACTAATATCTGAACCAATCCCCGCACGTAAGCGGTTCTAAACTGAGAGCAGAGAGTTCAGCGTCGTACACATGTTAACCCAGGTTGCTGGTCGAGCTTGACGGTCCTCCCGCGGAACTTCGGCCTGCTCCTGTGGTCTGTGCTCCATGTCAATCTGACGGCAAAAAAAGAACCCAAGAAGAAGAAAAACAGAGGGTCAACAAGATGTACTATTGAGTGCGGAAGGTGGCCCGACTCATTAGTTAATCAAAAAATCAATCATACTCTGGCGGTCGTCCCTGACGAAGGCGATGAGGCGGGTGTAGTAGGCTAACCAGGGGTTCCGCACAAGGACGCCATAGCCAGTACCCACATCACCATGCCTCATCCTCACCATCATTTTCTCCGATGAAATTGAGAAGTGTATGGACGGGTGGCACCACAGAGTGAGAGTTTAGTCCCTGCAATCACACGAGCGGGATCAGAGGATGCACGCAAACAGGCACTCACACTAAGAACGTCCGTCACGTACACAGGGTGGGCCGCCGCCGCGCGACCAGGCTGGTCCGGCCGCGGCGCAGGCTAGGTGTCTGGGTCCGCCTCTGCGCGCCATGGACGGCCCTGACGCCACTAGCAGCTTCCACAGCGGGGCGCCCTCAAGGAACCCTACGGGAGAGGGAGGAGAGAGCAGCTACTCCTGCAGCCGTCGTCGCGCTTGGTTGCCTCCGATCTACCGCCGCCGCAACACGAGCGAAAGAAAACGAGATCGGATAGATAGGGTTCCCTCCGGGAGGAGAAGGTGGAACGAGGGAGAAAACCGCTGCTTATATGCGTGGTTGAGCTGGCTCGAGCCCACGTATAGAAAACATTAAAGAAAGGGCGTTTTGCTGGGCTTGACAGGCTATGGGCTGTGCTGCGCCCGTCAAATAAGAAGTTAAGAACAGCCGGAACCAAGCCGTGCCGTGCCTTGACTCTCCCTGCCGTGACAGACGAACAAATCGATCAGCCCCGGCAAGAAAAACTAGCCTACAAATCGAGCCACGCATGCCCGGGGAAGAAATAACTAAACCTGATGAGTGTTACTAGTATATATGCGTACATATATAGTCCAGGACCACAATAAATATTTTTAGCACAATTTGCATTAGTATCTTTTTTTTGCGACAAATTTACATTTGTATCTGAACTCTAGCCTATTAGCAACGCCGTTAGTTTTTATTAAAAAAAGTAACGCCATTAGTTGAGACCATAATGGTCCTGGGTTCAAACTCCCCTGTACCAAACTTTTTCCTGTTAACTTCTATTTCCATTTTTATTTTTGTGATAGAACGAAACATCACCTCATGAACGCATGGGTTCAAGTTTTTTTTGCCCCGGCCATTACCTATCTATATTAAATGGAACAAAAATAATTACAATGCTCGGAAGATTGTGAAAAAACTATGGTGGGTCCTGATGCCAACACTCGTAATATTCGGTGACTCTAGTAGGTTCGTCATGGAAATGGCCAAACTATCATAGAAATTGGTATCCAGGTGCGCTCACAGGCTAAAGCGATCCAGTGACATCTATTGTCAATGATTTGAGGTAATCAGTGACGCCACCTACGGGAACATCACACATTAGGCATTTGTATGACATTGTCCATCTTCGTCACGAGGATTTTCGTCACAGTATCTCAGTTTTCTTGTAGTGTTGGGCCAGGAGAGTCCCGGGATGCCCACGATGGTGGGGGGGCGCCCACCCCCCTGGGCGTGGGCCCCTGCTTCGTGGACAACCCGGAGACCCCCCTGACGTGAGACCTACGCCAAAAAATCCTATAAATACTGAAACCTCCAGAAAATAACCAAGATCGGGAGTTTCGCCGCCGCAGGCCTCTATAGCCACCAAAAACCAATTGGGACCCTGTTCGGGCACCCTGCCGGAGGGGGGAACCCTCACCGGTGGCCATCTTCATCATCCCGGCGCTCTCCATGACGAGGAGGGAGTAGTTCACCCTCGGGGCTGAGGGTATGTACCAGTAGCTATGTGTTTGATCTCTCTCTCTCTCGTGTTCTTGAGGTGATACGATCTTGATGTATCGCGAGCTTTGCTATTATAGTTGGATCTTATGATGTTTCTCCACCCCTACTCTCTTGTAATGGATTGAGTTTTCCCTTTAAAGTTATCTGATCAGATTGAGTCTTTAAGGATTTGATAACACTTGATGTATGTCTTGCGTGGGATACCCATGGTGACAATGGGGTATTCTATTGATTCACTTGATGTATGTTTTGGTGATCAACTTGCGGGTTCCGCCCATGAACCTATGCATAGGGGTTGGCACACGTTTTCGTTTTGATTCTCCGGTAGAAACTTTGGGGCACTCTTTGAAGTACTTTGTGTTGGTTTGAATAGATGAATCTGAGATTGTGTGATGCATATCGTATAATCATACCCATGGATACTTGAGGTGACATTGGAGTATCTAGGTGACATTAGGGTTTTGGTTGATTCGTGTCTTAAGGTATTATTCTAGTACGAACTCTATGATAGATCGAACGAAAAGAATAGCTTCGTGTTATTTTACTACGCACTCTTGAATAGATAGATCAGAAAGGATAACTTTGAGGTGGTTTCGTACCCTACCATAATCTCTTCGTTTGTTCTCCGCTATTAGTGACTTTGGAGTGACTCTTTGTTGCATGTTGAGGGATAGTTATATGATCCAATTATGGTATTATTGTTGAGAGAACTTGCACTAGTGAAAGTATGAACCCTAGGCCTTGTTTCCTAGCATTGCAATACCGTTTACGCTCACTTTTATCATTAGTTACCTTGCTGTTTTTATATTTTCAGACTACAAATACTCATATCTCTCATCCATATTGCACTTGTATCACCATCTCTTCGTCGAACTAGTGCACCTATACAATTTACCATTGTATTGGGTGTGTTGGGGACACAAGAGACTCTTTGTCATTTGGTTGCAGGGTTGTTTGAGAGAGACCATCTTCAACCTACGCCTCCCACGGATTGATAAACCTTAGGTCATCCACTTAAGGGAAATTTGCTACTGTCCTACAAACCTCCGCACTTGGAGGCCCAACGACGTCTACAAGAAGAAGGTTGTGTAGTAGACATCAAGCTCTTTTTCTGGCGCCGTTGCCGGGGAGGCTAGGTAAGCGGCACTCACACCCCGTCAACTAAGCTCTTTTCTGGCGCCGTTGCCGGGGAGGTGAGTGCTTGAAGGTATATCTTTAGATCTTGCAATCGAATCTTTTAGTTTCTTGTTTTATCACTAGTTTAGTTTAGAAAAGAAAACTACAAAAAAAATGGAATTAAGGGTGCCTCATATGCATCATCTTTTTAATGTCTTCCGTGAAAATGATGGGAAAGAAAATTGTGCTCAAGTACTAGAAGAAGAATTACATAGAATGCTTGGCATAAAATATTTGAATGATGAGCATGAATGCAATGTTGTTAGTATGAATTCCTTGAATATCGATCATGCTAATGATATGCAAAGCCATAAGCTTGGGGATGCTATGTTTGATGAAGATGATATGTTTTGTCCCCCAAGTTTTGATGAGCAAATTTATTATGATGATAGCATGCCTCCTATTTATGATGATTATATTGATGAAAGTGGGTTTGGAAGAGTGTCAACTTTAGGAAGTAATGATCCCACTATTTTGGAGGATGTTGAATATTATTGTGATAATTATGAAAGTGGATTTGGAGATGTCATGACTTTATTTAGTAATGAATCCACTATTTCGGAAGAGGTTCCAATTGATTATGAGAAGAACGTTGCTATCTATGATGATTATTGTGATGATTTATATGCTATTAAGAATAATGATAACCATGAAACTTGTCATCATGATTTTAGTTTTCAATTATATTATGCCTCACATGATAGTTATTTTGTGGAGTTTGCTCCCACTATTATTCATGAGAAGAAATTTGCTTATGTGGAGAGTAGTAAAATTTATATGCTTGTGCATCATGAGAATAATGTTTTATGTGATGGTTATATTGTTGAATTCATTCTTGATGCTACTGAAAATTATTATGAGGGAGGAACATATGCTTGTAGGAACTGCAATAATATCAAGTTTCCTCTCTATGTGCTTAAAGTTTTGAAGTTATGCTTGTTTTGCCTTCCTATGCTAGTTGATTATTGTTCCCATAAGTCGTTTGCTCACAAAATCCCTATGCATAGGAAGTGGGTTAGACTTAAATATGCTAGTCATGTTCTTCATGATGCTCTCTTTATGTTTCAATTCTTATCTTTTATGTGAGCATCATTGAAATCATCATGCCTAGCTAGGGCGTTAAACGTTAGCGCTTGTTGGGAGGCAACCCAATTTTATTTTAGTTTCTTGCTTTTTGGTTCTGTTTAGGAATAAATAATCCATCTAGATTATGTTTAGATGTGGTTTTTTGTTTTAATTAGTGTTTGTGCCAAGTAGAACCTTTGGGAAGACTTGGGTGAAGTCTTTATGATCATGCTGTAAAAAACAGAAACTTTAGCGCTCACGAGATTAGCTAAAACTTTTTACTGGAGAGTGCTATTTAGTTGATTATTTTTGCAGATGATTACTAGACAAATTCCTCAGGTATACCAGTTTATTTTAGAATTTTTGGAGTTCCAGAAGTATATGTTTGATACAGATTACTACAGACTGTTCTGTTTTTGACAGATTCTGTTTTCTATGTGTTGTTTGCTTATTTTGATGAATCTATGGCTAGTAAAATAGTTTATAAAACATAGAGTTTTTGGAATACAGTAGGTTTAACACCAATATAAATAAAGAATGAGTTCATTACAGTACCTTGAAGTGGTGATTTATTTTCTTATACTAACGGAGCTTACGAGTTTTCTTTTAAGTTTTGTGTTGTGAAGTTTTCAAGTTTTGGGTAAAGATTCGATGGACTATGGAATAAGGAGTGGAAAGAGCCTAATCTTGGGGATTACCAAGGCACCCCAAGGTAATATACAAGGACAACCAAGAGCCTAAGCTTGGGGATGCCCCGGATGGCATCCCCTCTTTCGTCCTCATCCATCGGTAACTTTACTTGGAGCTATATTTTTATTCACCACATGATATGTGTTTTGCTTGGAGCATCATTTTCTTTTGTTATTATTTGCTTTCTGTTATTTATAGTAATGTTTTGAATCTTTATTTTCAATAAAAATGTCAAGGATAGCTTTTACCATGCTTATTTTGCAAGTATACATGTTGCTGTTTCAAAACAGAAAGTTTACCGCTGTTGCAAAAATTCCCTAGAAAAGTCAGAATGTGATAAAATGTTGGAACCTTTTGCATAATAAGATCTGATAAATTTACTACAGTGGGAATTTTCTTTCATAATTTTTGGTGTTAGGGAAGTATGATGAATCTTGCATTCTTTACAGACTGTACTGTTTTGGTAGATTGCTGTTGTGTTTGCATATGTTGCTTGTTTAATGATTCTATTTGAGGATAGGAGTATTAAATATGCAGAGTCATTTAGTATGCAATGTTGAATAATAATTTTAGTGATTTGCTACAGTAGAGTATGATAAGGTTTTTGCATTGGTTTATACTAACTTATCTCACGAGTCCTTGTTGAGTTTTGTGTGGATGAAGCTTTTGAGATTTAGGGAGACCATGATATTAGAGGAATTAAGGAGACACAAAAGCTCAAGCTTGGGGATGCCCAAGGCACCCCAAGAAAATATTTCAAGAAGTCTCAAGCATCTAAGCTTGGGGATTCCCCGGTAGGCATCCCACCTTTCTTCTTCAACAATTACCGGTTAGTATCGGTTGAGCCTAAGTTTTTGCTTCGTCACATGATGAGTGCTGTCCTTGAAATGTCGTTTTATTTTGTTTTGCTTGCTGTTTGAATAATATACCAAGATCTGAAATTCTTAAATGAGAGAGAGTCCTCACATAGCTAAATAATTATTTAACTACTCATTGATCTTCACTTATATCTTTTTAGAGTAGTTTGTCATTTACTCGTGTGCTTCACTTATATCCTATGAGTAAATGGTTGAATGATTTGAATGTCATAAATATAAAATTATATATGTTTCATATGTTTATCCCATGGGGAGTAATGACTTCACATATAATAAGTAGAGGCGGTAAATTTATTGAAGGTTAGCAAACATTGTATTGGTCACTTGAACAATTCATGAAAGAATATTGAAGGAAGAGAGATTTCACATATAAATATACTATCTTGGACATCTTCTATGATTGTGAGCCCCATTAATTATTTTCAAACCT
Source organism: Triticum aestivum (assembly GCF_018294505.1). Classification (NCBI taxonomy): domain Eukaryota; kingdom Viridiplantae; phylum Streptophyta; class Magnoliopsida; order Poales; family Poaceae; genus Triticum; species Triticum aestivum. The sequence goes on along the minus strand of NC_057808.1, from coordinate 383,904,401 downwards.
GAGCAGATTAGTTGAAGTTGGACAAGGAAGACAACATAATGAGTTATGCTTGGGTATATTTGTATAGAAGTTTTATTGTTATGGATCCTCTAACATGTGGTGCTTGCTATTTAGAATCCTTTGCTAGCCAAAATATCTGTACTAAGCGGGAGTACTGCTTGTGCATCCAAATTCCTTGAACCAAGTTTATTCCATGAGTGTCCACCATATCTACCTATATGCGGTATTTATCTGCCGTTCCAAGTAAATTTGCATGTGCCAAACTCTAAACCTTCAAATAATAATCTGTTTTGTATGCCCGAATCACTCATGTAGCGACTAGGGGCTGTCAGTATCTTCCATGCTAGGTGGGTTATTCCCACGATGAGTGGACTCCGCTCATCATTCACGAGAAAATGGCTGGTGACTGGGATGCCCAGTCCTATGATCAAAAGATCAAAAACAAATTCGCAAATAATTTAAACAAAACTCCCCAGGATTGTTGATAGTTGGACGGCACCCGTTGTTTCGGACAAGCCGTGGAGTGTGAATGTTGGTGGAGGGGGAGTAAAAACTTTACCTTTCTGCGTGGGAACCGCCTATAATGTATTTAGTATGGAAGATATTGGGAACTCTTGGTCGTTATGTTGACAATGAAAGCATACCTCTCAAAATTATTTTCATCTCTATTTTAGCTTCGAGCTCTGGCACCTCTGCAAATCCCTGCTTCCCTCTGCGAAGGGCCTATCTTTTACTTTTATGCAAGAGTCAGTAGTATTCCTTCTCATTCCAACCTACTCTTTAGTTGGCAAGCATCATGTGATGGAAAGATCTAAGCATATATGGCCATTCAAATATATTTGAGCATGAATTATTACTGTTGACATTACCCTTGAGGTAAAAGGTTGGGAGGCGAAACACTAAGCCCCTATCTTTCTCTGTGTTCGATGAATACTATTTGTTCTAAAAATATGCTTTGAGTGGTAGCAATCATGGAAGATTAGATAATAGTTGAGTATGTGAAGTTTGCTGAATCAAAGCTCCAACATAGACTCTTCCTGAAAATAAGATGAATTGTAATTGTTTGATGACTAATAACACGGGTTGTTAGTTTTCAAGAGAGTTTGTGATCTATACTTTAACATGTGAATAGTTTGTTACTTGATCATGCAAAGCTTTATGATGTGAACTACTGTTATGACATATAATGATGCTAGAAAAGGTGATTGAAATTATCGTTGATCAAACTTATGCACCTGCTAGCATTCACACTTCATAAATTATTTCTTTTATCATTTACCTACTCGAGGACGAGCAGGAATTAAGCTTGGGGATGCTGATACGTCTCCAACATATCTATAATTTATGAAGTATTCATGCTATTATATTATCTTTCTAGGATGTTTTATATGCATTTATATGCTATTTTATATGATTTTTGGGGCTAACCTATTAACCTAGAGCCCAGTGCCAGTTTCTGTTTTTTTCCTTCTTTTTGAGTTTTACAGAAAAGGAATACCAAACGGAGTCCACTTGACGTGCCAATTTTTGATGATTTTTTCTGGACCAAAAGAAGCCCCCGGAGTAAAAGAGTTGGGCGAGGAGAGTCCCGGGCTGCCCATGAGGGTGGGGGGCGCGCCCACCCCCCTGGGCATGGGCCCCTGCCTCGTGGACAACCCGGAGACCCCCCTGACGTGAGACCTACGCCAAAAAATCCTATAAATACTGAAACCTCCAGAAAATAACCAAGACCGGGAGTTCCGCTGCCGCAAGCCTCTGTAGCCACCAAAAACCAATCGGGGCCCTGTTTCGGCACCCTGCTGGAGGGGGGAACCCTCACCGGTGGCCATCTTCATCATCCCGGCGCTCTCCATGATGAGGAGGGAGTAGTTCACCCTCGGGGCAGAGGGTATGTACCAGTAGCTATGTGTTTGATCTCTCTCTCTCGTGTTCTTGAGGTGATACGATCTTGATGTATCGCGAGCTTTGCTATTATAGTTGGATCTTATGATGTTTCTCCCCCTCTACTCTCTTGTAATGGATTGAGTTTTCCCTTTCAAGTTATCTTATCGGATTGAGTCTTTAAGGATTTGAGAACACTTGATGTATGTCTTGCGTGGGATACCCGTGCTGACAATGGGGTATTCTATTGATTCACTTGATGTATGTTTTGGTGATCAACTTGCGGGTTCCGCCCATGAACCTATGCATAGGGGTTGGCACACGTTTTCGTTTTGATTCTCCGGTAGAAACTTTGGGGCACTCTTTGAAGTACTTTGTGTTGGTTTGAATAGATGAATCTGAGATTGTGTGATGCATATCGTATAATCATACCCATGGATACTTGAGGTGACATTGGAGTATCTAGGTGACATTAGGGTTTTGGTTGATTTATGTCTTAAGGTGTTAGTCTAGTACGAACTCTATGATAGGTCGAACAAAAAGAATAGCTTCATTTTACTACGGACTCTTGAATAGATAGATCAGAAAGGATAACTTTGAGGTGGTTTCGTACCCTACCATAATCTCTTCGTTTGTTCTCCGCTATTAGTGACTTTGGAGTGACTCTTTGTTGCATGTTGAGGGATAGTTATATGATCCAATTATGTTATTATTGTTGAGAGAACTTGCACTAGTGAAAGTATGAACCCTAGGCCTTGTTTCCTAGCATTGCAATACCGTTTACACTCACTTTTATCATTAGTTACCTTGCTGTTTTTATATTTTCAGATTACAAATACTCATATCTATCATCCATATTGCACTTGTATCACCATCTCTTCGCCGAACTAGTGCACCTATACAATTTACCATTGTATTGGGTGTGTTGGGGACACAAGAGACTCTTTGTCATTTGGTTGCAGGGTTGTTTTAGAGAGACCATCTTCAACCTACGCCTCCCACGGATTGATAAACCTTAGGTCATCCACTTAAGGGAAATTTTCTACTGTCCTACAAACCTCTGCACTTGGAGTCCTAACAACGTCTACAAGAAGGTTGTGTAGTAGACATCACCCTGACCCTCGTGGACACCCCGTAAGGCGGTTGGAGCCCTTCTTTCACCGCAAGAAAGCTAATATCCGGATATAGATCGTGTCCAAATTTCAACCCAATCGGAGTTACGGATCTCGGGAATATAAGAAACGGTGAAAAGGCAGACGAAAGCAGAAACAGAGAGAGACAGAGAGACAGATCCAATCTCGGAGGGGCTCTCGCCCCTCCCATGCCATGGAGGCCATGGACCAGAGGGAAACCCTTCCCCCCCCTAGGGAGAAGGCTAAGGAAGAAGGAGAAGGAGGGGGGCTCTCTCCCCCTCGCTTCCGGTGGCGCCGGAACGCCGCCAGGGCCATCATCGTCACTGCAATCTTCACCAACACCTCCGGCATCTTCACCAACATCTTCATCACCTTCCCCCATCTATCTACAGCGGTTCACTCTCCCGCAACCCGCTGTACCCTCTACTTGAACATGGTGCTTTATGCTTCATATTATTATCCAATGATGTGTTGCCATCCTATGATGTCTGAGTAGATTTTCATTGTCCTATCGGTAATTGGTGAATTGCTATGATTGGTTTAATTTGCTTGTGGTTATGTTGTTGTCCTTTGGTGCCCATCATATGAGCGCGCGCGTGGATCACACCATAGGGTTAGTTGTATGTTGATTAGACTATGTATTGGAGGGCAAGAGTGACAGAAGCTTCAACCTAGCATAGAAATTGATGCATACGGGATTGAAGGGGGACCAATATATCTTAATGCTATGGTTGGGTTTTAACTTAATGAACGTTAGTAGTTGCGGATGCTTGCTAATAGTTCCAATCATAAGTACATAGAATTCCAAGTCGGGGATGACATGCTAGCAGTGGCCTCTCCCACATAAAACTTGCTATCGGTCTAGTAACGTAGTCAATTGCTTAGGGACAATTTCGCAACTCCTACCACCACTTTTCTACACTCGCTATAATAACTTTATTGCTTCTTTACCTAAACATCCCCTAGTTTTTATTTACGTGCTCTTTATATTCTTGCAAACCTATCCCGTTACACCTACAAAGTACTTCTAGTTTTATACTTGTTCTAGGTAAAGCGAACGTCAAGCGTGCGTAGAGTTGTATTGGTGGTTGATAGAACTTGAGGGAATATTTGTTCTACCTTTAGCTCCTCGTTGGGTTCGACACTCTTACTTATCGAAAGAGGCTACAATTGATCCCCTGTACTTGTGGGTTATCATGACCTTTTTCTGGCGCCGTTGCCAGGGAGTTATAGCGTGGGGTGAATATTCTCGTGTGTGCTTGTTTGCTTCATCACTAAGTAGTTTTTATTTTGTGCTCTTGTTTTCTATCTTTAGTTATGGGTAGGAAACGCAAAATACCAAAAAAATAGTTGTACCTACTACACCAATGGTTGAAGAACCATTCAAAATATATCACACTCCTGAAGCTTTTTACTTGGATCATCTTCGATCCCTATGTGCTCGTGCTAAAACCCCAACTAGCTTAGTTGAGGGCAAATCTTTAGATGAGCATGCTTGTTATGTGCGACACCACTTATCTCAAAAAGGGAAACTTTTACTGGATCAAATTCATCGTTTGCAATGCTATGCTTGGAATTTATGTGAAATATATGATTTTACTTGTTGTTCTGAAAACCCTAAGAAACACCTTCCCTATCAATGTGAGTTTAGTGATAATGGAATCGTATCTTCGTATGCTAAGGGTGTTTATAATTAATATGATGTTCAACAAATTGAAGAATTTGTTGCTTTTAAGGGTGCTTATGAAATTGCTTGTTTGATTGAAAAGTATGATGCTAGTCTATACAAATCTGAAAATTTTGTCATACTTAAATATTGTTATGATAATTATGCTTCTACTGCCTATGTTAAACCATATATTGAGGACTCCTCCGCTTTCCAAGAAGAGACTAATATTTTGCAGGAGTCTATGGAAGAAGAAATTAATGACATTGTGAGCTCATTAGATGAAAAAGATGAGGAGGAGAGCGAAGAACAAAAGGAGGAAGAGCGGATTGATCACCCGTGCCCACCTTCTAATGAGAGTAACTCTTCAACTCATACATTTGTTTAATTTCCCTTCGTTCTTACTGAAGGATGATTGCTATGATAATCGCTATGATCCCTTTGATTTTTTTGAAATATCCCTTTTTGATGATGCTTGCTATGCTTGTGGCCAATATGCCAGTATGAATTATGCTTATGGAGATGAACTTGCTATAGTTCCTTATGTTAAACATGAAATTGTTGCTATTGCATCCACGCATGATAGTCCTATTATCTTTTTGAATTCTCCCGACTACACTATATCAGAGAAGTTTGCCCTTATTAAGAATTATATTGATGGGTTGCGTTTTACTACTACACATGATGATTTTGATAGATATAATATGCATGTGCTTGCTGTTCCTACTTGCAATTATTATGAGAGAGGAACTACATCTCCGCTTCTCCATGTTTCCAATATGGTAAAATTGCAAGAAACTGTTTATACTATGCATTGGCCTTTACTATGTGTGCATGAATTGTTCTTTTATGACATGCCGATGCATAGAAAGAGAGTTAGACTTTGTTGTTGCATGATATATGTTGCTTTGTGCTCACTACTAAATGCCAAATCGTTGTTAATTAAATTTGGCTTTGATATACCTTGGGATCCGGGTGGATCCATTACTTGAGCACTATATGCCTAGCTTAATGGCTTTAAAGAAAGCGCTGCCAGGGAGACAACCCGGAAGTTTTAGAGAGTCATTTATTTCTATTGTGTGCTTTTATAAAGTTTAAAAACAAAAAAATAAAGAGGGGAACCCAAAACTTTTCAAAAAGGAAAGTGAAAGTGAGAGAGACAAGCATTGTTGAAGTGGGAGAGCTCCTTGAACTTTGTTCATGCTCACGGAAACTTTGTGAATCTTAATTACAGAAACTTTTCAATAAAAATAATTATCCCCTTGTACAATTCCATTGTATTATAAAAATAATGTGCCAAGATTTGCCTTTAGGATGTTTACATTGCTTGTTGGGTTGTGCGGTGCAAGACAGAAACTTTGGCTGTAGTGCGTGATTTTTCATTTTTTTTTACTGGAACGTCAAACGGTTCTGAAACTTTTTGCACTGTCTTTATATACAAATTGTTTATTTTTCCTATTTTTTCAGAATTTTTGGAGTACCGGAGGTATGGTGAATGTTCAGATTACTACAGATTGCCCTGTTTAAGACAGATTCTGTTTTTGATGCATTGTTTGCTTGTTTTGATGAAACTATCGATTTCTATCAGTGGATTAAGTCATGGAAAAGTTATATTACAGTAGCTACAATGCAAAAACAAAATATGAATTGGTTTGCAACAGTACTTAGAGTAGTGATTTGCTTTATTATACTAACGGATCTTACCGAGCTTTCTGTTGAGTTTTGTGTGGATGAAGTGTTCGAGGATCGAGGAGGTCTCGATATGAGGAGAAGGAGGAGAGGCAAGAGCTCAAGCTTGGGGATGCCCAAGTCACCCCAAGTAAATATTCAAGGATACTCAAGCGTCTAAGCTTGGGGATGCCCCGGAAGGCATCCCATCTTTCTTCAACAAGTATCGGTATGTTTTCGGATTTGTTTCATTCATGCGATATGTGCAAATCTTGGAGCGTCTTTTGCATTTAGTTTCCACTTTTATTTTATGCACCATGCTGGTATGAGATAGTCCATGGTTGATTTATAGAATGCTGATTGCACTTCACTTATATCTTTTGAGTATGGCTTTATAGAATGCTTCATGTGCTTCACTTATATCATTTGAAGTTTGGATTGCCTGTTTCTCTTCACATAGAAAACCGCCATTTGTAGAATGCTCTTTTGCTTCACTTATATTTGTTTGAGCGTGGGCATATCTTTTGTAGAAAGAATTAAACTCTCTTGCTTTGCTTATATCTATTTAGAGAGATGACAGGAATTGGTCATTCACATGGTTAGTCATAAAATCCTACATAAACTTGTAGATCGCTGAATATGATATGTTTGATTCCTTGCAATAGTTTTGCGATATAAAGATGGTGATATTAGAGTCATGCTAGTGGGTAGTTGTGGATTGTAGAAATACTTGTGTTGAGGTTTGTGATTCCCGAAGCATGCACGTGTGGTGAACCGTTATGTGATGAAGTTGGAGCATGATTTATTTTTTGACTGCCATCCTTTGTGTTGAGGTCGGGATCGCGCGATGGTTAACTCGTACCAACCCTTCCCCTAGGGGCATGCCTGTAGTACTTTGTTTCAATAGCTTATAGACTTTTGCAATAAGTATGTGAGTTCTTTATGACTAATGTTGAGTCCATGGATTATACGCACTCTCACCCTTCCATCTTGCTAGCCACTCTAGTACCGCACAACTTTCACCGGTGCATCAAACCACCTTATACCCTTCCTCAAAACAGCCACCATACCTACCTATTATGGCATTTCCATAGCCATTCCGAGTGCAACATCCATCATCATCATATACATGACTTGAGCGTACATTGTCATATTGCTTTGCATGATCGTAAGATAGCTAGCATGATATTTTCATGGCTTGTCCGTTTTTTGATATCTTTGCTATGCTAGATCATTGCACATCCTGGTACACTGCCAGAGGCATTCATAGAGTCATCATGTATTAGTTTTATCGAGTTGTAATATTGAGTTGTAAGTAAATAAAGTGTGATGATCATCATTATTAGAGCATTGTCCCATGTGAGGAAAGGATGATGGAAGCAATGATTCCCTCACAAGTTGGGATGAGTCTCCGGACTTTATGAAATATAAAAGAGGCCAAAGAAGCCCAAATAAAAAAAAGAGGCCAAAGAAGCCCACCAAAAAAATAAAAAAGAAATAAAAAAGAAAATAAAAAATGAGAGAAAAAGAGAGAAGGGGCAATGCTACTATACTTTTACCACACTTGTGCTTCAAAGTAGCACCATGTTCTTCATAAAGAGAGTCTCCTATGCTTTCACTTTCATATACTAGTGGGAATTTTTCATTATAGAACTTGGCTTGTATATTCCGATGATGGGCTTCCTCAACTGCCCGAGGTCTTCATGAGCAAGCAAGTTGGATGCACACCCACTTAGTTTTCAGTTTGAGCTTTCATACACTTATAGCTCTAGTGCATCTGTTGCATGGCAATCCCTACTCACTCACATTGATATCTATTGATGGGCATCTCCATAGCCCATTGATACGCCTAGTTGATGTGAGACTATCTTCCTCCTTTTTGTCTTATCCACAACCACCATATTCTATTCCACCTATAGTGTTATATCCATGGCTCACGCTCATGTATTGCGTGAAAGTTGAAAAAGTTTGAGAATACTAAAGTATGAAACAATTGCTTGGCTAAAACCGGGGTTGTGCATGATTTGAATATTTTGTGTGGTGAAGATGGAGCATAGCCAGACCATATGATTTTGTAGGGATAACTTTCTTTGTCCATGTTGTTTTGAAAAGACATGATTGCTTTATAGTATGCTTGATGTATTATTGTCTTAATGTCAAACGATAGACTATTGCTTTGAATCACTCGTATCTTAATATTCATGCCATGATTTGATTGCATGATCAAGATTATGCTAGGTAGCATTCCACATCAAAAATTATCTTTTTTATCATTTACCTACTTGAGGACGAGCAGGAATTAAGCTTGGGGATGCTGATACGTCTTCGTCGTATCTATAATTTTTGATTGTTCCATGCCAATATTCTACAACTTTCATATACTTTTGGCAACTTTTTATACTATTTTTGGGACTAACATATTGATCCAGTGCCCAGTGCCAGTTCCTGTTTGTTGCATGTTTTTTGTTTCGCAAAAAATCCATATCAAACGGAGTCCAAACGGGATAAAACTGATGGAGATTTTTTTTGGAATATATGTGATTTTTGGGAAGAAGAATCAACGCGAGACGATGCCCGAGGGGGCCACGAGGCAGGGGGCGCGCCCCTGACCCTCATGGACACCCCGCAAGGCAGTTGGAGCTCTTCTTTCGCGGCAAGAAAGCTAATATCCGGATAGAGATCGTGTCCAAATTTCAACCCAATCGGAGTTACGGATCTCGGGAATATAAGAAACGGTGAAAAGGCAGACGAAAGCAGAAACAGAGAGACAGATCCAATCTCGGAGGGGCTCTCGCCCCTCCCATGCCATGGAGGCCATGGACCAGAGGGGAAACCCTTCTCCCACCTAGGGAGAAGGCCAAGGAAGAAGGAGAAGGAGGGGGGCTCTCTCCCCCTCGCTTCTAGTGGCGCCGGAACGCCGCCGGGGCCATCATCGTCACCGCAATCTTCACCAACACCTCTGTCATCTTCACCAACATCTTCATCACCTTCCCCCATCTATCTACAGCGGTCCACTCTCCCGCAACCCGCTGTACCCTCTACTTGAACATGGTGCTTTATGCTTCATATTATTATCCAATGATGTGTTGCCATCCTATGATGTCTGAGTAGATTTTCGTTGTCCTATCGGTAATTGGTGAATTGCTATGATTGGTTTAATTTGCTTGTGGTTATGTTGCTGTCCTTTGGTGCCCATCATATGAGCGCGCGTGTGGATCACACCATAGGGTTATTTGTATGTTGATAGGACTATGTATTGGAGGGCAAGAGTGACAGAAGCTTCAACCTAGCATAGAAATTGATGCATACGGGATTGAAGGGGGACCAATATATCTTAATGCTATGGTTGGGTTTTACCTTAATGAACGTTAGTAGTTGCGGATGCTTGCTAATAGTTCCAATCATAAGTGCATAGAATTCCAAGTCAGGGATGACATGCTAGCAGTGGCCTCTCCCACATAAAACTTGCTATCGGTCTAGTAACGTAGTCAATTGCTTAGGGACAATTTCACAACTCCTACCACCACTTCTCCACACTCGCTATACTAACTTTATTGCTTCTTTACCTAAACAGCCCCTAGTTTTTATTTACGTGCTCTTTATATTCTTGCAAACCTATCCTGTTACACCTACAAAGTACTTCTAGTTTTATACTTGTTCTAGGTAAAGCGAACGTCAAGCGTGCGTAGAGTTGTATTGGTGGTCGATAGAACTTGAGGGAATATTTGTTCTACCTTTAGCTCCTCGTTGGGTTCAACACTCTTACTTATCGAAAGAGGCTACAATTGATCCCCTATACTTGTGTGTTATCAGTCGGTGCGTCGGAGAAGGCGATAAAGCGGCAATGCTTTTTCTCCTAGTCTGGAGATAAAGCGGCTTAAAGCTGCCACGCATCCGGCTAGTTTTTGGACCTGTTTAAGGTCTGTTGGTGTAGCCAATTGTGACAAAGCTCGGATTTTGGCTGGATTTGCCTCAATTCCTCTATTGGAGACATTGAAGCCCAGCAGTTTTCTGGCGGGAACGCCGAAAACACAATTTTCCGGATTGAGCTTACTGTCATATGTGCGGAGGTTGTCAAATGTAAGACGCAGATCGTCTATCAATGACTCGACGTGCCTTGTTTTGATGACGACGTCGTCAACGTATGCTTCAACGGTCTTGCCGATCTGTTTTTCCAGGCATGTTTGGATCATGCGTTGATATGTGGCGCCGGCGTTTTTAAGTCCGAAGGGATAGTGTTGAAGCAGAATGGCCCATATGGGGTAATGAATGCCGTTGCGGCTTGGCCGGACTCCTTCATTTTGATTTGATGGTATCCGGAGTATTCGTCGAGGAAACACAGTGAGTCGTGTCCTGCAATGGCATCAATAATCTGATTGATGCGAGGGAGGAGGAAGGGATCCTTAGGGCAGGCCTTATCGAGGTCTTTGAAATCGACGCATAGGCGCCAAGATTTATCCTTCTTTGGTACCATCACCAGGTTTGCTAGCCAGTCCGGGTGTTTTATTTCTCTAATGAATCCGACCTCGAGTAGCTTGGCTACCTCCTCCCCCATAGCTTGCCGTTTGGGTTCAGAAAAGCGTCGAAGTGTTTGCTTGACCGGTTCATATCCCTTCAATATGTTGAGGCTGTGTTCAGCCAACCTTCGTGGGATTCCTGGCATGTCAGAAGGGTGCCAGGCGAATATGTCCCAGTTCTCGCGCAGGAACTCTCGTAGCGTGATAACCCGCAAGTATAGGGGATCGCAACAGTTTTCAAGGGTAGAGTATTCAACCCAAATTTATTGATTCGACACAAGGTGAGCCAAAGAATATTCTCAAGTATTAGCAGTTGAGTTGTCAATTCAACCACACCTAGATAACTTAATATCTGCAGCAAAATATTTAGTAGCAAAGTAATATGGAAGTAACGGTAACGATAGAAAAAGTAATATTTTTTGGTTTTGTAGTGATTGTAATAGTAGCAACGGAAAAGTAAATAAGCGAAGAACTATATGTGAAAAGCTCGTAGGCATTGGATCGGTGATGGAGAATTATGTCGGATGCGGTTCATCATGTAACAGTCACAACATAGGGTGACACAGAACTAGCTCCAATTCATCAATATAATGTAGGCATGTATTCCGAATATAGTCATACGTGCTTATGGAAAAGAAGTTGCATGACATCTTTTGTCCTACCCTCCCGTGGCAGCGGGGTCCTAATGGAAACTAAGGGATATTAAGGCCTCCTTTTAATAGAGTACCAGACCAAAGCATTAACACATAGTGAATACATGAACTCCTCAAACTATGGTCATCACCGGGAGTGGTCCCGATTATTGTCACTTCGGGGTTGCCGGATCATAACACATAGTAGGTGACTATAGACTTGCAAGATAGGATCAAGAACTCACATATATTCATGAAAACATAATAGGTTCAGATCTGAAATCATGGCACTCGGGCCCTAGTGACGAGCATTAAGCATAGCAAAGTCATAGCAACATCAATCTCAAAACATAGTGGATACTAGGGATCAAACCCTAACAAAACTAACTCGATTACATGATAGATCTCATCCAACCCATCACCGTCCAGCAAGCCTACAATGGAATTACTCACGCACGGCGGTGAGCATCATGAAATTGGTGATGGAGGATGGTTGATGATGACGATGGCGACGGATTCCCCTCTCCGGAGCCCCGAACGGACTCCAGATCAGCCCTCCCGAGAGGTTTTAGGGCTTGGCGGCGGCTCCGTATCGTAAAACACAATGAATCCTTCTCTCTGATTTTTTTTCTCCCCGGAAGTGAATATATGGAGTTGGAGTTGAGGTCGGTGGAGCGTCAGGGGGCGCACGAGGCAGGGGGCGCGCCCCCACCCTCGTGACAGGGTGTGGGCCCCCTGACGTGGATTCTTCTTCCAGTATTTTTAATATTTTCCAAAAATACGTTCCGTGGAGTTTCAGGTCATTCCGAGAACTTTTATTTCTGCACATAAATAACACCATGGAAAGTCTACTGAAAACAGTGTCAGTCCGGGTTAGTTCCATTCAAATCATGCAAGTTAGAGTCCAAAACAAGGGCAAAAGTGTTTGGAAAAGTAGATACGACGGAGACGTATCAACTCCCCCAAGCTTAAACCTTTGCTTGTCCTCAAGCAATTCAGTTGATAAACTGAAAGTGATAAAGAAAAACTTTTACAAACTCTGTTTGCTCTTGTTGTTGTAAATATGTAAAGCCAGCATTCAAGGTTTCAGCAAAGATTATGACTAACCACATTCACAATAACTCTTAGGTCTCATGTTTACTCATATCAATGGCATAATCAACTAGCGAGCAATAATAATAAATCTCGGATGACAACACTTTCTCAAAACAATCATAATATGATATAACAGGATGGTATCTCGCTAGCCCTTTCTGAGACCGCAAAACATAAATGCAGAGCACCTTTAAAGATCAAGGACTCACTAGACATTGTAATTCATGGCAAAAGAGATCCAATCATAGTCATACCCAATATACATTAATAGTAATGGATGCAAATGACAGCAGCGCTCTCCAGCTAGTGCTTTTAATAAGAAGGTGATGACTCAACATAAAAGTAAATAGATAGGCCCTTCGCAGAGGGAAGCAGGGATTTGTAGAGGTGCCAGAGCTCGATTTTGAAGTAGAGATAAATAATATTTTGAGCGGCATACTTTCATTGTCAACATAACAACCAAGAGTTGGCGATATCTTCCATGCTACACACATTATAGGCGGTTCCCAAACATAATGGTAAAGTTTATACTCCCCCTCCACCAACAAGCATCAATCCATGGCTTGCTCGAAACAACGAGTGCCTCCAACTAGCAACAGCCCCGGGGGAGTTTTGTTTGCAATTATTTTGATTTAGTTTGCATAAAGCATGGGACTGGGCATCCCGGTGACCAGCCATTTTCTCGTGAGTGAGGAGCAGAGTCCACTCCTCTTGATAATAACCCACCTAGCATGGAAGATACGGACAACCCTAGTTGATACATGAGCTATTCGGGCATACAAAACAGAATTTCATTTGAAGGTTTAGAGTTTGGCACATACAAATTTACTTGGAACGGCAGGTAGATACCGCATATAGGAAGGTATAGTGGACTCATATGGAATAACTTTGGGGTTTAAGGGATTGGATGCACAAGCAGTATTCCCGCTTAGTACAAGTGAAGGCTAGCAAAAGACTGGGAAGCGACCAACTAGAGAGCGACAACAGTCATGAACATGCATTAGAATTAGTAAACATTGAGTACAAGCAAGAATACTGAGGTCAGGGACACACATGTGACATGCTTCATCCTTACCATTTATGCACCTACCTAAGAGAGCAAAATAATGTATAGCAGGAAAATGGATGCTCCCTATGGTAGCTTGTGCTATATCTCTAGATTCCCCCACAGTTATACTAGCAAGAAATTCTCTAAATTCAGATTTGCGAGGTTCACTAGTACTACCCCATTGCGGAAGTTTGCAAGCAGTGGTAAAATCCTCTAAGTCCATAGTGTAAGATTTTTCATAGAGATCAAACAGGACAGTTGGAGAATTGCGTGAAGATGAAAATTCAAACCTCCTCACAAATGAACTAGTGAGATAGTGGTACTGGTTGCACTTTTCTCCCTCGAAGTTCACAAGATCAGCGTTACGCAAATACGCGTTAAATTCTTCCTTGATTCCCGCTCGATCCATAAAGCCTTCTGAAGGCCATTCACAAGGCCGCACTGGAGCGTCCCTTGGTGGCTCATCATCGGCATCGCGCATTGCAAGCCTGGGTCCTTGCTTCCTTGAAGGACCACCATGGAACATTTTCCTAAGCATATTTCTTCCTCTGAAAAATTTCTGAAATTTTTAGTAACTTCAAATAAAAGTGAACCAAGCTTCAACAAAATTGATAGCAACTACTCCTACAAGTGCCTAGAGCCTATATCATGCATTAGGACTACTTGGAACCATATAAATTTGACATGCAAGCTCAAGAACATGGTCACCTAGGCAACACAAATTTGCAATGAATAAAGCACTAGAACAAAAACTAATTGGACCAATGGAGGAGTCACATACCAAGGAACAAACTCCCCAAGCAGTTTTGTGAGAGGTGCTTTGAGCAAGGAGATCGAAATCGCAGCAAAATGAGCTAGAACTCGTGCTTGAGCTAGATAGTGATTTTTTGGGAGGAAGGAGAAGTGTGTGGGTGCAGGAATAAGTGGAGGGGAGCCACCGTGGGCCGAATAGGCAGGGGGCGCCCAGGGGGTGGGCGCGCCCTGGACCCTCGTGGCCAGGTGATTGCTCCCCCTGCTGCGTTCTCAGTGCCAGATATTCTCAAATATTCCAGAAAAAATCATATTCCATTTTCAGGGCATTTGGAGAACTTCTATTTTCGGGGTATTTTTATATTGCACGGATAAATCAGAAAACAGACAGAAAAATACTATTTTTACTTTATTTCAACTAAATAACAGAAAGTAGAGAGAGGGTACAGAAGGTTGTGCTTTCTAATTTCATCCATCTCATGCTCATCAAAAGGAATCCACTAACAAGGTTGATCAAGTCTTGTTAACAAACTCATTCCGAATAACATGGAACCGGAGAAATTCCGAATAACACTATGTTACCTCAACGGGGATATGCACATCCCCAATAATAAGAATATCATATTTCTTCTTGACAGTAGGAAGAGGAAATTCAAAACCTCCAAAAATAATTGATGGAATTTTTCCAATAGAATTGATACTATGAACTTGAGGTTGTTTCCTCAAAAAGTGTACCGTATGCTCATTACCATTAACATGAAAAGTGGCATTGCCTTTGTTGCAATCAATAACAGCCCAGCAGTGTTCAAAAAAGGTCTTCCGAGAATAATAGACATACTATCGTCCTCGGGGATATCAAGAATAACAAAGTTCGTTAAAATAGTAACGTTTGCAACTACAACAGGCACATCCTCACAAATACCGATAGGTATGGCAGTTGATTTATCAGCCATTTGCAAAGATATTTCAGTAGGTGTCAACTTATTCAAATCAAGTCTACGATATAAAGAGAGAGGCATAACACTAACACCGGTTCCAAGATCACATAAAGCAGTTTTAATATAGTTTCTTTTAATGGAGCATGGTATAGTTGGTACTCCTGGATCTCCAAGTTTCTTAGGTATTCCACCCTTAAAAGTATAATTAGCAAGCATGGTGGAAATTTCAGCTTCCGGTATCTTCCTTTTATTAGTAACAATTTCTTTCATATACTTAGCATAAGGATTCATTTTGAGCATATCAGTTAATCGCATACGCAAAAAGATAGGTCTAATCATTTCAGCAAAGCGCTCAAAATCCTCATCATCCTTTTTCTTGGATGGTTTGGGAGGGAAAGGCATGGGTTTCTGAACCCATGGTTCTCTTTCTTTACCATGTTTCCTAGCAACAAAGTCTCCTTTATCATAACGTTGATTCTTTGATTGTGGGTTATTGAAAGATCGTGGATGTCGCCTAGAGGGGGGGTGAATAGGCGATTTAAAATAATTACGGTTTAGGCTTGAACAAATGCGGAATAAACCTAGCGGTTAATTTGACAAGCACAAAACCTACAACAACTAGGCTCACCTATGTGCACCAACAACTTATGCTAAGCAAGATAAACAACTAAGTGATAGCAAGATATATGACAAGAAACAATATGGCTATCACAAAGTAAAGTGCATAAGTAAAGGGTTCGGGTAAGAGATAACCGAGGCACGCGGAGACGACGATGTATCCCGAAGTTCACACCCTTGCGGATGCTAATCTCCGTTTGGAGCGGTGTGGAGGCACAATGCTCTCCAAGAAGCCACTAGGGCCACCGTAATCTCCTCACGCCCTCGCACAATGCAAGATGCCGTGATTCCACTAAGGGACCCTTGCGGGCGGTCACCGAACCCGTACAAATGGCAACCCTTGGGGGCGGTCACCGAACCCGTACACTTTGGCAACCCTTGGGGCCGGTCACCGGTACCCGTCAAATTGCTCGGGGCGATCTCCACAACCTAATTGGAGACCCCGACGCTTGCCCAGAGCTTTACACCACAATGATTGAGCTCCGAACACCACCAACCGTCTAGGGCGCCCAAGCACCCAAGAGGAACAAGCTCAAGGGCACCAAGCACCCAAGAGTAATAAGCTTCTCAACTTGTAACTTCCACGTATCACCGTGGAGAACTCAAACCGATGCACCAAATGCAATGGCAAGGGCACACGGAGTGCCCAAGTCCTTCTCTCTCAAATCCCACCGAAGCAACTAATGCTAGGGAGGAAAATGAGAGGAAGAACAAGAAGGAGAACACCAAGAACTCCAAGATCTAGATCCACGGGGTTCCCCTCACATAGAGGAGAAAGTGATTGGTGGAACTGTGGATCTAGATCTCCTCTCTCTTTTCCCTCAAAAACTAGCAAGAATCCATGGAGGGATTGGGAGTTAGCAAGCTCGAAGAAGGTCAACAATGGGGGAAGAACACGAGCTCAAAGGATAAGGTTCATTGGGGAAGAAGACCCCCTTTTATAGAAGGGGAAAAATCCAACCGTTATGTGCTCAGCCCGCACACGAGCGGTACTACCGCTCCACGAGCGGTACTACCGCTCTGGCGGAAGAAGCAGGGAAAAGGAGCAACCAAACATGAACCTTGGGGCGGTAGTACCGCTTATAAGCGGTACTACCGCGCACCCCAGCGGTACTACCGCTGGAGGAGCAGAACACGGGACCAAAAATGCAGTAGCGGTAGTACCGCCCGACCGGAGCGGTACTACCGCTTACAGGCAGTACTACCGCCCATCGGGGCGGTACTACCGCTTATAGGCGGAACTGTCGTGCCTTACTGTCGTGCAACTACTGCAAAACTCGACACGAAAAATGCAAGACCCAAAATCGAGGCGGTACCAGCGCGGAACCGTAGTCGTACTACCGCTTATGGCCATAGGCGGTACTACCACTTTGGACAGCGGTACTACCGCTTGGGGCGATAAGCGGTACTGCCGCTCTGGCCGCGGTACTACCGCAGGGAGAAAACCAGAACTGCCATAACTTCTTCATATGAGCTCTGAATTGAGCAAACTCAACCTTGTTGGATACAAGACGATGAGTAGCCAACAAATAGAGGAGTGAAACCTCCAACCGAGAAGAACCGGCATAACCTCCAACATCGAAAACATCATAGAAGATGCGAGTGAACTCCGTTTTCGATGAACTCGAGCTTGTCATCAAGATGACCATAAGCTCCAAAACTCACAAAGAGAAGAACCAAACAAGAACCAACAAAGATGATGCAAGGATGCAATGGTTTGAGCTCTCTATGAACGATACGATCAAGCTACTCATCGAGAGCCCCCCTTGATAGTACGGCAATCGATCCTATAACCCGGTCTCCCAACTACCATCATGAGACCGGTAAAATAGAAAACCTATCAAGAGCAAACCTTTGCCTTGCACATGGTCCACTTTAGCTAGATGATGACGATCTTGACTCCCTCAAGTTGGACCACCTTTCTTGGTTGAGTTGGCTCGATGAAGACTAGTTGATTGCTCCCCCATACTCCACTATGGGTGAGCCACTCTTCCGCACATCTTCACCAGTCCATTGTCACCACAATGGACGGCAAGCTTCAAGCATTTGATCTCGTCATGATGCTTCACTTGAACTTGCACACCGCAATATCTTCACAAGTCCATTGTCGCCACAATGGACGGCAAGCTTCAAGCATTTGATCTCTTCATGATGCTTCACTTGAACTTGCACACCGCAACCTAACCCCACAAAGAACTCTCACGAAGATCATGGGTTAGTACACAAAGCGTAATTGACAATGCTTACCACACCATGGGATCGCTTGATCCCTCTCGGTACATCTTGTGCGCTTTGTGTGTTGATCAACTTGATTCACTCTTGACTTAGTCTTGATCAACCTTGACTCTTTCCAACTCTCTTCATTTGGATGATGTCTTGAAGATAAACATGAATGATCACACAATCTTCTTCTTCAAGACATGCTTGCAATAAGCTCTACTCTCACATGACCAATCTTTGGATAATTCCTTAATAACACCTTGGTAACCACATAAACTCCTTGAAACCAACACATGGACTTCAAGAAATGCCTATGGACAAATCCTTCAAATATAACTCAAGGCAACCATTAGTCCATAGAGATTGTCATCAATTACCAAAACCAAACATGGGGGCACCGCATGTTCTTTCAATTATCAAGATCAACAGCAGGTTCAATCTCTACATCATTATCATTACTAGGTTGAGCATCATCATGAACATCTTCATTAATATTATCACTAGGTTCATGTTCATTACCAGATTGTGTTTCAGCATCAGAAATAGAGATATCATTTGGATTCTCAGGTGGTTCAGCAATAGGTTCACTAGAAGCATGCAAAGTCCTATCATTTTTCTTTGTCTTCCTTTTAGAAGGACTAGGTGCCTCAATATTATTTCTCTGAGAATCTTGTTCAATTCTCTTAGGATGGCCTTCAGGATACAAAGGTTCCTGAGTCATTTTACCAGTTCTAGTAGCCATTCTAATAGCATAATCATTATTCTTACTATTCAATTCATTGAGCAAATCATTTTGAGCTTTAAGTACTTGTTCTACTTGAGTGGTAACCATAGAAGCATGTTTACTAATGAGTTTAAGTTCACCTTTAACTCTAGACATATAATCACCCAAGTATTCAAGCGTATCGGAATTGTATTTCAATTGTCTACTAAAATAAGCATTGAAGTTTTCTTGTTTGACAATAAAATTATCAAACTCTTCTAAGCATTGTCTAGCAGACTTATAGTGAGGAATATCACCTTCATCAAATCTATAGAGAGAATTTACCTTTACTACTTGTGTCGGGTTATCAAGACCATGAGTTTCTTCAATAGGTGATGGATTAAGATCATATGTTTCTTCAACAGGCGGTAAATTAAGACCATGTATTTCTTCAATAGGAGGTAAATTCTTAACATCTTCAACTTTAATACCCTTTTCTTTCATAGATTTCTTTGCCTCTTGCATATCTTCAGGACTGAGAAATAGAACACCTCTTTTCTTCGGAGTTGGTTTGGGAATAGGCTCAGGAATTGGCTCAGGAAGTGTCCAATTATTTTCATTGGTCAACATATTATTTAATAGAATTTCAGCTTCATCCGGTGTTCTTTCCCTGAAAACAGAACCAGCACAACTATCCAGGTACTCTCTGGAAGCATCGGGTAGTCCATTATAAAAGATATCAAGTATTTCATTTTCTTAAGAGGATGATCAGGCAAAGCATTAAGTAATTGGAGAAGCCTCCCCCAAGCTTGTGGGAGACTCTCTTCTTTAATTTGCACAAAATTTATATATATCCCTTAAAGCAGCTTGTTTCTTATGAGCAGGGAAATATTTAGCAGAGAAGTAATAAATCATATCCTGGGGACTACGCACACAACCCGGATCAAGAGAATTAAACCATATCTTAGAATCACCCTTTAATGAGAACGGAAATATTTTAAGGATATAAAGGTAGCGAGATTTCTCATCATTAGTGATCAGGGTAGCTATTTCATTTAATTTAGTAAGATGTGCCACAACAGTTTCAGATTCATAGCCATAAAAAGGATCAGATTCAACCAAAGTAATTATATCAGGATCAATAGAGAATTCATAATCCTTATCAGTAACACAGATAGGTGAAGTAGCAAAAGCAGGGTCAGGTTTCATTCTAGCATTAAGAGATCGCTGCTTCCATTTAGCTAATAATTTCTTAAGATCACTTCTATCATTGCAAGCAAGAATGGCTCTAGCAGATTCTTCATCCAAAACATAACCCTCAGGCACAACAGGCAATTCATATTTATTAGGGGGAGAGTCTTCATCATCACTATCATCAATATTATCAGTTTCGATAATTTCATTCTCTCTAGCCCTAGCAAGTTGTTCATCAAGAAATTCACCAAGTGGCATAGTAGTATCAGGCATAGAAGTAGTTTCATCATAAGTATCATGCATAGCAGAAGTGGCATCATCAATAACATGCGACATATCAGAATGAATAGCAGAAGCAGGTTTATGCGTCGCAAGCTTACTCAAAATAGAAGGTGAATCAAGTGCAGAGCTAGATGGCAGTTCCTTACCTCCCCTCGTAGTTGAGGGATAAATTTTTGTCTTAGCGTCTTTCAAGTTCTTCATAGTGACCAGCAGATATAAATCCCAAGTGGCTCAAAGAATAGAGCTATGCTCCCCGGCAACGGCGCCAGAAAATAGTCTTGATAACCCACAAGTATAGGGGATCGCAACAGTTTTCGAGGGTAGAGTATTCAACCCAAATTTATTGATTCGACACAAGGGGAGCCAAAGAATATTCTCAAGTATTAGCAGTTGAGTTGTCAATTCAACCACACCTAGATAACTTAATATCTGCAGCAAAATATTTAGTAGCAAAGTAATATGGAAGTAACGGTAACGATAGCAAAAGTAATATTTTTGGGTTTTGTAGTGATTGTAACAGTAGCAACGGAAAAGTAAATAAGCGGAGAACTATATGTGAAAAGCTCGTAGGCATTGGATCGGTGATGGAGAATTATGCCGGATGCGGTTCATCATGTAACAGTCATAGCATAGGGTGACACAGAACTAGCTCCAATTCATCAATATAATGTAGGCATGTATTCCGAATATAGTCATACGTGCTTATGGAAAAGAAGTTGCATGACATCTTTTGTCCTACCCTCCCGTGGCAGCGGGTCCTAATGGAAACTAAGGGATATTAAGGCCTCCTTTTAATAGAGTACCGGACCAAAGCATTAACACATAGTGAATACATTAACTCCTCAAACTATGGTCATCACCAGGAGTGGTCCCGATTATTGTCACTTCGGGGTTGCCGGATCATAACACATAGTAGGTGACTATAGACTTGCAAGATAGGATCAAGAACTCACATATATTCATGAAAACATAATAGGTTCAGATCTGAAATCATGGCACTCGGGCCCTAGTGACAAGCATTAAGCATAGCAAAGTCATAGCAACATCAATCTCAGAACATAGTGGATACTAGGGATCAAACCCTAACAAAACTAACTCGATTACATGATAGATCTCATCCAACCCATCACCGTCCAGCAAGCCTACGATGGAATTACTCATGCACGACGGTGAGCATCATGAAATTGGTGATGGAGGATGGTTGATGATGACGATGGCGACGGATTCCCCTCTCCGGAGCCCCGAACGGACTCCAGATCAACCCTCCTGAGAGGTTTTAGGGCTTGGCGGCGGCTCCGTATCGTAAAACGCGATGAATCCTTCTCTCTGATTTTTCTCTCCCCAAAAGTGAATATATTGAGTTGGAGTTGAGGTCGGTGGAGCGTCAGGGGGCCCACGAGGCAGGGGGCGCGCCCAGGGGGGCAGGCGCGCCCCCACCCTCGTGGACAGGGTGTGGGCCCCTTGACGTGGATTCTTCTTCCAGTATTTTTAATATTTTCCAAAAATACGTTCCGTGGAGTTTCAGGTCATTTCGAGAACTTTTGTTTCTGCACATAAATAACACCATGGAAAGTCTGCTGAAAACAGCGTCATTCTGGGTTAGTTCCATTCAAATCATGCAAGTTAGAGTCCAAAACAAGGGCAAAAGTGTTTGGAAAAGTAGATACGACGGAGACGTATCATAGCGCGGCGTCGGCTGTTGGGTCCAGCTGTGCCCCGATGGATGCTGTCTTCTTAGGGTCCGTCGGGTGGACTTGAAATTTGACTATTTCATCTGCTGGTTTAAAGGAGGTTGATTTGGGTCGTTTGTCCAGGATTACGTCGTCCCTATCCACCGTGGAGCGTAGTGTGGTTAACTCTTCGGCCGCGAGGGCTTCAGACAGTGCCTCGAGGGCCAGAGATGTGGTTTTGTTTTTGGCGCGAAGTGATATGTCCGGATCACTGGCAAGAGTGATAATGCCATTGGGCCCGGGCATCTTTAGCTTCATGTACCCGTAATGAGGTATAGCTTGGAAGCGTGTAAATGCATCTCGCCCCAACAGGGCGTGATATCCGCTTTTGAAAGGGGCCACTTGGAAGGTTATCTCTTTGGACCAATAATTCTTCGGCGTGCCGAATACCACGTCGAGTGTGATTTTTCCCGCGCATCGTGCTTCCCGACTGGGATTGATTCCTCGGAAGGTCGTGCTACTTTGCTCGATACGGCTCCTGTCTATTTCCATTTTGATGAGTGTATCCTCGTAGATGAGGTTTAGTCCACTGCCGCCGTCCATGAGCACTTTGGTGAGCCGAAAACCGTCCACAATTGGATTGAGGACCAGGGCGGCTGGTGCCCGGACTGTCCGGAATTTTGGTTCGTCACTGGCATTGAAAGTTATGGCCGTGTCGTTCCAAGGGTTTATTGCTGCGACTTGGCAGACTTCGGCGAGGTCGCGGAAGGCCCTTTTGCGCTGGTTGTTTGAAGCGAAGGTCTCGAAGACTGTCAATACGCTGAGGTCGTCATCCTTCGGGGGGTGTTGCTTTGGGGTATTTTTGGTGAGGATATCCTTGCCGCTCTTGGCCGCTTGCCAGAGTATCCAACATGCTCTAAGGCTATGGGTTAGTATGGTATCCTGCGTTGTGTGTATTTTGCATGGCCTATCGAGCCATCCTTCCAGAACGGTTCTGTGCCCCATAATGGGCTTTGATTTCTTTACTATTGGGTCGGGCGCCCCGCGAGGGTGCGTCCTTTTTGCCCGGACGAGGGGTTGAGTGGAAGCCGGTGGTTCCCAACGAGCTGCCTGAGTTTTCCAAGCGCTTTCCATTGCGCAGTACTTCTGTACTATGGTTGCCAAGTCAACGAAGTGTGATACGCGACGGCGGTTGATGGCGTTGAGGATTCCTTCGTCCGTGCAATTATTGCAGAATGCTGAGATCGCGTCTTCGTCGTAGCAATCTTTAACCTTGTCTTTGACAAGGAGGAATCTGGCCCAAAAGTGATGGACTGTTTCCTGAGAATGCTGTCGTGGGCACATGAGATCGCGTATATCTGGGTGGGTGGGTGGATTTAAATCCGAACCCTGACCCGATTTGGGATCCGGAGTTTGAGAGACTTCCGAGCTTAAAAGTTCGGGCTCCGGGATATCAACCGGTTTTTCAGGTCCACCATCCGATTCTAGATTCGGAGGACATGCCTTGTTGCTCCGCGGACAGGTATCCGGCTCTTCGAGCTCGAAAATCCGAACATAGTTCGTCCTCAATATAGAGGAAGAGTCATCGTTTTGCTCCTCAACTACCGCTATCTGATGGGTGATCGGTGGAGATTTGATTTCTCTCTGATCGGGTTTAAGCCCAATCCGATCGTAGTTTGTAGCGACCCCCAAGGCGGTGATGCAATCCAGGAGTTCGTTCAAAGACGACAACTCCGTCGGATCCATCCGTGTGGAGTATTCGGAGTCAACACGGAGGCGATTTTCGATGACCCGAGAAGTCATCGTCGGCTTAACGGCCGAACGGGTGGTCATGGTAAAGCCGCCCAGCCGGAGGTTTGTCTTGAGGCCAGGGCTCCTCCGGAGGTGATACTGTCCTTGATAACAAGGCGAGCCATCAATCCTATCTTCGACGTCACTGTGGAACTCTCAATGAAAGCACCAATGTCGGTGTCAAAACCGACGGATCTCGGGTAGGGGGTCCCGAACTGTGCGTCTAAGGTCGATGGTAACAGGAGACATGGGACACGATGTTTACCCAGGTTCGGGCCCTCTCTATGGAGGTAATACCCTACTTCCTGCTTGATTGATCTTGATGAATATGAGTATTACAAGAGTTGATATACCATGAGATCGTAATGGCTAAACCCTAGAAGTCTAGCCTGTATGATTATGATTGTCCCTATGGACTAAACCCTCCGGTTTATATAGACACCAGAGGGGACTAGGGTTGTACAAGGTCGGTTACAGAGAAAGGAATCTTCATATCCGAATTGCCAAGCTTGCCTTCCACGCCAAGGAGAGTCCCAACCGGATACGGGTGAGAGTCTTCGGTCTTGTATCTTCACAGCCCATCAGTCAGGCCCATGTCCAACAGGCCGGACGCTCGAGGACCCCTTAGTTCAGGACTCCCTCAGGGAGTCCTACTCCTACTAGGAGGACTCCTCCACTCCTTGGCGCGCCCTAGGGCCGGCCGGCCTTCCCCCTTGCATCTTCATATACGGGGGCAGGGGCACCCTAGAACACAACAGACAACTGTCTTAGCCGTGTGCGGTGCCCCCCTCCACCATAATCCACCTCGGTCATATCGTCGTAGTGCTTAGGCAAAGCCCTGCGCTGGTAGCTTCATCATCACCGTCATCACGCCGTCGTGCTGGCGAAGCTCTCCCTCGACACTCAGCTGGATCGAGAGTTCGTGGGACGTCACCGAGCTGAACGTGTGCAGATCGCGGAGGTGCCGTATCTTCGGTACTAGGAACGGTCGGATCGTGAAGATGCACGACTACATCAACCGCGTTGTTATAACGCTTCCGCTTTCGGTCTACGAGGGTACGTAGACAACACTCTCCCCTCTCGTTGCTATGCATCACCATGATAGATCCTGCGTATGCGTAGGATTTTTTGGTCCAATAATTTCACCAGTTGTCCCATGTCACAAACACACAGGCTAATAGTAGTCATAAGCTAAAAATATCAAAAAATGTATAACACATTAATAATGAGCACTTGACCTCTCAATCGCCTACATCAAGAACACTGTCATCATCCCCACGGTCACTCGGTCATTAATTTATTCTTCACGCCCCGAAACTTTGTTGACCATGCATTGAAACATCCATCCATCTATATGAATCCTCCCGGGATATTCAGAGTCCAACTCACGATGTTACCAAAAGCATACCTACCAATTCGGGACGTGAAAAAGAGGCGATCGATTCATGACACCCACAGAAAGGGCATTCCTCTGCACACTTGCCCCCATTATGTAAAAGAACATCACTTGTGGGAATGCTCCTTTCTAGGACCGGCCAAAGAAACACTTTAATCCTCAAAAGGCAGCTTCACATCCCAAACACTTTAATCCTAAAATGATTGTACTCATCTCGGCATGCTCGACTAACTTGATTTGGTCACCCTATGCAACATGGTCAAAATAGTCACGTTGCTAGAAAAGAACTGCTATTAGTCAAATGTTGACACTGTTCCAGTTCAAAAAAAAAGAATTTTTTTGAAAATGTTTAGAGCTAGGATTGTTGAGTCGTTCAGTTAATAGTATATATACTATCAACAAACCTTGAGCTTTTTCTTCCTCGTTCATGGTCCCGATGACGCGTCCCCGCCAATCGTTCTCCAAAAATTGCATCTCCTCATTCACATGTAATTTTCGGTGAAATTGCCTCATTCGTGCGTGATGTGTCACTGGCCGGTAGGGCCGTGTCGGGCCACGCTTGCGCGTCACCGCGAGTTTCAGCCTTTGGGCCCCGCGAAGCAAGCGCACGAAGCTGCCACGAAGCCTCGTAAACCGCAGGAGGGCCCGCGTACCCTTATTAACCCGAGCCGGAGCACCAAGTTGACCCGGCAAACTCTCTCTCCCCAGGGCGAGCCGAAGTCCACCACCAACCCATCCCCCCACCCCCCTCGACCGCCTCCGCGCCGGCCGCCGAGATGGAGACCCCGCCGCCGCCGCCGCGCTGGCCGCCGGGCTTCCGCTTCAGCCCCACCGACGAGGAGCTCGTCCTCTTCTTCCTCAAGCGCCGGGTCGCCGCCGGCCGCCCCTCCCCCTACATCGCCGACGTCGACGTCTACAAGTCCCACCCCTCCCACCTCCCCGGTACGTGCCCCCCGACCCGCACCTTCGCCTCTCCCGCCGATCTCCCTCCCTCCGCCCCTCCTGACCTCGATTTTATGGTGGAGCAGAGAGGTCGGCGCTGCGGACGGGGGACAAGCAGTGGTTCTTCTGCAGCCGGCTGGACCGCAAGTACCCCAACGGCTCGCGCGCCAGCCGCACCACCGCCGACGGCTACTGGAAGGCCACGGGCAAGGACCGCTCCATCTGCAACGCCGGCCGCGCCGTGGGGAACAAGAAGACGCTCGTCTACCACCACGGCCGCGCGCCGCGCGGGGAGCGCACCGACTGGGTCATGCACGAGTACACCATCCTCGCCGACGCGCTCCCGCCGCCCGCACGGTGCCGCGAGTCCTACGCCCTCTACAAGCTCTTCGAGAAGAGCGGGGTCGGCCCCAAGAACGGCGAGCAGTACGGCGCGCCCTTCCGGGAGGAGGACTGGCTGGACGACGACGACGACTGCGAGCTGCCCTCTGATCCCATCCCTATCGCCGTCAGTCTACCTAGAGCCGTGACAGTGGACGAGCAGATTGGGGATGTTTTGACAGTTGTCGAGCAGATTGGGGGTGTGACAGTGGACAAGCAGATTGGGGTTATGACAGTGGACGACCAGCTTGGGGATCTTGAGGTGTTCCTGTTGCAAAATGGAGATGATCTGGGAAACAGTGAACCACAGTCGGATTTCTCGACACCGGTTTCTTCACAGGCTCCGCTTCAGCATGGCCATCCTCAAGGTCGGCCCAGCGATGATGGTAACATATCTGAGGTCGCAGATGCTACAACCAGCAGCCGTGGTATGGTAATGGCGGTGAATACGTGCACTGAACTCCCTTTTGGGGATCTTGAGGGGCTACTGATGGAAATATCGGATGATCAACGGGCCACTGAATCGTTCGAAGAATTCTCAGAATTCATTCCCCAACTGCAGCTTCAGCATGATGATCATGAGCATGAGGCTTGGCCCAATGCCAACATGGAGGAGATTAGTGTTGCGGATTATGCCACTAGTAATGGCGTTGTGGACGCTTCAGGATGTACTGTCACCGAGCTTCCCTATGAGGATATTGAAGGGCTTCTGTTGCAATTAGAGAATGACCAGGGAAATGTCCAACCACTGGCAGATTTCTCCACACCAGTTCCTCGTCATGAGTTCCATCAGGTGTGTTTTGTTCTCTATAGTCTATGTACTACTCATCCTTTAAATGATTGAAAAATCTGGAATGCTCGACATGTTGCGTACTTGTGTAACTGCTAATTTGTCTTCTGCATTTGTCATAATTGGTTGTTACTTCTGCCTTCATCCTCACACAATTACAAAACTTGAAGACACAAAATGAGTTTTTGGGTTTGATCAGTATTTGAGAATATGCTATATCCCTAAAAGACATCAGAGTCAGAATTTGAAGTAACATGCATAAGCTGTTATATCAGTGTTCAAGAAAGCGTTTTTAAGCGACGCTCAAGCGCTGAGCAAAATGCTTCGCTTTGGCCCTAAGCAGTAGATTAAGTGTTTTTTAATATATTTGGCTGTTTTTGAACTACTGCTGCTTGGCTGCTTGTGCAATAATGGCAATATGCCATTTATCTTATTATTGGGATCTGTTCGGGGACTACAGATTCTGGCCACATGATCTCTATTGAGAAACTTACTTATATGACACTGTTTTAAATGTTGTTTCCCTATTTGACACCGAAAAACTTTTTCTTCCCTAACTGACATCGTTTCTAAATTTTATGCCCTTTACGACACTTTTATCCATTTTAAGCCTTAACGGCACCCGAAAAGACCTATTTGCCCTCAATGTGATTTGTGACTAAAATTGTCATGTGGTAGTTTAGCTTCATCATGTCACTCTGTTTGGATCAGTGCTTGTACATTTTTTGTGTGAAAATAGTTAGTGCCTGTACACAATCGATAGTAGTACACAACATATCAGTAAGTTAATAGAGTTGATATTGAACAAAAGAAAATAAACAGGACCGACACGATCATGTGGCCATCAACCGCCTCGTGTGTTTGTGTAGTCGCCGTGATAATATCGCTAGCTTGGTTAACTAGCCAGCCAACGTAGAATCAATCAAGCGAGAGATCGTCTGCTTAGCTAGCTTCGTCCAGAACGTATAGCAGTACACGTCCAACTAGAATCGACCCACCTGTCTGCCTGCTTGTTTCTTGGTGTGTACGTGCACATGACCATCTACGTCTCGGCGGAACCCATTAGCTTGGAAAAAACTCGAGCTAGCCTCGTACGCTTGTACGCCGGAAAGCACATGGCTACAACACCGTCAAGGTAGGGACCGAGGCACAAAACGAGTCGGCCGGACACACATACGCGTAAAATTTTGATCACATATCACATGAGAGGCAAATAGGTCTTTTCATGTGTCATTTAACACCATTAAGACTCAAAATGGACGATAGTGTCATAAAGAGCATAAAATTTAGACTCGGTGTTATATAAGGAAGAAAAAGTTTTTCAGTGTCAAATAAGGCAACAAATTTTAAGACGGTGTTAAATAAGGAATTCTCTCATCTCTATTAGGCTATGTCTGTTTGAACTGAGCTGCATTTTAGTTGTTATTTTACTTGCTGTGTGAACCTGATACATATTTGCTATGGTGTGAACTACATTTTTTATGCTATTTCAATTAGCTATGTGCTATGTTTCCTATTTTCCTTTGTATATTATTCAAAAGCAGTCAAATTCTTACCTATTAAAAAAAACGCTTAAGCGCCCATTGCTCTAAGCTGTGGGCTTCCGCTCCGCTTATGCTTTCGCTTTTTGGAACATTGTATTATATATCTGTTGTCCAGTTTATGAATCTTAAGTTACATTGGCTTACATAGGTTGGCTCTGGAGATTTCCATGGATGTCACGGTGCTACATTCAACTCTGTAGATCCTTCTTCTGCAGTGCAAGAAAACAGAGATCTTGATCCACGATCGGAGCCCAGTAATCAAATTACACAGTCTGCCCTCACCAACATGCCATTGAATTGGGAAACAGATTGCACTGAAGAAACAAGTGCGCTGCGATCTGTGTCAGGGTTGGCCAGTTATGACGGTCAGGATGCTGAGGAGGAGTTCCTTGAAATCAACGATTTCTTGGATCCAGAAGATGTAGGACAGAGTATGAATTGTACTGCAACTGAGCACTTAATTTCTGCATCCAATGGTATGTTTGACAGTTTGGAGTTTGCCGACGCTTCCATGTTTCTACCTGGCTCATTTGACACAGCTGGAGTGGCGACTGAAAACCAGTTTGGTTATCTTGGTGATAGTGGATCCCAGAACCAGGGATTCCAGTATACATCTGAATCGTGGACGCACAACCAGGTCGCTCTGAATGTGCGGAACCACATGAATCATAACCATGTTGTCTTCTCACATGCATCAGGTGATTAATGACTTCATTTTGTTTTGCAAGCTTTTCGTTCAATTGATCACGTATAAATTCCTTCAGGTGTATAACTTAGTCAAATGTCTGAACTAGCTACTTCTGAACATTTCAGGCACTGCGAATTTCCACACGGTGAATGAGCAACCACATAACCTGAGTCCAGCGGATTCGCAGTCATGGTTCAATTCAGCTGTGTCAGCCCTGCTGGATGCGGTACCTGCCAATCCAGCTCTGGCGGCTGAAAACAATGTTCTCAACAGAACACTCCAACGCATTTCTAGCTTTAGGTCAGAACAAGCTCCGAAGGAAGAAGCAAGCGCCCCAGTTATCCAGGTTAGAAGAAGGGGCGCAGGGCTGATCTCGGTCTCGCTACTGGTTTTGCTTGCTGCCATCATGTGGACCTTTGCTGCTGGCACCGGGTACGCAATCAAGTTCTGCAAGGGGTTATGGAAGTCCTCCTCTACATGACAAGATGATGCACAAAGTTTGCTCGACTTACCCTAGCCGTTGATCCTCATCATTACCCCTCAGTTGCTAGTTATTGTTTTGCTATCATTCCCATTGGAAAAAGGCGAAGAGGTAGAAGCATTTCCAAAGGCGAAGAGGTAGAAGCATTTCCAAAGTGTGATTTGAGGTGTTAGTTTTAAGCTCATGCAGGAGGCTTGGAAAACCGAAAAAAAATGAAAAAAATAACTAATGGTAATATATATATATAACTACTACTCCTACTTAGCTATTGCCCTCATGTGGGTGTGAGACATCTTATGCCGGATGTGATTAAACCACGAAGAGGGATGCGACCTATGTGCATAGTATTAATATTATAGAATTATTATGATTTTGTCAAAATTCATGATAATGTAGATCCTGGTTTAGCCGTTACCTCTCTTTAGTTCCCCTGTTTGATGAAAAGGATGGGCCCCCTTGTGCAATCTCTCATTTTGCCAACTGTAACATTTCATTGTTAGACCTGTAATTCATTTGCTCAGCCATATTTCTGTGAAATTAGACAGGCCGATCATCGACCACAATGTTTGACTATGAGGACCCATATCCGATCCTTTATATTTACCATTATTATTTACAATGAAGTCAAAGACTGTAATTTCTTATGAAAATTTAGCTGAAGCATGGACGGTAAACGTATTAGCTGCCACAAAATATAGAGCTTTTCTTCTCATGAAAACCAAAAGCAGACAGACAAATTTTATTTTGAAGAGAAACACACACAGCTCAACTGGCTGTAGGCATATTCGACACAGAGAAGGCGCATTCCACAGGGAGTATGTTCCTTGCACGCATCTCCAGGCGCTTTGGACCGCTGAAACAAACAAACAAAATGGCGAGCCGAGGAAAAAATCTCTGAATTCTTTTTTTTGCTGGCCTATCCCCTTTCACTCCTTCAGTCAGTGTGGTTCGTCCTGCTTATCTCCTCCACGCTTCGCTCCTCGTTGCTTGCCGTTTCGCTCACTGCAACCTCCCTCCCGTGGAAAATTCTCGGGCTTACCATGAGAGGCGCCGCGATCCAGGGCCACGGCCTCGCCCGCGCGCCGCCGGCCGCCGTCCCGCTGCTGCACCCGCGGCCGCGGCGCGCCGTCGGGGTGGTCCCCCGCCACCGCCTGAGGAGCGACCTGCTGCCGCTGCTGCTACCCGCCGCCGCGCCCTTCCGGGCTCGCTCCCCGCCCTCTTCTTCCTCGTCTAATGTGGTGGGTGGTGCCGGCAGAGCTCCGGCCCGGCCCTCGCGCCATTTTCCCATTTGTTTCAAGTTGCTCTGGTAGAGTCGTTCTGACTTCTGACTCTGGTTTTCATTTCTTGCTCGCGTGCGCAGAACCCCGGGACAGGGGAGGGCGCGGACGAGCTGCTCGAGGAATTGCTCCAGAAGCACGGCGAGGTCGTGTACAGCTCCGGCGGGGGCGGCAGCGCGGCTCTGGCCAGCGAGGCCGACGAGGACGCCGAGTGCCTGTCACGTATGTTGCATACGCCTCTACAGTCGAGAAATGTTCAGAAAACACTAACCATATACTGGCGCAGCAGAACCAGGAGCACACTTGTGCATGCTGGTAAATCTGATGGTTGTTTGCCATATGTGTTTCAGTGGCCGTTTCTCTGGCTAAAGTTGCAAGCGAGGTCAAGGCAGCCGATATCCGAGTGCTGTTCGTGAAGCCGATTGTCTACTGGACCGAGTTCTTCATCATCCTCACCGCCTTCTCAAATGCGCAGATTGAGGCCATCAGGTGCTGCATACTTTACATCCTGTTTCTTCTTGATTAACATAAGTTGAATCCAAGGGAAACGTGTATATGCACTAGCCACCCGACCCGACGTGGTGTCTCAAATGGGTTTAATTATGACTCTTGTGTGACTATATATTTGTATTCTTGCATTGCAGTTCCAAGATGAGAGACATCGGCGAGCAGCAGTTCAGCAGAGTTGCGTCTGGTGATACAAAACCCAATTCATGGACCTTGCTGGACTTTGGTCAGTGTTCTGTACTTTTCTGTCATGTGTAATGTGTTCATTATAATTGGTTCCAATGCTTCAGTTTCATATGGACAACTTCTACTGCAGCATCTAGTAGAGAAAGGTCTTTATCTTTGAAGTCAAACACAGATTAGGCTTCTGACTTTATGGAATAGTAAAACAACTACTGCTATTTCCTTTATTTTTATTTTTTTGCTTATAAGTTGACGGCACGTATTTTGTTAGTTTCCGGACACAAATTCAATCAGCATAGTCAGCTTTTTGTTCGAAACTCATGATTTGAACTTTGGATTTATAATAGTTTCATTTTGGATAACTTCTACTGAAGCATCATGAGTGTTATGTATAGGGGTAGAGAAAGGTCTTGATCTTTGACTTCAAACACAAATAAGCTTTCTGACTTGATGGAAAGTAAAACAACCAGTATTATTTTTTTGGCTTATGAGTTGATCTTTGACTTCAAGCACAAATTAGCTCTCTGACTTGATGGAAAGTAAAACAACCAGTACTACTTTTTTGGCTTATGAGTTGATCTTTGGCTTCAAGCACAAATTAGCTCTCTGACTTGATGGAAAGTAAAACAACCAGTACTATTTTTTTGGCTTATGAGTTGATCTTTGACTTCAAGCACAAATTAGGTTTCTGACTTGATGGAAAGTAAAACAACTAGTGCTATTTCTTTGCTTATGAGCTGATCTTTGACTTCAAGCACAAATTCGCGTTCTGACTTGATGGAATGGTGAAACAACCAGGTGTTATTTTTTTGCTTATAAATTGAAGACACAGATTTTCTTAGCTTCTGGACATAAATTCAATCTACGAGAACATGTAAAGCTTTTCGTCCGAAACTCATGATTTTGAATTGTGTAAGTAAACTTGAACTGTTGGATAACAACCGTGTCCTTATCCAGTTGTGAACTTAGCCTGAAATTTTAAGACTCAATTTTTGTTACGATTGATTGTGCATATTTCTGCCTGCTCTCAGTTTAATACAGCATGTTAGCAGTGCAAGTAGGCAGGCAGAATTGGTTTTGTTCCGCTTCTCTTTTCTAGTAACTTAAATAAGTTAAAAGATAAAATTGAATAGGAACTTCCAGCCTTTTGAATATGCTGAAAACTGCCAGCCACTGATGTCACTCACCTGAGGATCAATGTTTCAGTGTCGAATTCTACGATGAACAAATTTGCCGTAGACCTACTTGACCCTTCTCTGCACTCTTAATGCAGGTGATGTCGTCGTCCATATATTTCTTCCCCCGCAGCGGGAATTCTACAACCTGGAGGAGTTCTACGGCAACGCCACCCCCATCGAACTCCCTTTCGAGACCCAGTTGCAGTAACCACCGCTTACATTGCATCTTCGCAGTCGAGCCAAACGAGGACATCATTCACTTCATCGCCCCAACCAACAACATTCCATGATGCTCAGATGCGGAGAGCTGCCCGCAGATAGATAGATAGCTTGGTCGCACAGCTGGACAGTGATGCTGGGTGACTACTCTCCTGAAGTATGTGAAATTGGCGCCATCATGCAAACATTCTTGTTATCTGTTGTTATACCATGTGTATCATTGTAGCAACCACGCACTATTGAACAATGTTAACAGCAAGAGGAATAGAATCCAGAAAGATTGGTGGTAGATTGTTGAATTCACAGTGCTGGAAATTTCCTAGTTCTGATCTTGTCTGCTGGCATCTATTACCAGCCTACTGTATTTTTCTTCGACGTTGTCTGAACTATTCTGAGTTCTGACGGTCAGTGGTGTTCACTGTTATTTCTCAACTCTGAACTGTACTAGCAAAAGACAGTTGAGACACTGGATATCCTTCAGATTCAGATAGAGTGGTAATGGCG
This sequence comes from Triticum aestivum, assembly GCF_018294505.1. Lineage (NCBI taxonomy): Eukaryota > Viridiplantae > Streptophyta > Magnoliopsida > Poales > Poaceae > Triticum > Triticum aestivum. The sequence goes on along the minus strand of NC_057808.1, from coordinate 383,870,505 downwards.
CAGCCGGAGGGCCTCTCGCTCGCGGGCCGGCGGGTGGCGTTCACGACGCCTCAGACCACCGGCGGGGGCGGCGGGGAAGGATACGGTGGCCGGCTTGGCGCGCTGCTGCGGCAGCGCGGCGCGCACCCGCTCCCCGTGCCCACCATCGCCATCCGCGCCCACGAGCCCGACCGCCTCCGCCCCTACCTCCTGCCCGGCGCCCTCGACCCCTTCACGGCGCTCGCCTTCACCTCCCGCTCCGGCATCGCCGCCTTCTCCCGCGCCCTCCCCTCCTCCTCCTCCGCCCAGCTTCCCCTCTCCGACGCCGCGTCGGCGCTCCCCTTCACCGTCGCCGCACTCGGCAGCGACGCCGACCTTCTGGACGGCGCCTTCCTCGCCAGGCTCTGCCGCGACGCCGGGAGGCTGGCCGTCCTCGTCCCGGACGTCCCCACCCCCGCCGGCCTCGTGGAGGCGCTGGGGCGCGGGTCCGGCCGCCGCGTGCTCTGCCCCGTCCCCGACGTCGACGGCCTCCGCGAGCCGCCCGTCGTGCCCGACTTCCTCGCCCGGCTCGACGCGGCCGGCTGGGCGGCCGTGCGCGCTCCGGCGTACACCACGTGCTGGGTCGGCCCGGGCTGCGCCGAGCGGCTGGTGGCCCCGGACGCCACCGCGCCCGACGCCATCGTTTTCACCAGCTCGGCGGAGGTCGAGGGGCTGCTCAAGGGGCTGGACGCCGCGGGCTGGAGCTGGCCCCGGCTCAGGGCGCGATGGCCCGACATGGTCGTGGCCGTTCATGGGCCGGTCACGGCCGACGGCGTCAGGAGGCTCGGCATTGAGGTGGACGTCGTGAGCTCGAGGTTTAGCAGCTTCCATGGGGTTCTTGATGCTCTAGCTGCAACATTTTGTTCTCAACAATTGAAAATTAGCTCCAGGTTTAGTGCTGGTTCACATTGAAAATTTTGATGTAAACTTTCTTTCTTCGAGTCACAAGTTATCAGCCTGATGGAATGAACAAAAATATAAGTCAGCAAACTCAATGCTATTCCACACCAACCTGTCACCTAGATATCTTCAGAATGTACTGTAAATCTGCATTCTACCAACCCAGCTTTGTACCTGTTAATAACTGTGATCACAAAAATGGGGTGATGAACCATTCTTGATCCTCCTCCTCTAGAATGTTCTTTGACGTGCTTATATGAGAAGCTGGATTTGCATCAAATCTCAGCTTCACCACTTCCAGTTCGAGAGAATGGTGAGCTCAACCAAGGGCAAAGTGTGTGTAACCGGGGCCTCAGGCTTTCTCGCCTCTTGGCTCATCAAAAGACTTCTTGAGTGTGGATATCATGTGATAGGGACAGTCAGAGACCCAGGTAAATCCTTTGTAGCATTCCTCTTGATGACATTATTATCGTACATATCTGCAAGCAAATGAACTATGGTTTGAACTGTGTATTTGGAATTTGGCAGGGAATCGGAAAAAAGTTGGACACCTTTGGAAATTACCTGGTGCAAATGAGAGGCTCCAACTTGTGAGAGCTGATTTATTGGAGGAAGGGAGCTTTGATGATGCTGTGATGGCTTGTGAGGGTGTCTTCCACATTGCATCACCTGTCCTCGGGAAATCTGACTCCAATTGCAAGGCATGCTGCATTTGCTTCCAGCACTCGCTCTATTATCATTACCATGCCATGTACCTGAATATGATATTCATTTCGCAGGAAGCAACACTTGGTCCTGCAATTAATGGCACCCTAAACGTGCTAAGGTCGTGCAAGAAGAGTCCGTTTCTAAAACGGGTTGTTCTCACATCTTCATCGTCTGCAGTGAGGATTAGGGACGAAACCCAGCAGCCAGAACTGTTGTGGGATGAAACAACGTGGAGCTGTGTGCCACTCTGCGAAAAGCTACAGGTAATACGGAACATTGTAAACTGTACACCAGATTACATTTCTGCATAAAACTTTGATCTGAAATAGTTCCTCTTCTATGCCCCAAAAAAGCTATGGTATGCCCTGGCAAAGGTATTTGCAGAGAAAGCAGCATTGGACTTTGCCAAGGAAAATAACATTGACCTTGTCACTGTTCTTCCTTCATTCGTGATTGGGCCCAGTTTGTCCCATGAACTGTGTACAACTGCTTCTGATATCCTTGGCTTACTTCAAGGTATGTAAGGTTTTTCTACTCATTTATCTCCAGTAGGGTGCTAAAACTTACTGTGTGACCTCAGTAATTTAGTTCAACCTTTTCCAAGTTTTCTCCTGAATGCAAGTCCCTGGCTTCAGATCTAAAAGCATTTTTGGCATCATTTGGTTCGTTGCTTGTTCTGTTTTTCAAATGGTGTACCCTTTGTAGTTACTCGCTAACTGCTGTTATATGCTCTTGCAGGTGACATTTGGTTCGTTGCTTGTTCTGTTTTTCAAATGGTGTACCCTTTGTAGTTACTCGCTAACTGCTGTTATATGCTCTTGCAGGTGACACGGACAGGTTCACTTCGTATGGAAGGATGGGATATGTTCACATTGACGATGTTGCACGGAGCCACATTCTAGTGTACGAAACACCCGAGGCAAGGGGCAGATATCTGTGCAGTTCAGTGGTTCTGGATAACAATGAATTGGTTGGCTTACTCACGAAGCAGTTTCCAGTATTCCCTATTCCAAGGAGGTAAGTCGATGCAATGCATACAACTCATTCTCACGAGCAGTCTTAGAGCCTGTTCGGAATTCCGCTAGCTCCGCAAAATCTCCGGAGTTGCAGAGCCAGGAAACCGCAGCTCCATGATTTTCAACAGTAACTCCCCCCGCTCCGGGAGTGGAGTCGGGGAGCGGAGGTCCTCCGAACAGGGCCTTAATATCTGCTCTTGCTGCAAACATACATATTTTTCTTCGAGTCGTCTCTTTCCCGAGTTTTGACTGAAATGCGTACCTTGAAATCTCTCTGCAGGCTCAGTAACCCCTATGGAAAGCAGGCGTATCAGCTGAACACATCCAAGCTCCAGGGGCTGGGTCTCAAGTTCAAAGGAGTGCAAGAGATGTTCAACGACTGCGTCGAGTCGCTGAAAGCTCAGGGCCATTTGCTGGAGTGCCCGTTGTGAAAATAGAGACAACACAAACAAGCCATAGCCAAACACGTCGCAACTATGTCTAGATCATGTCAGTTCTCGAGTCTTTTTTTTTTCTCTTCAAATAATTCCTATGTCGTCTCTACTATTACCAAACATCAACTGTCACTCGCAGATTATGCGACTACACGAAATGTTTCCATATGCTTTGCAATTGATTCAATCAGCAATGAAACATTTGAAACGTTGAATAGAGCTCAGTTACTTTTATCATGCATTCTGCTGGCGCCTCACTGCCTAGTGTTTTACCAGTTTCCTCCCTGGGTTGAGCATTTATGTTGTTGTTTATTTTATCGACTCTGCATTTGTGCCACTTGCTTCACCGTTGTGAGATCGCCGCCACAATGGAAAGCCAAATTACTAGACAAATCCAGGGCTGATATGAATTTTCACCTGAATTTCGATGTGCAGATAAGATAAGACCGACAATTTTCTCTAATGCCATCATGTCAATTCTGGATGCACAGTTGACTATTGAGCAGTACACACCACAATGGCAAAATGAGAAGGTCTCACAATTTAGATCACCAGTACACCCAGCCCCTATAACCAAAACCAACACAATTCACACTTCAGCTGTATTTACACACTTACACACCACACCATGGGTTAGGTTCATCTAAAACCCGGTAACTACTTACACCATAAGAACAAAACCAAAAACCAAAACCGAAAACCGGTGCCTGCCCTGCCTACTCGGCCAGATCCCTATGTACAACGTATCTGAAGTTGGACTTGTAGGGCAGCCACTCCACACACTTGTCGATCTTTCTCCTGAGCCGGTGCTGGAGCTGGGCCATCTCCTTCCGCTGGGTCTCCGACGTGCTCTCGCACACCAGCTCCACGAGGTGGCGCAGCTCGAGCGCCGCGTCCTTGGCATAGTAGTGGAGCACCTTGGGCAGCAGGAGGGCCTGCTTCTTCACCGCGACATTGGCCTGGATGAACTCGGTCCGTGCTCGCTCCAGCTGGTGGTGGATCTTCTTGGCCGTGTAAAGCCGCACCTGCCACAGGGTGAATTTCGTGGTGAGATTTTACATGAGGACAATGGTGTGGGCAATGGCAGCAAAAGTTTGAGATGCTGAGGAGCTTACGGGTGGGTCTGAAAATGTCCCTGTGGAGAGCGCGAAATGTGCGATCGGCTCGGAATGGTGAAGAGCATAGGGGTGCCTTGCCGTCGACCCTGCCAAGGATCTTTTTGCTGGTGTGAACAGCACGCGAACCCACTGTGAAGGTAATGCTGGTTAGTGTGTTTGTTCTTGTTAATAGGGCATTTCATGTTTTGTGTGTCGTAGAAGCAGGTCATACCAATGATGGACGATGGGATTGGCATCCGAGGATCGAGTTCTGAATAGTTTGCGCATTTACTGATTCACCACCCACATTGTACGCAGCCTGATAATTCATTTGGTTCAGATGCTCAGGCACTTTCAGATTATGAGTAGAGATAAGACTAGGCTATAAAAATGTACCTTCAGAATCATGTCAGTGCTCTTCAGGCGTTTATCATGTATCCCATAGGCCAGAAAAGCCTGTACATCACAAGGCAGTATATAGGTTAGAAATGAGATCTAATTTCCGAGGCTAACCATCCACGCAGCAAAAGGTGTCCTTTGAGTGTAGAGCAATACATGCATGACTAAAGCATTGTGGATGTTGATCCAAAAGCAGAGCTGCTCCTCGTGTGTCATCTTTGTTGGATCGATTTTTTCGAGCCGCTGTATCAGGGACCTGGATGCAGTAGAAATAATTTATAGGTTAGTGACCGAAGCAACATCTTTCTTAACTTCAATTCCAGTATAGAAAAACCAATGTTCCTCTTGTTTTTTTCTGTTGCTTACCTGATAGTCTCCAGCATTTTTGACGCATATTCAAACTTGCCAGCATCTATATGTATCCTTGGAACAATGATCATGCCTATGTTCTGCTCACTATTCTCTTTTTGGTATGGATATCGGCGAGGGCTTGTGGTGGCATCAAAGGTGTACCGAGGGCTCCAGCTGTCATTACGACGCCTCGGAGAGAAGGTGCTTGAAGATGAAACAGAATGACTTGGTGAAGTCACGGACTCGGCATCTTGAGATGGCGTGCTTGCAAGTTTGCAGTAGACCGAAGCAATGCACCCGAGGATGTCCTCTGATAGTTTGCAAGAGATCTTGGGTACGTAGTCTGAAATAGAAGCATTCAAGAAGTTCACTAGGCTGGAATGCTTCGAAGCCGGTCTTGACGATACCTCCTGTGAGATGCAAAAGTTGAGTGAGGCATATTTCCAGGTAGGAACATTATGTTGCTTGGGTGGGTAATTAATGCTGAAAATAATCAATCAAGGGAGATCTCTAGTTCATACACTCATAGAATCTGAGACAGTTGGCAAATTGAAGGCTGCAGATTGCTTGATATCTCTTAGACGGAGCGCGCCCTCATCAATACTTTTAGTTGCTTCTTGATCCACCTGCTGTTTCATGGCATTAATCTTAGCGCATTGGACTTCATACTGTTGTCATGACTGAAAAGTACGCATCTGTCTAGCACCCTAAGGTTTGTGTACCTCGCTCACAAAACTGCAGGAATCGGATAGCTGCTGATCAAATGCCCTTCTGTAGAGGGTCAGCAGATGCAGTTCCTTGCGGATGACTTCCTGCTCGAGGGCCGCGATCTCCCCAGCTAAATCTGCGATGGACTGCAGAACTGCAAGGTCACGGCTAAGAACACAGGCATAATTGAAGGTGCAGATGAGCGTTCTACAAAGAAGGAAAAAAACCCGAAAGGTACGATGAACATCCATGCCTTCCTCACTTTTCAGTTGAGTATGCAATCAAATTGTTTGTGTTTGGACTATTACATTTCATGGATTAGTGGTGTGTTGCCGTCTTTTTTAAACGCGTGTGTGTTACCTTAGTTAGACTACTCAATGAAAAGAAGCTACTCCAGAATAAAAACATACTAGCATAGATATAAGACACGCATATCTGCATATTTTTTTCAGCTTCAACAAAACACGAAAACCTTGCGATTCGGCGTATTTGAAACAATGTGCGAGGATTTGCAGCAAACCAAACCTTTGAAGTTGCCTTCTGAGTTCTTTCCGTTGTTTTCCTGGAGTGACGGCCAGGCAACGACTGCTCTGGCAAGTTAAGCGAGTGCCTTCTGTGGAGCATTTTGCTGTCCCGGTTGATGGTCTGCAATATGTGATAAAACCACAGCCTACCGGTTAAATTGTGCGTAATGGTGGAAGAAACATAATGTAAAAATGTCGAAAAGTTTGCAAGACAAATCCAATTTACTCACAGGTTTGCAGTAGGAGAATCGCGGCGACATGTCCACTGCAGCCTCACGTGTCCTCAGCACACTGAAACGGCACACAAGGAATAATTACCATCTGATCAGATTCCACGCCAAAATCAACTAATATAAATTACCGTCTGATCAGATTCCATGCCAAAACCCGCTAACATAAAAAAGCATTTTGCACCATAAATCAATTCTGTATTTGTTAGTACACTTATGCATTCATGGAGTCCATACATACATGCAGGTGAAGTGGTGGGTCTGCCATTAACTTCCTTGCACAGTGTGTGAGTCAACCATTTTGTGCGGAAAATGAAGGCTGAGCATCCTTGCACAGGGGCACCGTACGGGTGGTGTAAAGGAGATGAATGAGATGTGACGAGGATGGTTGGCGCGTACAGTATACAGTACACGGAATAATAAGTTGCTCAACTAAACAGTACAAAATTGTTAAGTGTTCTGTATGCATATATGGGCGACGACTAAACTGAACGTACTTGGTTATGGATTGGAGTATAGAGTTTAAGTTGGGTGCCAATTTGCAGTGTTTCTACACATTTTTACTCTAGTTTTTTTGCTCCACAGGTAATCAGGACAATTTCCCTCCTATGTGGGTCGGTGTATAATTCTTAATTCTTACTGAAAATGACCAAACCATACTCCTTTTGTTCCTTTATTTAGTGAATGAAAAATAGCAATTGAAGTATTGGAGGAAACTCTGTCTGTAATTCAGAAGAAGAATAAGCGGGCGGTGCTAACCTCTGCGAGTGGCGTTGCTGGAGATTGCAGGAGGAGTGGGCGGACCTGGGCGTGTCGGCGCAGGACGCCGTCTCCGACAGCGCCCCTGATCTCCAGCCCCTCTCCATGGCCGGCCGCGCCGCGTCGGCGAGAAACCTGCCAAGCACATGCCCCGCGTCACCTCCACGTGATTACTCCCATTTCTCAATGCAAGCAACTCCAGTAACTCTCGCTCCGGCGATGATGAATTCGTCCACGCGGAGGGAGAATCTAGCAGAGGCAGGGCAGGGGATCCCCTCACCTCGAGCTGCTGTCACGGCGTTGCAGGGTCAGCAGTCCATGGGTGGAGCAATGAAGTCTCCGCTCTGCGTGTGGCTCGGCTTCCTCCGGCCGGCCGGCGGCGCTGGCGCTGTCCGCGGAAGTTTTGTTGGATGTCGGCGACTGGAAGAAGACGCGGCCGGCAGCCAAGAAGAATGGAGGACGGGGAGAGAGAGAAGGCGGCTACGAATCACGGAGAAGATGAGCAACTAACCAAGTGATCCTTTGGTGCCGACGGTACAGGCTAGTACTAGTAGCAAGCGGAGCAGAGGAGATAGGGCACGCCGCCACGAGGAGAGGCGAGGCGAGGAATGTGGGCAAGGAAAAGACGGGCAGAAAAGGCGCGGGGAGAAGGAGAAAGGAAGGCGAGAGAATCGAACAATGGCATCAATCAATCTCTCTAATTCTTTAGATAAAGCGTGAGGGAAAGGCTAAGCAAGCCGTCGGCCGTAGCCGTGTGATCGGCAGCTCGCTCGCTCGCTCGCTCGGTGAGTAGAGAGGAAGCAAGGAAGGGGGAGGAAGGAGGAGGAGCATCAAATGAAATCCCTCTCCTCCCTCACTGCGCTAGCTAATACTACTAAATAAAGAAGGTATTTCCTCTTTGATGGAGAAGATACGAGAATGGGTGGAGTATTATTATCTGCTTCTTCTGGTGGGGTGGCAGCGAGGGGGGTGGGAGGGCAGGTGAGTGTGAGTGCGAGGCTGAATGAGTGAGTGTGGTGAACTGGTGATGCTCCTTGTTTTTCTTGTGAAAACGTAGCGTGATCCGACCGGAGCCACCTAGCACACCGCCTTTTCCATCGTCCCGTCGCCACCCCAGAATTGGATAGTCATTCAGATTTTTCATCTACCGTCCGGCCGTCACCAACCCCATATGGATTGGTCGTTTCACCCGTTTCCGGTTCTTGGCCATCCACCCCTCTCAAGAATACTTCCATTCGCTTGGATTTTCTTTCCTTTCTTTGGAGTAGATTCCTTGATGCTAGTCCACGGCGGGGAGGGAAGCCGGGCCGAGCTGCGCCTTTCTGTGGAACGCAAGCAAAACATGCTGGCGTTGCGTCCTGTGAGCCCTGCCCGGTGCCTAGTTGATGATGGATGATCCTTCACTTGCTCGTCAACCCGATTCGCCTGATGCATGGTGCCTTTGTACTGTAGTACCGACCCATGATCCAACCAAGATTGCGCGGCACGCACGGGGCTGACACGCAGGCTCGCCCCGTGACTCGCTACCTCCGGCGTGAACCCCAGCGATCTTTGGTTCCGCCGTCCTTGTCACGGTACCCGTTTCGTGCTCCAAGCCAAGGCCGCGTGATTGCTCGTGGCATCTAGCTTTCCTATCAGTGCGAACTGGTACGGGCGACGCGTCACTGTCCAGATTCCGATGTGACCACCACAGCCAACGGGGGCCAGGCGTGTAAATTCCGATCGGGCAGGGGTACGGCGACGACGGGAGCCGCTGCCTGCCTGCCCGATTGTGCTCGGGTCGCGCCGGTGCGTCTACGGGGCACGCACGCGAACAGGCACAGGCACGGCATGCGAGTCCGCGCTGGTGCTCGTCCGAATAATGGGCTGAGAAAGATCCGATGGGATCGGGAATTGTCGAGGCCGAGGCCAAGCACCGAATCCGCGAACTGGCTTATTTTATGCCGCCGGCGCGGGCCTTGGGTGATACGTTCAGTGGAGTGCGTGAACAAACGAACCAAGGCGAAAGAAACCAAAGAGAGCGAGCATCTACAGCGTACTACGTAATGTGTCTGTGGCGAATAAACAACTTCGTGCGTGCGGGTGAGGCCACGGAGATCGGGAACGGGGCCGGCCCCCCGCGCGCGCGCACGGACTCCCGGGATTTTTCCCTGCCGATGCATGCGGCAGAGCATGGCGCGAAGCGGGTCAGACGAGCCTCCGGCGCCCGCCGCGCCGCTGCATGCAATCTGCTCGGCGTTGCTCGCGGCGCGCGCGCGTGCATGCACCTACAACGAGCTAGCTAGCTACGAGTGTGGGCATGCACGTGCTACGTAGACGCCGGCCGGTGCGTGGCAGCCGCCCATGTCGACCTGCGCGCGGGACCAGCCAGCCATCCGGTCCGCCACCCACCTACCGATACTACAGTAGTCCATATGATGGCTCGTTGATGTGCACAGTTCATCAGTTAATATCTGTGAACTGTGATCATGCTCAATGATGTGTGGTACGCTGGGACGACTTGGACGTGTGATGAGGACATGAAATCCGCCAATCAAGATGCATGTATGGATCGGCCACGTTGTGCAGCCGGGAGTCGGGCGCCATGGACGAGTTGGAACACGTGTGGCTGGTGACCCCAGGTGGACGGACGAGCCAGCCCTGCTGGCTGCCTACGCTGCGTGCATGCGACCTGGCTCGCCCCAGCGCCGCGCCGCCTGTGCGTGCGGCCGTGTGTCGCGCGTCGGTGGCGGATCCGAGGCCGGGACCCACCTAGCTACACTGTGCCTGCTGCCACGCACAGGATCTGCTTGCTATCTACCCATCCCGGCAGCACTGCAGCAGCATCGTGGATTTGGCAAATCTCGAGGAAGTTTCATCGCACTCGCCCGCCGGCCGGCCGGCGGCATCTCGGGCATGTCGATCGATACTATAGGACCACCAACCGAACCCTCCGCGCCTTTACATATTTCTTTCCCGTCTGCTTCCTTTTTGCGGCTACTGTACGTACGTGCATGCACATGTCCCCATCCAGTTCCTCCTCGCGCACAAAAGCCCCCCGCTGGACACCGACAGAGCCCCGCTCAGAAAAGTGCAGAAAATTCATCAAACACACAGTCAGTTTGTCATACACAAACACATGGCATAAGACGTTCAAACCTAACACGAATTTTCAGTTTTTGTTTAGGTGGTACACAAGACCGCCAAGTGATAACCAAAGCAGTAGTAGGACTGCCACATGCATGCATCAAGACACATTTATCATCCTTGTTGGTGGCGGTACGGTGGTGTTTCCTGTTCCGAGGAAGAGACAAGCGCTGCCACCATGGCATGAACCCGACCGGAGATGCGCTCCATGCAAACACAACTGACCTGATTATACTCGATTGATCGGATCCCCATTCAATTATGATCCATCCCATTAACTGTGCTCACCCGTGACCGATCGATCAATCGAGCTCCAGTATATTCATCCCGCGTGACTAGGTAATCACTGTGTTCATGGACGTAAATGAAAAGGATCGACGGATGCGTGCATCATCCAAGATTGTCAAAAGAAGAAAGAAAAAACGAAGGATTCGGACAACAAGAGGGACACGAAACATCAAACCTTCACTTTCATATATGACGATGTCCGTGAAAATCGTGTCGGCGATAATTCCATCACAGTTCTAGTCCGTAGTCGCTAAGCGAGCCCGCGCTCGCTTCAGCTTGTTTTGTTTACTTAGAACTTAATCATCACGCAAGAAACTACTCCCTCTGTTCCGAAATAGTTGTCGTTGGGGAACTTCTCCGACCAGGTGAAAACAGAAAAAAAAATACCAAACTACCCTCAATTTGAAATTCTTGTCGCCGGGGATCTTCGTCTTCCTCCATCGCTCCTCCCCTCCGCCAGGCTCCACCCCACTGCTGCAGCTCCGGCATCCGTCCGCGCCGGCCGCCTTCCCCCGCTCCAATCAAGAGCCCAAACTCGTACGCAGCTTCCTCGCCGTCCGCCACAGCCTCCAGCCGCCCGCGACTCCTGGCCGTCGCGCCGCCCGCGACTCCTGGCCTTCGCGCCGCCCGTGCTCCTCCCCGCACCGACCAGCAGCAGCGCCCCAGAGGGAGTAACAAACATTAGCTACAAGGTAACCATCATTCTGCATGGGCGGATGGATCCATCCTAGTTGGTTAGGGCAGTGGTTCAACTGTCGGTCGATTTGGGTCCGATATTCCGACGACTGCGTACTTAGCTTAGCGACCCTACCCAAATCACGAACCATTCAAATTCAGATATATTATGCTTTTGCTTTATGTAAAGCATGCGAGGGCCGGTTGATTGAAACTGCATGGTCATGCATATACTTGTACTCGTACTCACCTACGTAGCATATACAAATGTGAGTTGACTCAAATCAAATCCTATCGATGTCACCGGTCCATTGATCAACAAATTCATGCGGTAAGGTATAATCATGTCGTCAGTACTCAGTACACAGGCTTGCTCCCTAAGCTTGTCAGGCCTGTTGATTACAGTACTCCTAGCTAGTTAGAGTGACACTGCCAACCAGTACTACTCCTAATTAATTACTCCGGCAATCAGCAGACGACGATGCTACTGAATGTGGTGTGCAGAAAGCAGCTGAGCACGGGCACAGTGCACATGTACGGTGGATTTAATTAGTTGTGTAAATTCCTGGCCGATATTGGTGAGGCCGCCTGCAGGGAGAGGAGAGTGGTGCGGCAAATTTGACAAATTTGACTTATAGACGAAATTAAATCACAGAATGAACTGTCCGTGAAACTATTTCACGCGGCTGACCCGTGGCGCCTAGCTCTTAGGCGCTGCACTAGTGCAACGCCTGGGAGCTAGGTGCTACACTGTATAGTGTGGCGCCTAGCTCTCAGGCGCTGCACACTGACTTAGTAATTTTCTGATCACACGGGTGCGACACTGGCCGTGTAGCGCCTATCTGTGAGGCGTTGCACAGTGTAGTGTGGCGCCTTCGTGTCGGCGTCACACAAAAAGGTCAGCCGCATGAAATAGTTTCACGAATAGTTCATTCTGTGATTTGATTTCGTCTATAGGTCAAATTTGTCAAATTTGCTGAGTGGTGCTGCTGGTGCAGCTAGTGGAGGCAGAGAATCTTGGCGCCTGTGGCGAACATCACCATGGTGCATGTCTTTCGATCAAAGTCTGTCAGAGCAACTCCAATGGGCGATCTATTTTGTCCGCCTGCGTCCGTTTGGGTCGGCGCGGACAAAAGTGAAGGCCCAACGTGCCGACCCAAAGCCAAATCTCGTCCGCCTAGCGTCCGCGCCGACCCATTTCCGGTCCAAAATTGCACCTAAAATGCGTCGGCGTGGGAGCGAAGCGGACGCGCTGCGCGTCTCCTCGGCGTCCGCCGCGGCCCCACATGTAGGCCAGCCAACTACCACCCGTCGTCTTATTTATGACGATCACCGACAGCGGGCCCACTAGTCAGCTAGTGGAAGTGATCTTTTTTAACCACGCGTGCGGCGGGGGCCGACCTCATCCACTTCCGTCCACATCTGGCCCCCCACCACTCCCTTTGCTTCCTCGCCGACGACAGCAAACCCTAGCAAGCGATGGGCCTCTTCGGCATCTGCAGCGGCAAGGGCAAGGGTAAGGGCACCCCCGGCGCCTCGTCCTCCCGTGCTCCTCCTCCGGCGTCGGCGCGTTTCCGCCCAGGTCGTCGGGCCTGCACGTCCAGGTGCACCAAGCGCGGTGGCACTAGGAGTACATGCAGCCGCTGCCCTACCCCGACGTCATGCTGCCACACCACTGACATCTGGATCCGCACCGGATCCCGGTGCCGGCGGTTCCGCGGACCCAGCGGGTGCACGGCGAGGAGGTGCGCAGGCGCCGCGCGCAGCTCACGCCGGAGCAGCGGCGGATGCCCGAGTACGCCACCGACTCTTCCAACTGGGAGGCTTGGTTTGCCCTCAAACACGAGGAGCAACGGCGTGTAGGCGTCGACGCCGTCCCGCTACCGTTTTCACCGCCGCCCCCGCAGGTAGAGCCGGAGGAAATGGAGGCGGAGTACCAAGCTGCCCTCGAGGAGGCCCTGCAGCACGCGCTAGAGGCTAGCCGTCTCGAGGAGGACGCGCACTGGGATGGGTAGGAGCAAGCCCTTGCCCTATCGGCGGTGGGGGACTCCATCCACACCCCGCTCTTCGTCCCGCCTCTGTCACCGCCACCGCCCGTCGAGCCCAAGCCGGAGCCGGAGCCGGCGCGAAAGCGCTCCCCGCCTCCACCCACTTGGACGGAGGAGGCCTACACGTGGACTGACCAGTACTGTGAGTGGGTGAGCGCGCCTCCTGTCCACTACGCCGCAACACCGGCACAGGAGGCGGCCCACCTTGAGCACTAGAAGGCGCACTGGCTCCGTCAGGAGCAGGCCGACGCGTGAGCGGCAGATGCGCTACGAGGCGATGCTGCAACGCGACGCGGAGGCGCTCCGGCTTGAGGAGGAGGAGCGCGCGTGATACGTCTCCAACGTATATACTTTTTCTCACACTTTTCCTCTTGTTTTGGACTCTAATTTGCATGATTTGAATGAAACTAACCCCAGACTGACGCTGTTTTCAGCAGAACTACCATGGTGTTATTTTTTTGCAGAAATAAAAGTTTTCGGAATGGAACGAAACATCGCGAGGATTTTTTATGGAATAAATGAGAATTTCTGGAGCCAAGACCTAACGGAGAGGGGCCCCTGGGTGGGCACAACCCACCAGGGCGCGCCCCCCTCTCCTGGCGTGCCCAGGTGGGTTGTACCGACCTGGTGGCCCCGTAGACCTCAACCCTGACACTATAAATTCCTATTTTTGGAGAAAAAATCAAGGAGAAAGAATTATCGCGTTCCACGAGTCGGAGCCGCCGCCAAGCCCTGTTCTTCCTCGGGAGGGCAGATCTGGAGTCCGTTTGGGGCTCCATAGAGGGGGATCTTCGTTCTTCGTCATCACCAACCCATCTCCATCACCAATTCCATGATGCTCCCCACCGGGAGTGAGTAATTTCTTCGTAGGTTCGCTGGTCGGTGACACTACAAAAAAAAGACACATCCGTGACAGTTTGGGCCGAACAAAAAAAAATTCTCTCATACTTATGACACTTCTTTGACGATAATTGTGACAAAACCCGGTATCATCATAGATGTGGTGGGGTCCTACTTCTATGACAAAAAATCATGACAGAAAATGGGCTTTTCGTCCTGGGCGGGCCGAAGACGCAGCTGCATGACATTCTTTGGGCCGTCCATGACGGAAAAAACCGTGGTAGAAGCGAGGGCGAGGAAAATATCGGGGAGTTCCCGGTTACGGTGGGTGGTCGGGGGCTGAGCGATGCGCGTTTCTCTCGTACGTACGCGCGTGTGTGCGAGGCGTTGCGCTCTAACTAAACCCGAGCGAGGCGTTGGGCTCTAACTGAACCCGAGCGATTGCACTGCAGGCTACGCGTTACTGAACCCGAGCGATCGATCGATCTCTTACTGTTAACTGAAGCCGAGTGATTCCTTCGCTAGTGCTGCTAATTGAAGCCGATCGATGCTGCCTCTGGATGAACAGTGAGCGTTGTTGGGGGGTTTGGATGAACAGTTCCCGGTGGGGGGTTGGATGAACAGGACCCCGTGGTAGTAGAGGCCGTTGCCGCTGGATGAACAGTACCCCGATCGATCGAGCCGGTGGATAAATAGGACCCTGTGGAGGGCTGGATGAACAGGACCCCGTGGAGGGCTAGTTGAACAGTAGCCGGTGGAGGGCTAGATGAACAGTAGCCCGTGGAGGGGTGGTTGAACAAGACCCCGTGGAGAAGGCTGGTTGAACAGTAGCCGGTGGAGGAGCGTGCGGTGGAGGCTGGATGAACAGGAGCCCGTGGATGAACAGTCGCAGGTGGAGGCTGGAGGAGGTTGATGGTGGATGAACAGTAGCCCGTGGAGGTCGACGGTGGAGATGAACAGTATCCCGTGGAGTCCCGTTTTGCGGTACGCCACACCCCTCCCGATGAACAGGACCCCTGTTTCGACCGTAGCGCTCCAACACAAGTCCGTTTCCTCCGTTTTGCGGTACACCACACCCCTCCCGATCAACAGGACCCCGTTTCCACCGTAGGAGGTCCGTTTCCTCCGTTTTGCGGTACGCCAGACCCCTCCCGATGAACAGGATCCCGTTTCGACCATGTCCGGTCGAACACAAGGCCGTTTCCTCCATTCTGCGGTACGCCAGGCTTCGTTTTCATCGGCTGTTCCGTCCAAGCCGGTTGGCTCCCGATGAACACGACGACGCATTCCGTTCCGACCCAGCCGGTTGCCTCCCCATGATCACGACGACGGCGTAGCTTCTCCATTCTGACTCAGCCATGTACACGAGCCCTGGCCGTACATATGCGTGAGTAGGCGTTCAAGACCTCGCCCGTATGTACATACGTGGTCGTATTTACTTTCTTGCACCCTGGCCGTTGTACGTACATGCACATGCTACGTGCGCGCCTCTACCACGACATGTGCGAGCCTCTACATCGACCAGTACGTACGTACACGTTCGCGACCAGAATGACAATGCTACGTACGCTTCGACCAGGTGGGTCCCGGCTGTCA
Source organism: Triticum aestivum (assembly GCF_018294505.1). Classification (NCBI taxonomy): domain Eukaryota; kingdom Viridiplantae; phylum Streptophyta; class Magnoliopsida; order Poales; family Poaceae; genus Triticum; species Triticum aestivum. The sequence continues at coordinate 383,854,788 of NC_057808.1, read as the reverse complement.
GGCACTTCCTTGCGTGCGAAGATATAACTGGTGGGTCCCAGCAGTCAGGGGGGAAACATTTTTTTTGCAAAATACGGTGTCCCGTCCAGTGGGTCCCCGCTGTCAGGTGGATGAATCATTATTTTCCGCGTAATAAGGAGGCACTTCCTTGCTGCGGCCGTGGACCCAGCTGTCAGCCTCTCCACGTACAGTACTCTTCCGATCGAAGTCGTTCCTTGACCATGTTGACCACGCTGCGCCGAGAGCACCAGGCGGTGGACGACGGCGAGGCCTAGGAAGGGGACGACATGGAGTCGGGGAAGACGCGGCAGTGGTTGCCCACGCGGAGAGGAGTACGAGGGTTCACTGGTTTGGCTGCGGTGTGAGGCTGCCGTCGCCGCAGAATAACAGGGGGTGTGGGTGGGTAGAGGGATGGCCATGCCAGCGGTGGGAGTAGTAGGGGGCGGTGAGGCCTCCGCGGCATCACAGCCAGCCACAGGAGGCAGGAGCACGCGGCATGACCGACGCTTGTTTGGGCGGCTGGAGCAAGAAGACCAGAGGTTGAAGAAGCACAAGGGCCGTTGGATGGACATCATACGGTCACTGGAGCTAGAATCGTTCATATTGACTAAGTTGACAAAGCCCTCCGTCCCCATCAACTTAGTAGGCCCACAAGTCAGCCTCCCACTATGGTGGGTCCCAGCTAGCAGGGGGTATTCATTTTTTGTGCGTAATAAGGAGGCACTTCCTTGTGTGCGAAGATATAGCTGGTGGGTCCGACCTGTCAGCGGGGGTAACATTTTTTCGCGAAATACAGAGGCCCTTCTGGTGGGTCCCAGCTGTCAGGTGGAGGAATCATTATTTTGCGCATAATAAGGAGGCGTTTCCTTGCGTGCGGCCGTGGACCCAGCTGCCAGCCTCTCCACGCACAGTCTACTTCCGATGGATGTCGTTCGTTGACCACTCTGCGCCGAGCGCATTCAAGGTGGTGGACGACGGCGAGGCCCGGACAGCAATGAGCCGGAGATGGGAAGACGCGGGAGTAGAGTCACAGACGGAGAGGTGTACAAGGGTTAACTGGTTCTAGTGCGGTGTGGTTCAGCAGTCGGTGGAGAAGATCAGGAGGTGTGGAGGGGTGGAGGAATGGCCTGGCCAACAGTGGGGTAGCGCTTCACAGCGAAGCGTGCTAAGCAGAGCTGCTAGCAGCAGGAGGCGGGAGCAGGTGGTCCCGGCGGCGCTGAAGGAAGAAGACGAGAGATTGAAGATGGATGCCGGTCGTTGGATGTAAATCCAACGGCTCACGATGTCAGAATCATTTGTTGACTAAGTTGACAACGACTTGTGTTGGCTTCGACCTATTGGCCCACATTTCAACCTCAAAAAAGTGACACGTATTCAACCCATTTTTTCAGAATTTACAGTCATTTTGATCTTTTTTTAAGAATTACAGTCCATTTGTTGGGATGGGTGAACAAATAATGTAGCGTCCATGCAACCCATTAATTTTTTTCCTAAAATATTACAGGCCATTTGCACTTTCTCGAAATACACGATTTTGCTGGGCTGATTCTAATTATAATGTTGGGTTGGGCACAACAATGTTATCAAAAAATAAACAGGGGCTGAGCATTTTGTTATAAATATATTTAAATAATAAGTGATTTATTATTACATTGCTCCTTAAATCTTACCAAGCTTTTGTACACAATCACCAGGATTTTCGTTGCCAAAAAAATCCAGGATTTTATTGTTAAGAAATTATTTTTATAAGTTAATAAGATGTGGGATATTATTTTCTTACATATGTAAGTATCTGTTAAATATATGATGACAATAACAATAATATATAATAACATATAAAATAATTTAAATATATATAATATAGTTAGCAGGGAAACATAAATTGGACTATTCTTATATAGAAAAATAGACCTATTCTTATATAGAAAAATAGAATACCTCTGCGTTTTCTTCAAAAAAATACATAAATTGGGCATGTCGTGTTATGCGCATGTTAAAAAAGAAAGCCTAGACGGGGCAGCACAAAACCCAGCTGATACTTGCTGCCCCAGTGATAATAAATGATACCTGCTAGCTCCCCGGCTTCGTTGTGAATTTATCTCCTATAGTAACTACGTTGAAGCACCTAAAAAATGTAACTGACAAACCCGTGGGCCCCAACGTCAGTATAGCATTAGGAGGAAGTATTTTTTCGATGAGGCACTTGAAGGAAATATGCCCTAGAGGCAATAATAAAGTTATTATTTATTTCCTTATTTCATGATAAATGTTTATTATTCATGCTATAATTGTATTAACCGGAAACATAATACATGTGTGAATACATAGACAAATAGAGTGTCACTAGTATGCCTCTACTTGACTAGCTCATTGATCAAAGATGGTCATGTTTCCTAGCCATAGACATGAGTTGTCATTTGATAAACGGGATCACATCATTAGGAGAATGATGTGATTGACTTGACCCATTCCGTTAGCTTAGCACTTGATCATTTTAGTATACCGCTATTGCTTTCTTCATGACTTATACATGTTTCTATGACTATGAGATTATGCAACTCCCGATTACCGGAGGAACACTTTGTGTGCTACCAAACGTCACAACGTAACTGGGTGATTATAAAGGTGCTCTACAGGTGTCTCCGAAGGTACTTGTTGAGTTGGCATAGATCGAGATTAGGATTTGTCACTCCGATTGTCGGAGAGGTATCTCTAGGCCCTCTCGGTAATGCACATCACTGTAAGCCTTGCAAGCATTGTAACTAATGAGTTAGTTGTGGGATGATGTATTACGGAATGAGTAAAGAGACTTGCCGGTAATGAGATTGAACTAGGTATTAAGATACCGACGATCGAATCTCGGGCAAGTAACATACCGATGACAAAGGGAACAACGTATGTTGTTATGCGGTTTGACCGATAAAGATCTTCGTAGAATATGTAGGAGCCAATATGAGCATCCAGGTTCCGCTATTGGTTATTGACCGGAGACGTGTCTCGGTCATGTCTACATAGTTCTCGAACCCGTAGGGTCCGCACGCTTAAAGTTCTGTGACGATCGGTTTTATGAGTTTTTGTGTTTTGATGTACCGAAGGTAGTTCGGAGTCCTAGATATGATCACGGACATGACGAGGAGTCTCGAAATGGTCGAGACGTAAAGATCGATATATTGGACGACTATGTTCGGACACCGGAAGTGTCTCGGGAGGTTTTGGGCATATACCGGAGTACCGGGGGGTTACCGGAACCCCCCGGGGAAGCTATTGGGCCTTATGGGCCTTAGTGGAGAAGAGAGAGGGCAGCCAAGAGGTGGCGCGCGGCCCCCCTTGCCCCAGCGCGAATTGGACAAGGGGAAGGGGCGGCGGCCCCCCTCTCCTTCCTTCTCTCCACCTCCTCCTTCCCCCTTCTCCTTCTTGGAATAGGAAGGGGGGGGGCAAACCTACTTGGAGTAGGATTGCCCCCCCTTGGGCGCGCCTCTCCCTTGGCCGGCCCTCTCCTCCTCCCCCTCCTTTATATACGGGGGCAGGGGGCACCCCATAGACACAACAATTGATCATTGATCTCTTAGCCGTGTGCGGTGCCCCCCTCCACCATAATCCACCTCGGTAATATCGTAGCGGTGCTTAGGCGAAGCCCTGCGTCGGTAGCAACATCATCACCGTCATCACGCCGTCGTGTTGACGGAACTCTCCCTCGAAGCTCTGCTGGATCGGAGTTCGTGGGACGTCATCGAATGAACGTGTGCTGAACTCGGAGGTGCCGTGCGTTGAGTACTTGGATCGGTCGGATCGTGAAGACGTACGACTACATCAACCGCGTTGTTAACGCTTCCGCTTTCGGTCTACGAGGGTACGTGGACAATACTCTCCCCTCTCGTTGCTATGCATCACCATGATCTTGCGTGTGCGTAGGATTTTTTTTGAAATTACTACGTTCCCCAATAGCACTTGCTTGCGTACGGCCATAGACATGGTGGGTCTCGACTGTCCGCCTCTCCACGTACAGTCCTCTATAGATTCCTCTCGTTTGTTCAGCATGTTCACAACGGCAGACAGCGGCGCCGGGGCGAGCGCACAAAGGCGCAGGAGGAGATCGGACCACCTGAGGCAGTGCCTTATTTGTAATGAAAGTACTGAATAGCCCAGTGGCCAAGTGACACTACCCGACAGCTGTTCCCCCCGGGTTCGATTCCACCTGATGCAGGGAAAATATCTCCAAATTTTTTTCCTCTGCCATTATTGATATGTGGGTCCCCATTGTCATCTACGCACACCACGTCCAACACTTGCCAAAACTTTGTCCCTCGTTTTCTGTGTTTTTCGCCCACTCGACATTGTGTGGGCATTTTGAAAATAGCATACCTTTTTGATTGTGCATCATATGAAGATGTGCTATGCATGAATGTTGATCAACATGATGTTAACTGGCTGGTAGTTCCATTTTCGACCATGAATAAAACTTCCAACATAATGTTAACCCTATTTGAAAAGGCCATGTTAATATAAATGCTCTGCCTCTGAAAGTTGCAGTTCCTTATCTGAAACTGAACTTGCAGTTTCTTATCTGAAACTGAAACTTGCAGTTTCTTCTCTGAGAATCACATTGTCTACACTTTTATACTCCTATGAAACTACATTTTTTAAATGCTAAAAATAGATCTCTAGAATTCATAAAATACTTCATATGCTCAATACTGCAAATTTGAAATTCAAAAGACATTCATATCTGAAAGTACTCTCAGAATACACAACACAAAACACAATTCACAACCTGTAAATACTGACAACCCTAAGCTCCTCCTGACAATTCACAACCTACCCGACTATTGGGCATATTCCTCGGCGGCAGACAGCCGCCCCGTGAGACGATGTGAAAGGCGAGGGAGAGGATGGCGGGGAAGCGTCGTCGGGCCAATGGCTTTTCTCCTCTTGCAGTTGGGTTCGGTCGACGAAGAGTCCACCGGATCGCTTTGGCACGACACCCTCACAAACAGCACCCTGTAGATGCTCGATCCTTCAATCTCTGGTGGATGCTCCATCTGGGATTGATACTCCCACCACCGCTCCCTCACGACCGGATTCGGTGAATCTGTTTGCTCCATGGCCCAGAGGAGTAGCTCTATGTACTCCCGCGCGACTCCCTTCGGGAGTATCGCCACCTTTTCGCTCTGTTGCAGATATTTGGCCATGGATGTCGCCGTCGCCACTAGTTGGTCCTTGTTGTCAAACCAAGACTGTATCTCCAGCATCCTAGCTAGCTTCACAGGGTCGCCGTCTGCGATCCTCACGTATCGGTTGTACTCCTCCATCGATCTACTTCTCCACAGCACCTTCACTCGCCGGCGGTGGTTTTTGAATGGAAGAGGAGAGGAGCAGCGCTGGTTTTGGATTAGAACAAGAGAGGAGCGACGATGGTTCTGGATTGGAACAGGAGAGGAGGGGCAATGGTTTCGAAATGGAAGAGGAGAGGAGCGGTGTTGGATTTAGATTGGAACATAAGAGGAGCAGCAGTGGTTTAAGAGGAGACGAGCGGTGCTGGTCTCGGAAGTATTTTTTGGTTTTGCATATTTTGGGTTAAAGTTTGACCACGTACTGTATTTGACAAGCAAAATGTGAATGCATGTCACCAAAAATTGTATCGTTTGGTTCGTATCTGAATGTCAAATTATATTATTTTTGCAATGTATAACATATATTTTATTTGTGAAAATCATGGTCAATTATGACCCAGAATAAAAGGGAGACTAGTTAATGTGGGGTCGCTTTCTTAATTGAAGGGTAAATTGATTTTGATTTTCATCCAGTCACAGCGCCGACCCTCTCGTACAATCCTAAATCGCTGCCGCACGCTCCTCTCCCTCTTCTCCATTGCAAAACCACCTCCTCTCCTCTCCAACATCTCCATTCCAAAACCACCGCCTCGCCTCTCCCTCTTCTCCATTGCAAAACCACCTCCTCTCTCCTCGGACGAGGATCCCCTGACGTAGCCCATCCTACCATTGAGACACTAACACATGGGTCCCACCAAGCGCGGGGCCCACCTGTCAGCGATCGAAAGGCAATGAAACCTCTCCTCTCCATCATCTCCATTCCAAAACCACCGTCTCGCCTCTCCCTCTTCTCCATTGCAAAACCACCCCCTCTCCTCTCCATCATCTCCATTCCAAAACCACCGTCTCGCCTCTCCCTCTTCTCTATTGCAAGACCATCGTCTCTCCTCCCATCTTCCAAAGCTAGCACCGGACCACTCAGAAGGACATCTATGGAGAGGCGTGCAGCAGCGAATCAGGCAGATCGCCGACGGCGACGAAGCAAAGTTAGCCAGGTTGAAGGAGATCCTTACTTGGTTTGACAATGAGTGGGAGATTTTGAGGACGGTGAGGGCCATGTGGCAATGTATGCGAAAGAGCGAGACAGCGGCGATGAGGGCGGCGATGTACTGCTCGGCGGCAGTCACGCCGCAGTCCTTCGAGTTCATCGAGTATCTCCTCTCGGCGATGGAGCAGACAGATTCGCCCGAGGCAAAAGTCAAGCGGAGGTGGTGGGCGTACAGGTCGAAGGTCGAGCACTGATACGTCTCCAACGTATCTATAATTTTTTATTGTTCCATGCTATATTATATTCGGTTTTGGACATTATTGGGCTTTATTATACACTTCTATATTATTTTTGGGACTAACCTATTAACCGGAGGCCCAGCCCAGAATTGCTGTTTTTTTGCCTATTTCAGAGTTTCGCAGAAAAAGAATATCAAACGGAGTCCAAACGGAATGAAACCTTCGGGAACGTGATTTTCGGAACGAACGTGATCCAGAGGACTTGGACCCTACGTCAAGACATCAACCAGGAGGGCACGAGGTAGGGGGGCGCGCCTACCCCCCTGGGCGCGCCCTCCACCCTCGTGGGCCCCACGTTGCTCCACCGACGTACTTCTTCCTCCTATATATACCTACGTACCCCCAAACTACCAGAGACAGAGCCAAAAACCTAATTCCACCGCCGCAACCTTTTGTACCCGTGAGATCCCAACTTGGGGCCTTTTCCGGAGCTCCGCCGGAGGGGGCATCGATCACAGAGGGCTTCTACATCAACACCATAGCCTCTCCGATGATGTGTGAGTAGTTTACCTCAGACCTTCGGGTCCATAGTTATTAGCTAGATGGCTTCTTCTCTCTTTTTGGATCTCAATACAATGTTCTCCCCCTCTCTTGTGGAGATCTATTCGATGTAATCTTCTTTTGCGGTGTGTTTGTTGAGACCGATGAATTATGGGTTTATGATCAAGTTTATCTATGAACAATATTTGAATCTTCTCTAAATTCTTTTATGTATGATTGGTTATCTTTGCAAGTCTCTTTGAATTATCAGTTTGGTTTGGCCTACTAGATTGATCTTTCTTGCAATGGGAGAAGTGCTTAGCTTTGGGTTCAATCTTGCGGTGTCCTTTCCCAGTGACAGTAGGGGCAGCAAGGCACGTATTGTATTGTTGCCATCGAGGATAACAAGATGGGGTTTATATCATATTGCATGAGTTTATCCCTCTACATCATGTCATCTTGCTTAAAGCGTTACTCTGTTCTTATGAACTTAATACTCTAGATGCATGCTGGATAGCGGTCGATGTGTGGAGTAATAGTAGTAGATGCAGGCAGGAGTCGGTCTACTTGTCTCGGACGTGATGCCTATATACATGATCATACCTAGATATTCTCATAACTATGCTCAATTCTGTCAATTGCTCAACAGTAATTTGTTCACCCACCGTAATACTTATGCTCTCGAGAGAAGCCTCTAGTGAAACCTATGGCCCCCGGGTCTATTTTCTATCATTTTAATCTTCCAACACTTAGTTATTATTATTGCCTTTTATTTTACTTTGCATCTTTATCATAAAAATACCAAAAATATTATCCTATCATATCTATCAGATATCACTCTCGTAAGTGACCGTGAAGGGATTGACAACCCCTTTATTGCGTTGGTTGCGAGGATTTATTTGTTTGTGTAGGTGCGAGGGACTCATGCGTGGTCTCCTACTGGATTGATACCTTGGTTCTCAAAAACTGAGGGAAATACTTACGCTACTTTACTGCATCACCCTTTCCTCTTCAAGGGAAAACGAACGCAGTGCTCAAGAGGTAGCAAGAAGGATTTCTGGCGCTGTTGCCGGGGAGTCTACGCAAAAGTCAACATACCAAGTACCCATCACAAACTCTTATCTCCCGCATTACATTATTTGCCATTTGCCTCTCGTTTTCCTCTCCCCCACTTCACCCTTGCCGTTTTATTCGCCCTCTCTTTTCCGTTCGCCTCTTTTTTCGCTTGCTTGGTCGTTATGGCTAGTCCTCTATCTTCTCCGTTGTCTCCCGAGAATGAAGTTCTAAATTTTAAGCAAAGGGAGGGAGAAAATCTGAAAGACGCTTGGTATAGAATTTGCAATGCTCAAAATAGATCTACCAGGAAGCAATCTACTTCCGTTCTTCTCCGCAACTTTTATGTAGGCGCTACTCCTTGGTACAGATATATCCTTGATACCATTACCGGAGGGAATTTCTTGGGTAGCCATACTTTTGATTCTTATAATGCTATGATAGATTTGTTTGTCTCACCACCTGTTTTGGTTAATGGAACTATGTTAACTTTGGAGCATATAATGCAAAGATTTGAAATTATTGAAAATAAAGTTGCTACCGTAGAGTTAATCGAGAATTTGGATAAAAAGATCCACAACCAAATTACCCAATATGGATCTAAAGTAGGAGTCACTTTGAAAAATATTAAGGAGAAGGAACCCATAGTTAATGAAAGAATAGATCAAGATTCCACTAGAATCGATAAACTTGAGGGTATCATTACCAACTTGGGAACCACTTTTTATTCCGTAAAGAATACTCCAAGTCCTCAAACTAAAATTGCCAAGCTTATGTATGTTCCTAAAAATAAGGGTGAATCCTCTAGTAAGGAAACTGCGGGTCTCAAATCTATAAGTATTCATCCCAATCTTTTTGCTATCATTAAGGAACCATTTGCTACAAATGATTTTTTTGATATTGTGCCTAAAAGTTTCATGATCAATAAAAAGGAAGAAACTCCTAAGGGTGATAGATGTCTCATTAAAGAATTACCTACCAAAGATGGCAATACCTAGATCTATCCTTGCTTTTATGCCTAGCTAGGGGCGTTAAACGATAGCGCTTGTTGGGAGGCAACCCAATTTTATTTTTAGTTTTTTTTGCTTTTTGCTTCTTTTTAGGAATAAATATTTGATCTAGCCTCTGGTTAGATGTGTTTTTATGTTTTAATTAGTGTTTGTGCCAAGTTAAACCTATAGGATCTTCTTGGATGATAGTTATTTGATCTTGCTGAAAATTGCAGAAACTTTCTGTTCATGAAAATAATTGTTAAAAATCACCAGAATGTGATAAAATATTGATTCCAATTGCTGCTGATCAATAAACAAATTTTCTAGGCCGTCCTATTTTGGCTGAATTTTTGGAGTTCCAGAAGTTTGCGTTAGTTACAGATTACTACAGACTGTTCTGTTTTTGACAGATTCTGTTTTTCGTGTGTTGTTTGCTTATTTTGATGAATCTATGGCTAATAAAATAGTTTTAAGCCATAGAGAAGTTGGAATACAGTAGGTTTAACACCAATATAAATAAAGAATGAGTTCATTACAGTACCTTGAAGTGGTGTTTTGTTTTCTTTCGCTAACGGAGCTCACGAGATTTTCTGTTAAGTTTTGTGTTGTGAAGTTTTCAAGTTTTGGGTAAAATATTTGATGGATTATGGAACAAGGAGTGGCAAGAGCCTAAGATTTGGGATGCCCAAGGCACCCCAAGATAATCTAAGGACACCAAAAAGCCAAAGCTTGGGGATGCCCCGGAAGGCATCCCCTCTTTCGTCTACTTCCATCGGTAACTTTACTTAGAGCTATATTTTTATTCACCACATGATATGTGTTTTGCTTGGAGCGTCTTTTATTATTTGAGTCTTTGCTTTTTAGTTTACCACAATCATATTTGCTGGACACACCTTTTGAGAGAGACACACATGATTCGGAAATTATTAGAACACTCTATGTGCTTCACTTATATCTTTTGAGCTATATAGTTTTTGCTCTAGTGCTTCACTTATATCTTTTAGAGCACGGTGGCGGTTTTGTTTTATAGAAACTATTATTCTCTCATACTTCACTTATATTATTTTGAGAGTCTTAAACATCATGGTAATTTGCTTAAATAATCCTAATATGCTAGGTATTTAAGACTAGTAAAAAACTTTCTTATGAGTGTGCTGAATACTAAGAGAAGTTTGATGCTTGATGATTGTTTTGAGATATGGAGGTAGTGATATTAAAGTTGTGCTAGTTGAGTAGTTGTGAATTTGAGAAATACTTGTGTTGAAGTTTGCAAGTCCCGTAGCATGCACGTATGGTAAACGTTGTAACAAATTTGAAACATGAGGTGTTCTTTGATTGTCTTCCTTATGAGTGGCGGTCGGGGACGAGCGATGGTCTTTTCCTACCAATCTACCCCCCTAGGAGCATGCGCGTAGTGCTTGGTTTTTGATGACTTGTATATTTTTTCAATAAGTATGTGAGTTCTTTATGACTAATGTTGAGTCCATGGATTATACGCACTCTTACCCTTCCACCATTGCTAGCCTCTTCGGTACCGTGCATTGCCCTTTCTCACATTGAGAGTTGGTGCAAACTTCGCCGGTGCATCCAAACCCCGTGATATGATACGCTCTTTCACACATAAACCTCCTTATATCTTCCTCAAAACAGCCACCATACCTACCTATTATGGCATTTCCATAGCCATTCCGAGATATATTGCCATGCAACTTTCCACCGTTCCGTTTATTATGACACGCTCATCATTGTCATATTGCTTTGCATGATCATGTAGTTGACATCGTATTTGTGGCAAAGCTACCGTTCATAATTTTTCATACATGTCACTCTTGATTCATTGTTATCCCGGTATACTGCAGGAGGCATTCATATAGAGTCATACTTTGTTCTAGTATCGAGTTGTAATCATTGAGTTGTAAATAAATAGAAGTGTGATGATCATCATTCATAGAGCATTGTCCCCAAAAAAGAGAGAAAGGCCAAAAAAAGGAAGGCCCAAAAAAGGGAAATAAAAAGGGACAATGCTACTATCCTTTTTTTTCACACTTGTTCTTCAATGTAGCACCATGATCTTCATGATAGAAAGTCTCTAGTTTTGTCACTTTCATATACTAGTGGGAATTTTTCATTATAGAACTTGGCTTGTATATTCCAACAATGGGCTTCCTCAAATGCCCTAGGTCTTCGTGAGCAAGCAAGTTGGATGCACACCCACTTAGTTTCTTTTGTTGAGCTTTCATGCATTTATAGCTCTAGTGCATCCGTTGCATGGCCATCCCTACTCCTTGCATTAACATCAATCGATGGGCATCTCCATAGCTCATTGATTAGCCTCGTTGATGTGAGACTTTCTCCTTTTTTGTCTTCTCCACATAACCCCCATCATTATATTCTATTCCACCCATAGTGCTATATCCATGGCTCACTCTCATGTATTGCGTGAAGGTTGAAAAAAGTTTGAGATTACTAAAGTATGAAACAATTGCTTGGCTTGTCATCGGGGTTGTGCATGATGAGAGCATTCTTGTGTGACGGAAACGGAGCATGACTAAACTATATGATTTTGTAGGGATGAACTTTCTTTGGCCATGTTATTTTGAGAGGACATAATTGCTTAGTTAGTATGCTTGAAGTATTATTACTTTTTATGTCAATATTAAACCGTTATCTTGAATCTTTCGGATATGAATATTCATACCACAATTAATAGGATTACATTGAAATTATGCCATGTAGCATTCCACATCAAAAATTCTGTTTCTATCATTTACCTACTCGAGGACGAGCAGGAATTAAGCTTGGGGACGCTTGATACGTCTCCAACGTATCTATAATTTTTGATTGTTCCATGCTATATTATATTCTGTTTTGGACATTATTGGGCTTTATTATACACTTTTATATTATTTTTTGGGACTAACCTATTAACCGGAGGCCCAACCCAGAATTGCTGTTTTTTGCCTATTTCAGAGTTCCGCAGAAAAAGAATATCAAACGGAGTCCAAACGGAATGAAACCTTCGGGAACGTGATTTTCGGAACGAACGTGATCCAGAGGACTTGGACCCTACGTCAAGACATCAACCAGGAGGGCACGAGGTAGGGGGGCGCGCCTACCCCCTAGGTGCGCCCTCCACCCTCATGGGCCCCACGTTGCTCCACCGACGTACTTCTTCCTCCTATATATACCTATGTACCCCCAAACTACCAGAGACGGAGCCAAAAACCTAATTCCACCACCGCAACCTTCTGTACCCGTGAGATCCCATCTTGGGGCCTTTTCTGGAGCTCCGCCGGAGGGGGCATCGATCACAGAGGGCTTCTACATCAACACCATAGCCTCTCCGATGATGTGTGAGTAGTTTACCTCAGACCTTCAGGTCCATAGTTATTAGCTAGATGGCTTCTTCTCTCTTTTTGGATCTCAATACAATGTTCTCCCCCTCTCTTGTGGAGATCTATTCGATGTAATCTTCTTTTGCGGTGTGTTTGTTGAGACTGATGAATTGTGGGTTTATGATCAAGTTTATCTATGAACAATATTTGAATCTTCTCTAAATTCTTTTATGTATGATTGGTTATCTTTGCAAGTCTCTTTGAATTATCAGTTTGGTTTGGCCTACTAGATTGATATTTCTTGCAATGGGAGAAGTGCTTAGCTTTGGGTTCAATCTTGCGGTGTCCTTTCCCAGTGATAGTAGGGGCAGCAAGGCACGTATTGTATTGTTGCCATCGAGGATAACAGGATGGGGTTTATATCATATTGCATGAATTTATCCCTCTACATCATGTCATCTTGCTTAAAGCGTTACTCTATTCTTATGAACTTAATACTCTAGATGCATGCTGGATAGCGGTCGATGTGTGGAGTAATAGTAGTAGATGCAGACAGGAGTCGGTCTACTTGTCTCGGACGTGATGCCTATATACATGATCATACCTAGATATTCTCATTACTATGCTCAATTCTGTCAATTGCTCAACAGTAATTTGTTCACCCACCATAATACTTATGCTCTCGAGAGAAGCCTCTAGTGAAACCTATGGCCCCCGGGTCTATTTTCTATCATATTAATCTTCCAACACTTAGTTATTTTTATTGCCTTTTATTTTACTTTGCATCTTTATCATAAAAATACCAAAAATATTATCCTATCATATCTATTAGATCTCACTCTTGTAAGTGACCGTGAAGGGATTGACAACCCCTTTATTGCGTTGGTTGTGAGGATTTATTTGTTTGTGTAGGTGCGAGGGACTCGTGCGTGGTCTCCTACTGGATTGCTACCTTGGTTCTCAAAAACTGAGGGAAATACTTACGCTACTTTACTGCATCACCCTTTCCTCTTCAAGGGAAAACCAACGCAGTGCTCAAGAGGTAGCAAGCACCCAGAGGATAACGAATCGATCGAGTACGGTGTGCCGTTCGTGAGGGTATAGAGCCAGTCGGAGCCACATGAGTATTCGTGCTACCACCGCAAGAGGAGGCCGGATGGCGCGACGTCGCTTCCCCGCCATTCTCCACGGTTCCCTCGACGCTCGCCTCGTTTCAACGGCGTCGGAAGGATTTAAGGTAAGCTTCACACTAACCTAATCTTCCATCTGCCCATGCTTACAATCAGTGTGACAACTAATAAAAATCTTGCTTACAATCTGCCTCCGAGTACTATGCCAATCACCCTAAAATAGCTCTGGACCTTTGGGTCAAAGTTGTGACACTGTGTAAAAATAAAGAAAAATAGATTGGTGCTACTTTCAGAAAAGAGTACTCCCTAGAAAACTGCCAATATAAGCTACTAGTATTTTTTTGGAAGTCTAAGCTACTAGTATTTGGTTAGAGGATTTGCTGTCGAGAAAGATCCGTCCACAGTGAGCGCCACACATGCTACTGGTGGTGGTGGATGCCAATGCTTAGATGGAGCAGGGTTGGTGTCGGTAATTTTTACTTGGCACCTCGCACTCTGCATATATGCCGGTTCCATCCGTACATTTGTGCAGTTCCACCAAAATGCAGTTGAATAACCCTGTTTGCACGGATAATGAAAAAGCGTGATTACATTATAGTGGCACTAGTTGATGAAACATACACTAATAAATAGAAGAAAATATTGCGATACTATCATAGTATGCCATGCTGCGAGGGCAAGATGGGCCCTGCGACACCTCATATGGTACGCCTCATACTGGAAATCGACCCAAGTCTCCCCGATACACCTTGTGCCAGTGATGAACATCAGTGTACAACGGTAGTACAAGTAGGGGACTTGAGACATTCTGATGTCTACTACACAACGTTCTTCTTCTAGATGTTGTTGGGCCTCCAAGTGCAGAGGTTTGTAGGACAGTAGCAAATTTCCCTCAAGTGGATGACCTAAGGTTTATCAATCCGTGGGAGGTGTAGGATGAAGATGGTCTCTCTCAAACAACCCTGCAACCAAATACCAAAGAGTCTCTTGTGTCCCTAACACACCCAATACAATGGTAAATTGTATAGGTGCACTAGTTCGGCGAAGAGATGGTGATACAAGTGCAATATGGATGGTAGATATAGGTTTTTGTAATCTGAAAATATAAAAACAGCAAGGTAAGAAGTGATAAAAGTGAGCATAAACGGTATTGCAATGCTCGGAAACAAGGCCTAGGGTTCATACTTTCACTAGTGCAAGTTGATGACCCACAAGTGTAGGGGATCTATCGTAGTCCTTTCGATAAGTAAGAGTGTCGAACCCAACGAGGAGCAGAAGGAAATGACAAGCGATTTTCAGTAAGGTATTCTCTGCAAGCACTGAAATTGTTGGTAACAGATAGTTTTGTGATAAGGTAATTTGTAACAGGTAACAAGTAACAAAAGTAAATAAGGTGCATCAAGGTGGCCCAATCCTTTTTGTAGCAAAGTACAAGCCTGGACAATTTCTTACATGAAGGAAAACGCTCCCGAGGACACATGGGAATTATCGTCAAGCTAGTTTTCATCACGCTCATATGATTCGCGTTCGGTACTTTGATAATTTGATATGTGGGTGGACCGATGCTTGGGTGCTGTCCTTACTTGGACAAGCATCCCACTTATGATTAACCCCTATTGCAAGCATCCGCAAATACAAAAGAAGTATTAAGGTAAACCTAACCATAGCATGAAACATATGGATCCAAATCAGCCCCTTACGAAGCAACGCATAAACTAGGGTTTAAGCTTCTGTCACTCTAGCAACCCATCATCTACTTATTACTTCCCAATGCCTTCCTCTAGGCCCAAACAATGGTGAAGTGTCATGTAGTCGACGTTCACATAACACCATTAGAGGAAAGACAACATACATCTCATCAAAATATCGAACGAATACCAAATTCACATGACTACTTATAGCAAGACTTCTCCCATGTCCTCAGGAACAAAGGTAACTACTCACAAATCATATTCATGTTCATAATCAGAGGGATATTAATATGCATAATGGATCTGAACATACGATCTTCGACCAAATAAACCAACTAGCATCAACTACAAGGAGTAATCAACACTACTAGCAACCCACAGGTACCAATATGAGGTTTTGATACAAAGATTGGATACAAGAGATGAACTAGGGTTTTAGATGAGATGGTGCTAGTGAAGATGTTGATGAAGACTGACCCCCTCCCGATGATAGGATCGTTGGTGATGACGATGGTGATGATATCCCCCTCCCGGAGGGAAGTTTCCCCGACAGAACAGCTCTGCCGGAGCCCTAGATTGGTTCCGCCAAGGTTCCGCCTCGTGGCGGCGGTGTTTCGTCCCGAAAGCTTGCTTATGATTTTTTTCCAGGGTAAAAGACTTCATATAGCAGAAGATGGTCACCGGATGGTGGGTGCCCCCCCTCTGGTACTTTCTTCGCTCAGTATTTTTTATTAATTCTAAAACTGACTTCCATGGAGTTTCAGGACTTTTGGAGTTGTGCAGAATAGGCCTCTAATATTTGCTCCTTTTCCAGCCCAAAATTCCAGTTGCCGGCATTCTCCCTCTTCATGTAAACCTTGTAAAATAAGAGAAAATAGGCATAAGTATTGTGACATAATGTGTAATAATAGCCCATAATGCAATAAATATCGATATAAAAGCACGATGCAAAATGGAAGTATCACAAGTTCTCTCAACAATAATAACATAATTGGATCATATAACTATCCCTCAACATGCAACAAAGAGTCACTCCAAAGTCACTAATAGCGGAGAACAAATGAAGAGATTATTGTAGGGTACGAAACCACCTCAAAGTTATTCTTTTGGATCGATCTATTCAAGAGTTCGTACTAGAATAACACCTTAAGACGCATATCAACCAAAACCCTAATGCCACCTAGATACTCCAATGTGACCTCAAGTATCCGTGGGTATGATTATACGATATGCATCACACATTCTCAGATTCATCTATTCAAACCAACACAAAGTACTTCAAAGAGTGCCCCAAAGTTTCTACCGGAGAGTCAGGACGAAAACGTGTGCCAACCCCTATGCATAAGTTCACAATGTTACGGAACCCGCAAGTTGATCACCAAAACATACATCAAGTAGATCACGTGAATATCCCATTGTCACCATAGATAAGCACATGCAAGACATACATCAAGTGTTCTCAAATCTTTAAAGACTCAATCCAATAAGATAACTTCGAAGGGAAAACTCAATCCATTACAAGTGAGTAGAGGAGGAGAAACATGATAAGATCCAACTATAATAGCAAAGCTCGCAATACATCAAGATCGTGCCGAATCAAGAACACGAGAGAGAGAGAGATCAAACACATAGCTACTGGTACATACCCTTAGCCCCGAGGGCGAACTACTCCCTCCTCGTCATGGAGAGCGCCGGGATGATGAAGATGGCCACCGGTGAGGGATCCCCCCTCCGGCAGGGTGCCGGAACAGGGTCCCGATTGGTTTTTGGTGCCTACAGAGGCTTGCGGCGGCGGAACTCCTGATCTAGGTTATGTTCTGGAAGTTTGGGTATATATAAGAGGTTTTGGCATCAGGAACAAGTCAGGGGGTCTCCGAGGCGGCCACGAGGTAGGGGGCGCGCCCAGGGGGGTAGGGCGCGCCCTCATGGGTGCCTTGGGACTCTTCTGGCCCATCTGTGATGCTTCGTTGGCTTCTTCTGGTCCAAAAATAATCTCCGTCAAATTTCAGGTCAATTGGACTCCGTTTGGTTTTCCTTTTCTGCAAAACTCAAAACAAGGAAAAACAGAAACTGGCACTGGGCTCTAGGTTAATAGGTTAGTCCCAAAAATCATATAAAATAGCATATAAATGCACATAAAACATCCTAGATGGATAATATAATAGCATGGAACAATCAAAAATTATAGATACGTTGGAGACGTATCAGCATCCCCAAGCTTAATTCCTGCTCGTCCTCGAGTAGGTAAATGATAAAAACAGAATTTTTGATGTGGAATGCTACCTAACATATTTATCAATGTAATTTTGTTTATTGTGGCATGAATATTCAGATCCATATGATTCAAGACAAAAGTTTAATATTCACATGAAAACAATAATACTTCAAGCATACTAACAAAGCAATCATGTCTTCTCAAAATAACATGGCTAAAGCAAGCTATCCCTACAAAATCATATAGTACGGCTATGCTCTATCTTCATCACACAAAATATTTAAATTATGCACAACCCCGATGACAAGCCAAGCAATTGTTTCATACTTTTGATGTTCTCAAACTTTTTCAATCTTCACGCAATACATGAGCGTGAGCCATGGACATAGCACTATAGGTGGAATAGAATGGTGGTTGTGGAGAAGACAAAAAGGGAGAAGATAGTCTCACATCAACTAGGCGTATCAACGGGCTATGAAGTTGCCCATCAATAGATATCAATGTGAGTGAGTAGGGATTGCCCTGCAAGGGATGCACTAGAGCTATAAGTGTATGAAAGCTCAAAAAGAAACTAAGTGGGTGTGCATCCAACTCGCTTGCTCACGAAGACCTAGGGCATTTTGAAGAAGCCCATCATTGGAATATACAAGCCAAGTTCTATAATGAAAGATTCCCACTAGTATATGAAAGTGACAACATAGGAGACTCTCTATCATGAAGATCATGGTGCTACTTTGAAGCACAAGTCTGGTAAAAGGATAGTAGCATTGTCCCTTCTCTCTTTTTCTCTCATTTTTTTTTGTTTTTTGGGCCTTCTCTTCCTTTTTTTGGCCTCTTTTTTTTTCGTCCGGAGTCTCATCCCGACCTGTGCGGGAATCATAGTCTCCATCATCCTTTCCTCACTGGGACAATGCTCTAATAATGCAGATCATCACACTTTTATTTACTTACAACTCAAGAATTACAACTCGATACTTAGAACAAAATATGACTCTATTTGAATGCCTCCGGCGGTGTACCGGAATCCCCAAGCTTAGGCTCTTGCCACTCCTTATTCCATAGTCCATCGAATCTTTACCCAAAACTTGAAAACTTCACAACACAAAACTCAACAGAAAACTCGTAAGCTCCGTTAGTATAAGAAAATAAATCACCACTCAGGTACTGTTATGAACTCATTCTAAATTCATATTGGTGTAATATCTACTGCATTAAAACTTCTTTATGGTTCATACCCTCCGATACTACTCATAGATTCATGAAAATAAGCAAACAACACATAGAAAACAGAATCTGTCAAAAACAGAACAGTCTGTAGTAATCTGTATCAAACGTATACTTCTGGAACTCCAAAAATTCTGAAATAAATTGGTGGACCCGAGGAATTTGTCTATTAATCATCTGCAAAAGAATCAACCTAAAATCACTCTCTAGTAAAAAATGGCAGCTAATCTCGTGAGCGCTAAAGTTTCTGTTTTTTACAGCAAGATCATAAAGACTTCACCCAAGTCTTCCCAAAGGTTCTACTTGGCACAAACACTAATTAAAACATAAAACCACATCTAACCAGATTCTAGATGAATTATTTATTACTAAACAGGAGCAAAAACAAAGAACAAAAATAAAATTGGGTTGCCTCCCAACAAGCGCTATCGTTTAACGCCCCTAGCTAGGCATGATGATTTCAATGATGCTCACATAAAAGATAAGAATTGAAGCATAAAGGGAGCATCATGAAGAATATGACTAGCACATTTAAGTCTAACCCACTTCCTATGCATAGGGATTTTGTGAGCAAACAACTTATGGGAACATGAAACAACTAGCATAGGAAGGTAAAACAAGAAAATCTTGAAAATTTTCAACACATAGAGAGGAAATTGGATATTATTGCAATATGTAGAAGCATATGATCCTCTCTCATAATAATTTTCAGTAGCATCATGAATGAATTCAACCATATAACCAACACATAAAGCATTCTTTTCATGATCTACTTGCATAGAAATTTTACTACTCTCCACATAAGCAAAATTCTTCTCATCCGGAATAGTAGGAGTATCATAAGAGACTCGAATACTATAAATTGTTTCCACATTAAAAGAGTAATGTTCAGAAAAAGGGTAATCATAATCATGACAAGTTTTATAAATATAGTCATCACTACTCTTTATAGCATAAGTGTCATCACAATAATCATCATAAATAGGAGGCATGCTATCATCATAATAGATTTGCTCATCAAAACTTGGGAGGCTAAAAATATCATCTTCATTAAATATAGCATCCCCAAGTTTGGGACAAACATTAATTGCAGCAAATATATTCTCAAACATGTCATTCTCATCAAACATAGCATCCCCAAGCTTGGGTCTTTTCATATCATAAGCATAATCACTCTCATCATTAATAGTATGGATAGCACCAATAGTATAGCAATTATCATCATCACAATGAGTAATAGGAGCAACATCATTTGGGAGAGAGACCTTTCTACCTTTGCTTCTCCGTCTTTTCTTTTTCTTCTTCACATCATGTGTGGGTTTAACCCTATTTTTGGAGCTCCTCATTAATGAGATTGGTTGAATAGAAGGCTCCTCCTCGTTACCTGATTCATCATAAGAAATAATAGGAGAATATTGGGAAGTCACTTCCCTTTCATTAGTATTCTCTTCATCTTCTATTTGTTTTCTTGTCTTTATGTAATTGGCAATATAAGGATTTTCAATGCAATTCACCGCACAATACATATAAATTTCCTCTAGATCAAAATCAAGAACTTTATCAAGGACAAATTCTGGAATATCCTTAGTTAAATGTTTCATTTCTTCATAACCCACAAGAAAACTAAGTTCATTATGATGTGCAAGGGAAATCAAGTCATCACAATTTTTGGACATGATACGATCATGAAACAATTTGCATTGGGTATTTAGATGATCACGTTCATTGCAAAGTTCACAAGGATGGCAAAGAAATTTTAAATTTTCAGCACAAGCATCTAGCCTCTCTTGTAGCCATTTAGTTTCTAAATACTTATGCCTCTTGCAAAATCTATCTTCCCTATTTGGTGTGTACTTGCAAACTCTATGCACTCCACAAAAATTGACATGCTTATAAGAGACATTTTCATCATGACTAGTGCAATCATCATTAGTACTATGAATATTCAAAGAGTTCATACTAACAACATTGCAATCATGCTCATCATTCAAAGATTTAGTGCCAAACATTTTAATGCATTCTTCTTCTAACATTTTGGCACAATTATCGAAATCCTTATTTTCACGAAAGACATTAAAAAGATGAAGCATATGAGGCATCCTCAATTCCATTTTTTGTAGTTTTCTTTTATAAACTAAACTAGTGATAAAACAAGAAACTAAAAGATTCGATTGCAAGATCTAAAGATATACCTTCAAGCACTCACCTCCCCGGCAACGGCGCCAGAAAAGAGCTTGATGTCTACTACGCAACCTTCTTCTTGTAGACGTTGTTGGGCCTCCAAGTCCAGAGGTTTGTAGGACAGTAGTAAATTTCCCTCAAGTGGATGACCTAAGGTTTATCAATCCGTGGGAGGTGTAGGATGAAGATGGTCTCTCTCAAACAACCATGCAACCAAATAACAAAGAGTCTCTTGTGTCCCCAACACACCCAATACAATGGTAAATTGTATAGGTGCACTAGTTCGGCGAAGAGATGGTGATACAAGTGCAATATGGATGGTAGATATAGGTTTTTGTAATCCGAAAATATAAAAACAGCAAGGTAACAAGCGAAAAGTGAGCGTAAACGGTATTGCAATGCTAGGAAACAAGGCCTAGGGTTCATACTTTCACTAGTGCAAGTTCTCATAACAATAATAACATAATTGGATCATATAACTATCCCTCAACATGCAACAAAGAGTCACTCCAAAGTCACTAATAGCGGAGAACAAACGAAGAGATTATTGTAGGGTACGAAACCACCTCAAAGTTATTTTTTCGGATCGATCTATTCAAGAGTTCGTACTAGAATAACACCTTAAGACACATATCAACCAAAACCCTAATGTCACCTAGATACTCCAATGTGACCTCAAGTATCCGTGGGTATGATTATACGATATGCATCACACAATCTTAGATTCATCTATTCAAACCAACACAAAGTACTTCAAAGAGTGCCCCAAAGTTTCTACCGAGAGTCAGGACGAAAACGTGTGCCAACCCCTATGCATAAGTTCACAATGTTACAGAACCCGCAAGTTGATCACTAAAACATACATCAAGTAGATCACGTGAATATCCCATTGTCACCACAGATAAGCACATGCAAGACATACATCAAGTGTTCTCAAATCTTTAAAGACTCAATCCGATACGATAACTTCGAAGGGAAAACTCAATCCATTACAAGAGAGTAGAGGAGGAGAAACATCATAGGATCCAACTATAATAGCAAAGCCCGCGATACATCAAGATCGTGCCGAATCAAGAACATGAGAGAGAGAAATCAAACACAAAGCTACTGGTACATACCCTCAGCCCCGAGGGTGAACTACTCCCTCCTCGTCATGGAGAGCGCCGGGATGATGAAGATGGCCACCGGTGAGGGATCCCCCCTCTAGCAGGGTGCCGGAACAGGGTCCCGATTGGTTTTTGGTGGCTACAGAGGCTTGCGGCGGCGGAACTCCTGATCTAGGTTATGTTCTGGAAGTTTGGGTATATATAAGAGGTTTTGGCGTCGGGAACAAGTCAGGGGGGGTCTCCGAGGTGGCCATGAGGTAGGAGGGCGCGCCCCCACCCTCGTGGGTGCCTCGGGACTCTTCTGGCCCATCTCTGATGCTCCGTGGGCTTCTCTTGGTCCAAAAATAATCTCCGTCAAATTTCAGGTCAATTGGACTCCGTTTGGTTTTCCTTTTCTGCAAAACTCAAAAATAAGGAAAAAACAGAAATTGGTACTGGGCTCTAGGTTAATAGGTTAGTCCCAAAAATCATATAAAATAGCATATAAAACATCCTAGATGGCTTATATAATAGCATGGAACAATAAAAAATTATAGATACGTTGGAGACGTATCACACTCCAATCTCTATTTTTGTGCACATCAACTAAAATTAAGCACCACAGTTTGCAAAAACGCTTAAACATTAACAATGGGACTAATTGATGAAACATAAACTAACAAAGAGAAGCACTTTCTTTATCTACATTGGAAATGAAATGATAGAGAGGACACTCGCTCTATTTTAACTTTATTATTATTTCATTTTACCAGTGGCACTAGGGTCGAGCAGGTGGCAAACGAGGTGTACCGTGCATAGCAAGGATGGAGGCCGAGGGTGCTTATGTGGTTGCCCAAAGCACTCCTCGGTATTTATGTCGAGCACGGTACACCTCGTTTACTGTCGAGACTGGGATGCTAAAGCTGGCTCTATCTCCCCCCTGGTGTTTATGTGGTTGCATTTGGATTGTAATTCAAACTTGGTCGAGCTGGTGCTGCGTCCCCCTACCTACCTAGCTTATGTGGCGAACTTGTCTCCTGCTAGTACTCAGCCCGTTTACACTGAGATGTTTTCGGATAATGGTTCTCTATGGTAGGGTTTCTTTAATTAAATCGGAGGAAACCCCCTCTTTCAATATATATAAAAAATCTGTGGCACTAGCGGTGCCAAAACATTGCCTCAAATTAATAGTGCCACTAGATTAAGGTGCAAAATAATAACATTACTGCTTTATTGATACGTCTCCAACGTATCTATAATTTTTGATTGTTCCATGCTATTATATTATCTGTTTTGGATGTTTAATGGGCTTTATTATGCACTTTTATATTATTTTTGGGACTAACCTACCAACCGGAGGCCGAGTGCAAATTGATGTTTTTTTGCCTATTTCAGTGTTTCGCAGAAAAGGAATATCAAACGGAGTCCAAACGGAATGAAACCTTCGCGAGGATCGTTTTTGGAACAAACACAATCCAGGAGACTTGGAGTGGACGTCAAGGAACCAACGAGGCGGCCACGAGGTAGGAGGGCGCGCCCCCACCCTCGTGGGCCCCTCGTAGCTCCACTGACCTACTTCTTTCGCCTATATATACTCATATAAACCGAAAACATCCGAGAGCACCACGAAACCCTATTTCCACCACCGCAACCTTCTGTACCCGTGAGATCCCATCTTGGGGCCTTTTCCGGCGCTCCGCCGGCAGGGGAATCGATCACGGAGGGCTTCTACATCAACACCATGGCCTCTCTGATGATGTGTGAGTAGTTTACCACAGACCTTCGGGTCCATAGTTATTAGCTAGATGGCTTCTTCTCTCTCTTTGGATCTCAATACAAAGACCTCCCCGATTCTCTTGGAGATCTATTCGATGTAATACTTTTTGCGGTGTGTTTGTCGAGATCCGATGAATTGTGGGTTTATGATCAACATTATCTATGAACAATATTTGATTCTTCTCTGAATTCTTTTATGCATGATTTGATATCTTTGCAAATCTCTTTGAATTATCAGTTTGGTTTGGCCAACTAGATTGATCTTTCTTGCAATGGGGGAAGTGCTTAGCTTTGGGTTCAATCTTGCGGTGTCCTTTCCCAGTGACAGCAGGGGCAGCAAGGCACATATTGTATTGTTGCCATCGAGGATAAAAAGATGGGGTTTATATCATATTGCTTGAGTTTATCCCTCTACATCATGTCATCTTGCCTAATGCGCTACTCAGTTCTTATGAACTTAATACTCTAGATGCATGCTAGATAGCGGTCGATGTGTGGAGTAATAGTAGTAGATGCAAAATCGTTTCAGTCTACTTTTCATGGACGTGATGCCTATGTTCATGATCTTCTCATAACTATGCGCTTTTCTATCAATTGCTCGACAGTAATTTGTTCACCCACCGTAAAATATGCTATATTGAGAGAAGCCACTAGTGAAACCTATGGCCCCCAGTTCTATTTTCCATCATATTAAACTCCCGCCAACGTACTATTTCTATCACCGTTTATTTTGCAATCCTTACCTTTCAATCTATACAACAAAAATACCAAAAATATTTATCTTATTATCTTTATCAGATCTCACTTTTGCAAGTGGCCGTAAAGGGATTGACAACACCTTTATCGCGTTGGTTGCAAGGTTCTTAATTGTTTGTGCAGGTACTAGGGATTTGCGTGTAGTCTCCTACTGGATTGATACCTTGGTTCTCAAAAACTGAGGGAAATACTTACGCTACTTTGCTGCATCACCCTTACCTCTTCAAGGGAAAACCAATGCATGCTCAAGAGGTAGCATTTATCATGGCAGTGCCAAAACAGTAGCACAAGAGCAGACTCAACATGCAGGATCTTTGGCAAACGTCAGACCGAAAATCCACATACCTCATGATGGGAACCATATCTGCAGTCAACGCCATCGTAGAAGGGATGACACTAGTCACCAACATGGATGATTCAATTCATGGGACCTTTTGGTGCAGTTCACCTAAAATGAAGCAATGTACCATGAGCTAGCAGCTTCTTCTTCATTTTTTTAAGAAAAGGGCTTCAGCCCCGATTCCATTTCCATCAAAAAACGAAACCCACAGAGCTTCTTCTTCATTAGTTGCAATAAAATTGAGAAATATCAAGGTTGGTTGTGAATCTCCTGGAATGTTCAACTATAATTTGGATACCATTTGTGCAGTTCAACTAAGATCAAGCGTGAAATGTATGTCTCTGTTTGCACAAAAAAGGTGGAAAGGAGGGTGAAAAACAAGTGGTGAAACATACATCAAATGAAAAGAAGCATGTTCCTTATCTGAATGGCAATCCTACAAGGATAGTAGCAATTTCTAAAGCAGCAGCATTGCTAGATATTAGTGTGGGCATTAGGATTAACTATGACAACCCTTAAATACGACATTACTTTAATGGTGCCATTGCTTCATTTTACCAGCAACATTACATTAACAGCTGCTACAGAGTCGGTATTTGGGCACGGGAGAGTAGGCGGACCAGGGCAGTTGCATTTCTAACGGAAAGAAGCAACTTATCTTAATGGGAAATTTAGCAGGACATGAAAACAAGTGCCATTGATTCATATTACTGGAGGCATTACATTGAAAACAACATTGGTTTAACGTGTTCTTACTTTTAACAGTGCGACTGCTACATTTTACCAGTGGCATTACATAAGAGTGGCTCGGGGCAACAAACATCAGAACAGGATATCTGGGTTGGTCCCATTTTTGTTCGGTATAGCCACCTTATATTGTGTGAGGCTAGCAAATCTAGTGCTGGACTTATTCTGTTGACTTGTCCCCCGGTCCCCACTTTCTTTCCTTTTTCAACCAATAGATCGGGTTTATACTGAGTTTGTACTGCATTTCCCTTTATTTCCCTATTAGACCAAGAGACCAGTTGGATAGCCAGTCTCTGCTACTTTTCGCCCCCATTATTTCCTCTTTCGACCAAGTCCTAGATTCAGGTAACAGATCTTCCCCCACCCCACCCCCTTTCTTCCTTGTTTGAACCAAATAGTACTAGATTCAAGTGCATGAACTACTTTTACCTCTTAACAGTCAAAATTTAGGTGGCTTTCGAACAGCCGATCGATCTATCTATGAGGGGGCCTGGGAAATAGTAAAAGATACAAATGCAGCGACGTCAGGAGCTCGGGAAGTAGAGCAAGGCCGGTTTCGAAGGAAGTTATACCTGAGGGTCGCCGGGATGTCGCTAGGTGGGCGGCGGGAGCCGGGTCTGCCCACACTATGAAAGCAAGGAAGAAGGGGTCGGAGGCCCTCCCTAGCCAGTGGTGCTTGGGAGAGAACGACAAGGCACGCTGACCGGGATGCGCCGGTAGTGGGTAAGAGCTGTTGGGGAACGTAGTAATTTCAAAAAAATTCCTACGCACACGCAAGACCATGGTGATGCATAGCAACGAGAGGGGAGAGTGTGTCCACGTACCCTCGTAGACCGAAAGCGGAAGCGTTAGCACAACGCGGTTGATGTAGTCGTACGTCTTCACGATCCGACCGATCAAGTACCGAACGTACGGCACCTCCGAGTTCAGCACACGTTCAGCTCGATGACGTCCCTCGAACTCCGACCCAGCCAAGCTTTGAGGGAGAGTTCCGTCAGCACGACGGTGTGGTGATGATGATGATGTTCTCCCGACGCAGGGCTTCGCCTAAGCACCGCTACGATATTATCGAGGTGGATTATGGTGGAGGGGGGCACCGCACACGGCTAAGAGATCAGGAGATCAATTGTTGTGTCTAGAGGTGCCCCCCTTCCCCCATATATAAAGGAGCAAGGGGGGGGGGGAGAGGCGGCCGGCCAGGAGGAGGCGCGCCAGGGAGGAGTCCTACTCCCACCAGGAGTAGGACTCCTTCCTTTCCTAGTTGGAGTAGGAGAAGGGGGAAGGAGGAGGGAGAGAGGAAGGAAAGGGGGGCGCCGCCCCCCACCTTGTCCAATTCAGACTAGAGGGGGAGGGGGCGCGCGGCCTGCCCTGGCCACCCCTCCTCTTCTCAGTAAGGCGCATCTTGGCCCATTAACCCCCCCCCCCCCCGCCCGGGGGGGTTTGGGTCCGGTAACCCTCGGTACTCCGGTAAAATCCCGATTTCACCCGGAACACTTCCGATATTCAAATATAGGCTTCCGATATATCAATCTTTATGTCTCGACCATTTCGAGACTCCTCGTCATGTCCGCGATCATATCCGGGACTCCGAACTACCTTCGGTACATCAAAACACATAAACTCATAACATAACCGTCATCGAACTTTAAGCGAGCGGACCCTACGGGTTTGAGAACTATGTAGACATGACCGAGACATGTCTCCGGTCAATAACCAATAGAGGAACCTGGATGCTCATATTGGCTCCTACATATTCTACGAAGATCTTTATCGGTCAAACCGCATAACAACATACGTTGTTCCCTTTGTCATCGGTATGTTACTTGCCCGAGATTCGATCGTCGGTATCTTAATACCTAGTTCAATCTCGTTACCGGCAAGTCTCTTTACTCGTTCCGTAATACACTCATTAGTTGCAATGCTTGCAAGGCTTATAGTGATGTGCATTACCGAGTGGGCCCAGAGATACCTCTCCGACAATCAGAGTGACAAATCCTAATATCGAAATACGCCAACCCAACAAGTACCTTCGGAGACACTTGTAGAGCACCTTTATAATCACCTAGTTACGTTGTGACGTTTGGTAGCACATAAAGTGTTCCTCCGGTAAACGGGAGTTGCATAATCTCATAGTCATAGGAACATGTATAAGTCATGAAGAAAGCAATAGCACAATACTAAACGATCGAGTGCTAAGCTTACGGAATGGGTCAAGTCAATCACATCATTCTCCTAATGATGTGATCCCATTAATCAAATGACAACTCATGTCAATGGCTAGGAAACATAACCATCTTTGATCAACGAGCTAGTCAAGTAGAGGCATACTAGTGACATTCTGTTTGTCCATGTATTCACACAAGTATTATGTTTCCGGTTAATACAATTCTAGCATGAATAATAAACATTTATCATGATATGAGGAAATAAATAAGAACTTTATTATTGCCTCTAGGGCATACTTCCTTCAGTCTCCCACTTGCACTAGAGTCAATAATCTAGATTACACTGTAATGATTCTAACACCCATGGAGTCTTGGTGTTGATCATGTTTTGCTCGTAGAAGAGGCTTAGTCAACGGGTCTGCAACATTCAGATCCGTATGTATCTTGGAAATCTCTATGTCTCCCACCTGGACTTGATCCTGGATGGAATTGAAGCGTCTTTTGATGTGCTTGGTTCTCTTGTGAAATCTGGATTCCTTTGCCAAGGCAATTGCACCAGTATTGTCACAAAAGATTTTCATTGGACTCGATGCACTAGGTATGACACCTAGATCGGATATGAACTCCTTCATCCAAACTCCTTCATTTGCTGCTTCCGAAGCAGCTATGTACTCCGCTTCACATGTAGATCCCGCCACGACGCTTTGTTTAGAACAGCACCAACTTACAGCTCCACCGTTTAATATAAACACATATCCGGTTTGCGATTTAGAATCGTCCGGATCAGTGTCAAAGCTTGCATCAACGTAACCACTTACGACGAGCTCTTTGTCACCTCCATAAACGAGAAACATATCCTTAGTCCTTTTCAGGTATTTCAGGATGTTCTTGACCACTGTCCAATGATCCACTCCTGGATTACTTTGGTACCCCCCTGCTAAACTAATAGCAAGGCACACATCAGGTTTGGTACACAGCATTGCATACATGATAGAGCCTATGGCTGAAGCATAGGGAACACTTTTCATTTTCTCTCTATCTTCTACAGTGGTCGGGCATTGAGTTTGACTCAATTTCACACCTTGTACCACAGGCAAGAACCCTTTCTTTGCTTGATCCATTTTGAACCTTTTCAAAACTTTATCAAGGTATGTGCTTTGTGAAAGTCCAATTAAGCGTCTTGATCTATCTCTATAGATCTTGATGCCCAATATATAAGCAGCTTCACCGAGGTCTTCCATTGAAAAACTCTTATTCAAGTATCCTTTTATGCTCTCCAGAAATTCTATATCATTTCCAATCAACAATATGTCATCCACATATAATATTAGAAATGCTACAGAGATCCCACTCACTTTCTTGTAAATACAGGCTTCTCCAAAAGTCTGTATAAAACCATATGCTTTGATCACACTATCAAAACGTTTATTCCAACTCCGAGAGGCTTGCACCAGTCCATAAATGGATCGCTGGAGTTTGCACACTTTGTTAGCACCTTTTGGATCGACAAAACCTTCTGGTTGCATCATATACAACTCTTCTTCCAGAAATCCATTCAGGAATGCAATTTTGACATCCATTTGCGTAATTTCATAATCATAAAATCCTGCAATTGCTAACATGATTCAGACAGACTTAAGCATCACTACGGGTGAGAAAGTCTCATCGTAGTCAGCCCCTTGAATTTGTCAAAAACCTTTCGCAACAAGTCGAGCTTTGTAGACAGTAATATTACCATCAGCATCAGTCTTCTTCTTGAAGATCCATTTATTTTCTATGGCCTGCCGATCATCGGGCAAGTCAACCAAAGTCCACACTTTGTTCTCATACATGGATCCCATCTCAGATTTCATGGCCTCAAGCCATTTCGCGGAATTTGGGCTGATCATCGCTTCCTCATATTTCGTAGGTTCGCCATGGTCTAGAAACATGACTTCCAGAACAGGATTACCGTACCACTCTGGTGCGGATCTTACTCTAGTTGACCTACGAGGTTCGGCAGTAACTTGATCTGAAGATTCATGATGAACATCATTAGCTTCCTCACTAATTGGTGTAGGTGTCACAGAAACCGGTTTCTGTGATGAACTACTTTCCAATAAGGGAGCAGGTACAGTTACCTCATCAAGTTCTACTTTCCTCCCACTCACTTCTTCTGAGAGGAACTCCTTCTCTAGAAAGGATCTATTTTTAGCAACAAATTTCTTGACTTCGGATCTGTGATAGAAGGTGTACCCAATAGTTTCCTTTGGGTATCCTATGAAGACACATTTCTCCAATTTGGGTTCGAGCTTATCAGGTTCAAGCTTTTTCACATAAGCGTCGCAGCCCCAAACTTTAAGAAACGACAACTTTGGTTTCTTGCCAAACCACAGTTCATAAGGCGTCGTCTCAACGGATTTCGATGGTGCCCTATTTAACGTGAATGCAGCCGTCTCTAAAGCATAACCCCAAAACGATAGCGGTAAATCAGTAAGAGACGTCATAGATCGCACCATATCTAGTAAAGTACGATTACGACGTTCGAACACACCATTACGCTGTGGTGTTCCGGGTGGCGTGAGTTGCGAAACTATTCTGCATTGTTTCAAATGTAGACCAAACTCGTAACTCAAATATTCTCCTCCACGATCAGATCGTAGAAACTTTATTTTCTTGTTACGATGATTTTCCACTTCACTATGAAATTCTTTGAACTTTTCAAATGTTTCAGACTTATGTTTCATTAAGTAGATATACCCATATGTGCTCAAATCATCTGTGAAGGTGAGAAAATAACGATACCCGCCGCGAGCCTCAATATTCATTGGACCACATACATCAGTATGTATGATTTCCAATAAATCTGTTGCTCGCTCCATTGTTCCGGAGAACGGCGTTTTAGTCATCTTGCCCATGAGGCATGGTTCGCAAGTACCAAGTGATTCATAATCAAGTGATTCCAAAAGTCCATTAGTATGGAGTTTCTTCATGCGCTTTACACCAATATGACCCAAACGGCAGTGCCACAAATAAGTTGCACTATCATTATCAACTCTGCATCTTTTGGCTTCAACATTATGAATATGTGTATTACTACTATCGAGATTCAACACAAATAGACCACTCTTTAAGGGTGCATGACCATAAAAGATATTACTCATATAAATAGAACAACCATTATTCTCAGATTTAAATGAATAACCGTCTCGCATCAAACAAGATCCAGATATAATGTTCATGCTTAACGCTGGCACCAAATAACAATTATTTAGGTCTAAAATTAATCCTGAAGGTAGATGTAGAGGTAGCGTGCCGACGGCGATCACATCGACTTTGGAACCATTTCCCATGCGCATCGTCACCTCGTCCTTAGCCAATCTTCGCTCAATCCGTAGTCCCTGTTTCGAGTTGCTAATATTAGGAACAGAACCAGTATCAAATACCCAGGTGCTACTGCGAGCCCTGGTAAGGTACACATCAATAACATGTATATCACATATACCTTTGTTCACCTTGCCATCCTTCTTATCCACCAAATACTTGGGGCAGTTCCGCTTCCAGTGACCAGTCTGTTTGCAGTAGAAGCACTGAGTCTCAGGCTTTGGTCCACACTTAGGTTTCTTCTCCTGAGCAGCAACTTGTTTGCTGATCTTCTTGAAGTTCCCCTTCTTCGTCCCTTTACCCTTTTTCTTGAAACTGGTGGTCTTGTTGACCATCAACACTTGATGCTCCTTCTTGATTTCTACCTCCGCAGCCTTTAGCATTGCGAAGAGCTCGGGAATTGTCTTATCCATCCCTTGCATCAAGTGATTATTATACCCAGACATTTTGAGTATATGTTCACTGACAGAACTATTCTCCTCCATCTTGCAGCTGTAGAACTTATTGGAGACTTCATATCTCTCAATCCGGGCATTTGCTTGAAATATTAACTTCAACTCCTGGAACATCTCATATGCTCCATGACGTTCAAAACGTTGTTGAAGTCCCGGTTCTAAGTCGTAAAGCATGTCACACTGAACTATCAAGTAGTCATCAGCTTTGCTCTGCCAGACGTTCTTAACATCGTCAGTTGCATCTGCAGCAGGCCCGGCACCCAGCGGTGCTTCCAGGACGTAATTCTTCTGTGCAGCAATGAGGATAATCCTCAAGTTACGGACCCAGTCCATGTAATTGCTACCATCATCTTTCAACTTTGCTTTCTCAAGGAACGCATTAAAATTCAACGGAACAACAGCAGGGGCCATCTATCTACAACAACATAGACAAGAAAAATACTATCAGGTACTAAGTTCATGATAAACTTAAGTTATCAATCATATTACTTAAGAACTCCCACTTAGATAGACATCTCTCTTATCATCTAAGTGATCACGTGATCCAAATCAACTAAACCATAACCGATCATCACGTGAAATGGAGTAGTTTTCAATGGTGAACATCACTATGTTGATCATATCTACTATATGATTCACGCTCGACCTTTCGGTCTTAGTGTTCCGAGGCCATATCTGCATATGCTAGGCCTGTCAAGTTTAACTCGAGTATTCTGCGTGTGTAAAACTGGCTTGCACCCGTTGTATAAGGACATTGAGCTTATCACACCCGATCATCACGTGGTGTCTCGGCACAACGAACTTTGGCAACGGTGCATACTAAGGGAGAACACTTGTACCTTGAAATTTTAGTGAGAGATCATCTTATAATGCTACCGTCAATCAAAGCAGAATAAGATGTATAAAGGATAAACATCACATGCAATCAATATAAGTGAGATGATATGGCTATCATCATCTTGTGCCTTTGATCTCCATCTCCGAAGCACCGTCATGATCACCATCGTCACCGGCGCGACACCTTGATCTCCATCGTAGCATCGTTGTCGTCTCGCCAACTATTGCTTCTACGACTATCGCTACCGCTTAGTGATAAAGTAAAGCAATTACAGGGCGATTGCATTGCATACAATAAAGCGACAACCATATGGCTCCTGCCAGTTGCCGATCACTCGGTTACAAAACATGATAATCTCATAAAATAAAATATAGCATCATGTCTTGACCATATCACATCACAACATGCCCTGCAAAAACAAGTTAGACGTCCTCTACTTTGGTGTTGCAAGTTTTACGTGGCTGCTACGGGCTGAGCAAGAACCGTTCTTACCTACGCATCAAAACCACAACGATATTTCGTCAAGTTAGTGCTATTTTAACCTTCTCAAGGACTGGGCGTAGTCACACTTGGTTCAACTAAAGTTGGAGAAACTGACACCCGCCAGCCACCTGTGTGCAAAGCACGTCGGTAGAACCAGTCTCGCGTAAGTGTACGCGTAATGTCGGTCCGGGCCGGTTCATCCAACAATACGGCTGAACCAAAGTATTACATGCTGGTAAGCAGTATGACTTGTATCGCCCACAACTCACTTGTGTTCTAATCGTGCATATAACATCTACGCATAAACCTGGCTCGGATGCCACTTTTGGGGAAAGTAGTAATTTCAAAAATAATCCTACGCACACGCTAGATCATGGTGATGCATAGCAACAAGAGGGGAGAGTGTCGTCCATGTACCCTCGTAGACCGTTAAGCGGAACCGTTATGACAACGCGGTTGATGTAGTCGTACGTCTTCACGATCGACCGATCCTCAGTACCAAACGTACGGCACCTCCGCATTCAGCACACGTTCAGCTCGGTGATTTCCCGCGAACTCACGATCCAGTAGAGCTTCCGGGAAGAGCTTCGTCAGCACGACGGCGTGGTGACGGTGTCGATGAAGTTACCATCGCAGGGCTTCGCCTAAGCACCGCGACGATATGACCGAGGTGGATTATGGTGGAGGGGGGCACCGCACACGGCTAAGAGATCAATGATCAATTGTTGTGTCTCCAAGGGGTGCCTCCCTCCCCGTATATAAACTGGTGGAGGAGGGGGAGGGGCCGGCCCCCTATGGCGCGCCCCATGAGGAGTCCAACTCCCACCGGGAGTAGGACTCCCCTTTTCGAAGTAGGAGTAGGAGAGGAGATGGAAGGGAGAGAGGAAGAGAAGGAAAGGGGGGCGCCCCCCCTCCTTGTCCAATTTAGACTAGAGGGGGAGGGGGCGCGCGGCTGCCCTGGCCGCCCCTCCTCTTCTCCCACTAGGGCCCAATAGGCCCAATAAACTCCCCGAGGGGTTCCGGTAACCCCCCGGTACTCTGGTATATGTCCGAAATTCCCGAAACACTTCCGGTGTCCAAACTGTTGGAAATATGCCCTAGAGGCAATAATAAATGGTTATTATTATATTTCTTTGTTCATGGTAATTGTCTATTGTTCATGCTATAATTGTATTGTTCGGAAATCGTAATACATGTGTGAATACATATACCACAACGTGTCCCTAGTAAGCCTCTAGTTGACTAGCTCGTTGATCAACCGATAGTCATGGTTTCCTGACTATGGACATTGGATGTCGTTGATAA
Source organism: Triticum aestivum (assembly GCF_018294505.1). Classification (NCBI taxonomy): domain Eukaryota; kingdom Viridiplantae; phylum Streptophyta; class Magnoliopsida; order Poales; family Poaceae; genus Triticum; species Triticum aestivum. The sequence goes on along the minus strand of NC_057808.1, from coordinate 383,820,557 downwards.
CGGGATCACATCATTAGGAGAATGATGTGATGGACAAGACCCAATCCTAAGCATAGCATAAAAGATCGTGTAGTTTCGTTTGCTAGAGCTTTTCCAATGTCAAGTATCTTTTCCTTAGACCATGAGATCGTGCAACTCCCGGATACCGTAGGAGTGCTTTGGGTGTGCCAAACGTCACAACGTAACTGGGTGACTATAAAGGTGCACTACGGGTATCTCCGAAAGTGTCTGTTGGGTTGGCACGGATCGAGACTGGGATTTGTCACTCCGTGTGACGGAGAGGTATCTCTGGGCCCACTCGGTAATGCATCATCATAATGAGCTCAATGTGACTAAGGCGTTAGTCACGGGATCATGCATTGCGGTACGAGTAAAGAGACTTGCCGGTAACGAGATTGAACAAGGTATTGGGATACCGACGATCGAATCTCGGGCAAGTAACATACCGATTGACAAAGGGAATTGCATACGGGATTGATTGAATCCTCGACACCGTGGTTCATCCGATGAGATCATCGTGGAACATGTGGGAGCCAACATGGGTATCCAGATCCCGCTGTTGGTTATTGACCGGAGAGGCGTCTCGGTCATGTCTGCATGTCTCCCGAACCCGTAGGGTCTACACACTTAAGGTTCGGTGACGCTAGGGTTGTAGAGATATATGTATGCGGAAACCCAAAAGTTGTTCGGAGTCCCGGATGAGATCCCGGACGTCACGAGAGGTTCCGGAATGGTCCGGAGGTGAAGAATTATATATAGGAAGTCCAGTTTCGGCCACCGGGAAAGTTTCGGGGGTTACCGGTATTGTACCGGGACCACCGGAAGGGTCCCGGGGGTCCACCGGGTGGGGCCACCTATCCCGGAGGGCCCCGTGGGCTGAAAGTGGAAGGGAACCAGCCCCTAGTGGGCTGGGCGCCCCCCCATGGGCCTCCCCCCATGCGCCTAGGGTTGGGAACCCTAGGGTGGGGGGGCTTCCCCCTTGCCTTGGGGGGCAAGGCAACCCCTTCCCCTCTTTGGCCGCCGCCCCCCTTGAGATCCCATCTCCAGGGGCCGGCGCCCCCCAGGGGGCCTATATAAAGGGGGGGAGGGAGGGCAGAAACCTACAGCCTTGGCCGCCTCCCTCCTCCCCTGCAACACCTCTCTCTCTCTCTCTCTCGCAGAAGCTCGGCGAAGCCCTGCCGGAGACCCGCTACGTCCACCACCACGCCGTCGTGCTGCTGGATCTCCATCAACCTCTCCTTCCCCCTTGCTGGATCAAGAAGGAGGAGATGTTGCTGCACCGTACGTGTGTTGAACGCGGAGGTGCCGTCCGTTCGGCACTCGGTCATCGGTGATTTGGATCACGGCGAGTACGACTCCGTCATCCACGTTCATTGGAACGCTTCCGCTCGCGATCTACAAGGGTATGTAGATGCACTCCTTTCCCCTCGTTGCTAGTATACTCCATAGATGCATCTTGGTGAGCGTAGGAAAATTTTAAAATTATGCTACGATTCCCAACAGTGGCATCATGAGCCAGGCCTATGCGTAGTTACTATGCACGAGTAGAACACAAAGCAGTTGTGGGCGTTGAGTTTGCCAATTCTTCTTGCCGCTACTAGTCTTTTCTTGTTTCGGCGGTATTGTAGGATGAAGCGGCCCGGACCGACCTTACACGTACGCTTACATGAGACAGGTTCCACCGATTGACATGCACTAGTTGCATAAGGTGGCTAGCGGGTGTCTGTCTCTCCTACTTTAGTCGGAACGGATTCGATGAAAAGGGTCCTTATGAAGGGTAAATAGAAATTGGCAAATCACGTTGTGGTCATACGTAGGTAAGAAAACGTTCTTGCTAGAAACCTACAAACCATGTAAAAAAAACTTGCAACAACAATTAGAGGACGTCTAACTTGTTTTTGCAGCAAGTGTTATGTGATGTGATATGGCCAGAAGATGTGATGAATGATATATGTGATGTATGAGATTGATCATATTCTTGTAATAGGATTCACGACTTGCATGTCGATGAGTATGACAACCGGCAGGAGCCATAGGAGTTGTCTTTATTATTTTGTATGACCTGCGTGTCATTGAATAACGCCATGTAAATTACTTTACTTTGTTGCTAAACGCGTTAGCCATAGAAGTAGAAGTAATCGTTGGCGTGACGACTTCATGAAGACACAATGATGGAGATCATGATGATGGAGATCATGGTGTCATGCCGGTGACGAAGATGATCATGGTGCCCCGAAGATGGAGATCAAAGGAGCATGATGATATTGGCCATATCATGTCACTATTTGATTGCATGTGATGTTTATCATGTTTTACATCTTATTTTCTTAGAACGACGGTAGTAAGTAAGATGATCCCTTATAATAATTTCAAGAAAGTGTTCACCCTAACTGTGCACCGTTGCGAAGGTTCGTTGTTTCGAAGCACCACGTGATGATCGGGTGTGATAGATTCTAACGTTCGAATACAACGGGTGTTGACGAGCCTAGCGTGTACAGACATGGCCTCGGAACACACGCAATACACTTAGGTTGACTTGACGAGCCTAGCATGTACAGACATGGCCTCGGAACACGGAGGACCGAAAGGTCGAGCATGAGTCGTATGGAAGATACGATCAACATGGAGATGTTCACCGATCTTGACTAGTCCGTCTCACGTGATGATCGGACACGACCTAGTTGAACTCGGATCATGTTTCACTTAGATGACTAGAGGGATGTCTATCTGAGTGGGAGTTCATAAAATAATTTGATTATATGAACTTAATTATCATGAACTTAGTCTAAAATCTTTACACTATGTCTTGTAGATCAAATGGCCAACGTTGTCCTCAATTTCAACGCGTTCCTAGAGAAAACCAAGCTGAAAGATGATGGCAGCAATTATACGGACTGGGTCCGGAACCTGAGGCTCATCCTCATAGTAGCCAAGAAAGATTATGTCTTAGAAGCACTGCTAGGTGAAGCACCAATCCCAGAGAACCAAGACGTTATGAACGCTTGGCAAACACGTGCTGATGATTACTCCCTCGTTCAGTGCGGCATGCTTTACAGCCTAGAACCGGGTCTCCAATAGCGTTTTGAGAAACATGGAGCATATGAGATGTTCGAGGAGCTGAAAATGGTTTTCCAAGCTCATGCCCGGGTCGAGAGATATGATGTCTCCGACAAGTTCTTCAGCTGTAAGATGGAGGAGAACAGTTCTGTTAGTGAGCACATACTCAGAATGTCTGGGTTGCACAACCGCTTGACTCAGCTGGGAGTTAATCTCCCGGATGACGCGGTCATTGACAGAATCCTCCAGTCGCTTCCACCAAGCTACAAGAGCTTTGTGATGAACTACAATATGCAGGGGATGGAAAAGACCATTCCCGAGGTATATTCAATGCTGAAATCAGCGGAAGGGGAGATCAGAAAAGAACATCAAGTGTTGATGGTGAATAAAACCACTAAGTTCAAAAAGGGCAAGGGTAAGAAGAACTTCAAGAAGGACGGCAAGGGAGTTGCCGCGCCCGGTAAGCCAGTTACTGGGAAGAAGTCGAAGAATGGACCCAAGCCAGAAACTGAGTGCTTTTATTGCAAGGGAAGTGGTCACTGGAAGCGGAACTGCCCCAAATACTTAGCGGACAAGAAGAAGGCCGGCAACACCAAAGGTATATGTGATATACATGTAATTGATGTGTACCTTACCAGTACTCGTAGTAGCTCCTGGGTATTTGATACCGGTGCGGTTGCTCATATTTGTAACTCAAAACAGGAACTACGGAATAAACGGAGACTAGCGAAGGACGAGGTGACGATGCGCGTCGGGAATGGTTCCAAGGTCGATGTGATCGCCGTCAGCACGCTACCTCTGCATCTACCCACGGGATTAGTTTTAAACCTCAATAATTGCAATTTAGTGCCAGCTTTGAGCATGAACATTGTATCTGGATCTCGTTTAATTCGAGATGGCTACTCATTTAAATCCGAGAATAATGGTTGTTCTATTTATTTGAGAGATATGTTTTATGGTCATGCCCCACATGTCAATGGTTTATTTTTGATGAATCTCGAACGTGATGTTACACATATTCATAGTGTGAATACCAAAAGATGTAAAGTTGATAACGATAGTCCCACATACTTGTGGCACTGCCGCCTTGGTCACATTGGTGTCAAGCGCATGAAGAAGCTCCATGCAGATGGACTTTTGGAGTCTCTTGATTACGAATCATTTGACACATGCGAAGCATGCCTCATGGGTAAGATGACCAAGACTCTGTTCTTAGGAACGATGGAGCGAGCAACCAACTTATTGGAAATCATACATACGGATGTGTGCGGTCCAATGAGTGTTGAGGCTCACGGAGGATATCGTTATGTTCTCACTCTCACTGATGATTTAAGTAGATATGGATATGTCTACCTAATGAAACACAAGTCTGAAACCTTTGAAAAGTTCAAGGAATTTCAGAGTGAGGTTGAGAATCAACGTGACAGGAAAATAAAATTCGTACGATCAGATCGTGGTGGAGAATATTGAAGTCACGAGTTTTGTGCACACTTAAGGAAATGTGGAATAGTTTCACAACTCACGCCGCCTGGAACACCTTAGAGAAATGGTGTGTCCGAACGTCGTAATCGCACTCTATTGGATATGGTGCGATCTATGATGTCTATTACCGATTTACCGCTCTCATTTTGGGGTTATGCTTTAGAGACTGCCGCATTCACTTTAAATAGGGCTCCGTCTAAATCCGTTGAGACGACACCGTATGAATTATGGTTTGGGAAGAAACCTAAGCTGTCGTTTCTAAAAGTTTGGGGATGCGATGCTTATGTCAAGAAACTTCAACCTGAAAAGCTCGAACTCAAGTCGGAAAAATGCGTCTTCATAGGATACCCTAAGGAAACTATTGGGTATACCTTCTACCTCAGATCCGAAGGCAAGATCTTCGTTGCCAAGAACGGGTCCTTTCTGGAGAAGGAGTTTCTCTCGAAAGAATTGACTGGGAGGAAAGTGGAACTTGATGAGGTGATAGTCACCCCTTCCGAACCGGAAGGTAGCGCAGCGCGGGAAAATGTTCCTGTGGTGCCTACACCGACTGGGGAGGAAGTTAATGATGATGATCATGAAGCTTCGGATCAAGTTGCTACTGAACTTCGTAGGTCCACAAGGACACGTTCCGCACCAGAGTGGTACGGCAACCCTGTCCTGGAAATAATGTTGTTAGACAACGGTGAACCTTCGAACTATGAAGAAGCTATGGCAGGCCCGGATTCCGACAAATGGCTAGAAGCCATGAAATCCGAGATAGGATCCATGTATGAAAACGAAGTATGGACTTTGACTGACTTGCCCGATGATCGGCGAGCCATAGAAAACAAATGGATCTCTAAGAAGAAGACAGACGCGGATGGTAATGTGACCATCTATAAGGCTCGACTTGTCGCTAAGGGTTATCGACAAGTTCAAGGGGTTGACTACGATGAGACTTTCTCACCCGTAGCGAAGCTGAAGTCCGTCCGAATCATGTTAGCAATTGCCGCATACTATGATTATGAGATATGGCAGATGGACGTCAAAACGGCATTCCTTAACGGCTTCCTTAAGGAAGAGTTGTATATGATGCAGCTGGAAGGTTTTGTCGATCCTAAGAATGCTAACAAAGTATGCAAGCTCCAGCGCTCAATCTATGGGCTGGTGCAAGCATCTCGGAGTTGGAACATTCGCTTTGATGAGATGATCAAAGCGTTTGGGTTTACACAGACTTATGGAGAAGCCTGTGTTTACAAGAAAGTGAGTGGGAGCTCTGTAGCATTTCTCATAGTATATGTGGATGACATATTATTGATGGGAAATGATATAGAATACTTGGAAAGTATAAAGGCCTATTTGAATAAGTGTTTTTTAATGAAGGACCTTGGAGAAGCTGCTTATATATTAGGCATCAAAATCTATAGAGATAGATCAAGACGCCTCATTGGTCTTTCACAGAGTACATACCTTGACAAGATATTGAAGAAGTTCAATATGGATCAGTCCAAGAAGGGGTTCTTGCCTGTATTGCAAGGTGTGCAATTGAGCACGGCTCAATGCCCGACCACGGCAGAAGATATAGAAAAGATGAGTGTCATCCCCTATGCCTCGGCCATAGGGTCTATTATGTATGCCATGCTGTGTACCAGACCTGATATAAACCTTGCCGTAAGTTTGGTAGGAAGGTACCAAAGTAATCCCAGCATGGAACACTGGACAGCGGTCAAGAATATCCTGAAGTACCTGAAGAGGACTAAGGATATGTTTCTCGTTTATGGAGGTGACGAAGAGCTCGTCGTAAAGGGTTACGTCGACGCTAGCTTCGACACAGATCTGGATGACTCGAAGTCACAAACCAGATACGTGTATATTTTGAATGGAGGAGCAGTAACTGGTGCAGTTGCAAGCAAAGCGTCGTGGCGGGATCTACATGTGAAGCGGAGTACATGGCAGCCTCGGAGGCAGCACAGGAAGCAGTCTGGATGAAGGAGTTCATTACCGACCTAGGGGTGCCCAATGCGTCGGGCCCGATGACACTATTCTGTGACAACACTGGAGCTATTGCCCTTGCGAAGGAGCCCAGGTTTCACAGGAAGACCAGGCATATCAAGCGTCGCTTCAACTCCATTCGTGAAAGTGTTCAAAATGGAGACATAGATATTTGTAAAGTACATACGGACCTGAATGTAGCAGATCCGTTGACTAAACCTCTCCCTAGGGCAAAACATGATCAACACCAGGACGCAATGGGTGTTCGATTCATCACAATGTAACTAGATTATTGACTCTAGTGCAAGTGGGAGACTGTTGGAAATATGCCCTAGAGGCAATAATAAATGGTTATTATTATATTTCTTTGTTCATGGTAATTGTCTATTGTTCATGCTATAATTGTATTGTCCGGAAATCGTAATACATGTGTGAATACATAGACCACAACGCGTCCCTAGTAAGCCTCTAGTTGACTAGCTCGTTGATCAACCGATAGTCATGGTTTCCTGACTATGGACATTGGATGTCGTTGATAACGAGATCACATCATTAGGAGAATGATGTGATGGACAAGACCCAATCCTAAGCATAGCATAAAAGATCGTGTAGTTTCGTTTGCTAGAGCTTTTCCAGTGTCAAGTATCTTTTCCTTAGACCATGAGATCGTGCAACTCCCGGATACCGTAGGAGTGCTTTGGGTGTGCCAAACGTCACAACGTAACTGGGTGACTATAAAGGTGCACTACGGGTATCTCCGAAAGTGTCTGTTGGGTTGGCACGAATCGAGACTGGGATTTGTCACTCCGTGTGACGGAGAGGTATCTCTGGGCCCACTCGGTAATGCATCATCATAATGAGCTCAATGTGACTAAGGCGTTAGTCACGGGATCATGCATTGCGGTACGAGTAAAGAGACTTGCCGGTAACGAGATTGAACAAGGTATTGGGATACCGACGATCGAATTTCGGGCAAGTAATATACCGATTGACAAAGGGAATTGCATACGGGATTGATTGAATCCTCGACACCGTTGTTCATTCGATGAGATCATCGTGGAACATGTGGGAGCCAACATGGGTATCCAGATCCCGCTGTTGGTTATTGACCGGAGAGGCGTCTCGGTCATGTCTGCATGTCTCCCGAACCCGTAGGGTCTACACACTTAAGGTTCGGTGACGCTAGGGTTGTAGAGATATATGTATGTGGAAACCCGAAAGTTGTTCGGAGTCCCGGATGAGATCCCGGACGTCACGAGAGGTTCCGGAATGGTCCGGAGGTGAAGAATTATATATAGGAAGTCCAGTTTCGGCCACCGGGAAAGTTTCGGGGGTTATTGGTATTGTACCGGGACCACCGGAAGGGTCCCGGGGGTCCACTGGGTGGGGCCACCTATCCCGGAGGGCCCCGTGGGCTGAAAGTGGAAGGGAACCAGCCCCTAGTGGGCTGGGCGCCCCCCATGGGCCTCCCCCCATGCGCCTAGGGTTGGGAACCCTAGGGTGGGGGGGCTTCCCCCTTGCCTTGGGGGGCAAGGCAACCCCTTCCCCCCTTTGGCCGCCGCCCCCCTTGAGATCCCATCTCCAGGGGCCGGCGCCCCCCCAGGGGGCCTATATAAAGGGGGGGGGGGAGGGAGGGCAGCAACCTACAGCCTTGGGCGCCTCCCTCCTCCCCTGCAACACCTCTCTCTCTCTCTCGCAGAAGCTCGACGAAGCCTTGCCGGAGACCCGCTACATCCACCACCACGCCGTCGTGCTGCTGGATGTCCATCAACCTCTCCTTCCCCCTTGCTGGATCAAGAAGGAGGAGACCTCGCTGCACCGTACGTGTGTTGAACGCGGAGGTGCCATCCGTTCGGCACTCGGTCATCGGTGATTTGGATCACGGCGAGTACGACTCCGTCATCCACGTTCATTGGAACGCTTCCGCTCGCGATCTACAAGGGTATGTAGATGCACTCCTTTCCCCTCGTTGCTAGTATACTCCATAGATGCATCTTGGTGAGCGTAGGAAAATTTTAAAATTATGCTACGATTCCCAACACAAACATAGTCGTCCAATATATCGATCTTTACGTCTCGACCATTTTGAGACTCCTCATCATGTCCGTGATCATATCCGGGACTCCGAACTACCTTCGGTACATAAAAACACAAAAACTCATAATACCGATCGTCACAGAACTTTAAGCGTGCGGACCCTACGGGTTCGAGAACTATGTAGACATGACCGAGACATGTATCCAGTCAATAACCAATAGCGGAACCTGGATGCTCATATTGGTTCCTACATATTCTACAAAGATCTTTATCGGTCAAACAGCATAACAGCATACGTTGTTCCCTTTGTCATCGGTATGTTACTTGCCCGAGATTCGATCGTCGGTATCTCAATACCTAGCTCAGTCTCGTTACCGGCAAGTCTCTTTACTCGTTCCATAGTACAACATCCCGTAACTAACTCATTAGTCACATTGCTTGCAAGGCTTATAGTGATGTGCATTACCGAGAGGGCCCAGAGATACCTCTCCGACATTCGGAGTGACAAATCCTATTCTCGATCTATGCCAACTCAACGAACATCATCAGAGACACCTGTAGGGCACCTTTATAATCACCCAGTTATGTTGTGACGTTTGGTAGCACACAAAGTGTTCCTCCGGTATTCGGGAGTTGCATAATCTCATAGTCATAGGAACATGTATAAGTCATGGAGAAAGCAATAGCAGTAAACTAAATGATCAAGTGCTAAGCTAACGAAATGGGTCAAGTCAATCACATCATTCTCCTAATGATGTGATCCTGTTAATCAAATGACAACTCATGTCTATGGCTAGGAAACTCAACCCATCTTTGATCAACGAGCTAGTCAAGTAGAGGCATACTAGTGACACTATGTTTGTCTATGTATTCACACATGTATTATGTTTCCGGTTAATACAATTCTAGCATGAATAATAAACATTTATCATGATATGAGGAAATAAATAATAACTTTATTTTTCCCTCTAGGGCATATTTCCTTCAGCGTCAAATTATCACATGGGGTGGGTCTTCGTACAAAAATGCGTCCCCCCGTGTACCCGTGTGTGCGTGCGAGGGAATGAATGCGTGCATGGTGTTCATCCACATCTTTGCTTCATGCATGTACCGCCAGTGTGGCTCAGAGAGGACGAGTACATTCTTCTGGAACAAGCAGCATGTCACTGTGATCAATCCACACAAGGAGGTCGCGACAACGCCTCCACATGTGCCACGTGGCTTCATGAACTATAAGAGAGACACTGTGTAGCGTGCCATTGGAATTCTAATTTACGTGTTTTGCACATACTCGAAGTACTAGTAAGATACACGTGCATTGCACGCATCAGATTTGGCAACCAAATTATGAATAAATACCACACTATAGCATGTAAGCTCTGAGTCATATATGCCTGATGTAGACCTTCGTTTAATTCTTATAGTTCATCTCATTCAAAATAAATTAGTTTTTATAAATAAGCTAGGGCCTCTTTGATTCGTAGGATTTCCAAAACGAGGGAATAGGAAAAACATGGGATTAGAGTGGAATGTCGTCTTGAATCCTACAGGATTGTACGAGTGTTTGATTGTGCATAGAAAAAACGCATGATTCTTTCAAAGAGGTTTGAGTGGATGGGATGTTTCCTATGAAATCTAGTGCAAATGAATCCTATGGAAAAATTCCTATGGTTTATAATCCTATGAATCAAACAACCAAGATAGGAAAATTCCTAAGGATTAGAATCCTCCAAAATTCCTTTGAGAATCCTTTGAATCAAAGAAGCCCTTAATCTATTTTATGATTCGAGGAATTGTGCGTTGTAAAGCATAAAGTAAAAACAAATAATGGCAATTCAACTAGAAAAAAAGTTTGGGCAGTTATGATACGGAAGATTCTAGAACAAAGGAGAAACACTTGTGTTTTGAGGTTTGTGCATTATGCTTAAGTTCAACCATAGAGTCTGTTAGATTGTACATGTGGCAAAATCCGGTGGGGGCTAGTAGATGGTGTGAGGGGCCAAGTGGAGGGAGACTATGAAGGAGTGCACAAGTGCGAGATCGATATTTAAAGAGAGGGGGTGAGAACGTGCGCCGTTGCGCGCAGTGGTGGAGCCCGAAAAATAAATGAGCTAGGGGGCCAAGCATTGCTAATCCTTTACGAGGAGGGCCAATTCATCAACTTAAACCATTTTACCAGCAATTGTCTAATGATCACATTCATATTAGCCTCGATATATAGTGATGTTAGGGGAGGATGGCCCTTGCTGCCCCCTGTCTTCGCCACTGTGCGCGCATCTGAGAGGTGAAACGGAAGGCATGGATGATGAGAGGGGGATGTTGGATATATAATTAATTTGTGTGTATTAGCTATGTAATCCTATATAGAGAGTTATAGATTGATCGATGTGAATGTGGGAAAGAGGGTGAGACCTCACTAGATATATAGATTGATCGGTTTGTGTGGGAAACTGTGAAAGACCTAGCTATATATACACACACATAGAGGAACATCGATCGTTGCGCATGCACGTGAGAGATAAAGAATGCCCGATATGATGGAGAGGAGGAGGTGTGTGTGTGTGCATGCATGGGAGACCGACCCGAAGAAAAAGATTGCATGTGTGCGATAGATAATGCCGACTGGTACTGTGTGTGCATGCATGCACGGGAGAAAGTTAGTGGTACAATTATAAAAGAGAAGACGACTGTGTGGGTGTAAAAGACTAGGTGAGGTCATAATCAATGTAAAGTTGAATTCAAATATGTGAATAAGAGATCATGATGTTTGAAACCCATGCATGCATGAATATAACTGAGATATGCGCGGTGTGCTTTGGAAACGACCATGTTGTACTGTATACACATTGAACAAGGTCAGACTGATTTGAATTTGAGATATCGATGGCAGACATCATTTGGCCACATTGCATCCGTGCATGGACACACTATTTTAATTGGAGATGATGGGTGGCTTTCGCATCACATATCTATATCTATACCCCTATATATATTATATTTTATATTTTTTATATAGTGTGCGGATAACTTTAACTTTGAAAGACGGTCGTTGAATGAGGCCAATCCCATGGTGCAGAGATGGCAAATTTGAGCACTACTGGCCGTTGGATATCATCTAGATTCCACCAGATTTTGCCACATGTACAATCTAGATGACTCCATGGTTGAACTTAAGCATAATGCACAAACCTCAAAACACAAGCACTTCTTTGTTCTAGAATCTTCCGTATCAGAATTGCCCAAATGTTTCTCTACATGATTTGCCATTATTTGTTTTTACTTTATGCCTTACAACGCACAATTCCATGAATCTTAAAATAGATTAGCTTTCTTATAAAAACTAGATGATTTTGAATGAAATGAACTATAAGAATTAAACGAACATCTACATCATGCATATATGACTCAAAGCTTACATGCTATAATGTGGTATTTATTCATAATTTGGTTGCCAAATCTCATGCGTGCAATGCACGTGTACCTTACTAGTCTAAATGGTCTTTGTGTGTGGGTTGTGCTTGTTAAACACATTGTACGTAGTATATCATACATGGTTTAGATTCCGAACATCTAGCTAGAGCATACATGTACTATGATTTGAATTCAACATAAAATGGATACATATATTTGAATTTGAGATCGTATGTACATGTAGTTCGTATTTATATAGGAATTTACTTCCCCTATATTCATGTCATGTGTTGTGAAGATAATATTTAGATGGTTGTATAACTAACCCGAGTACAATCCCATTAAAACAGGGAAAATGTACTCAAATTTAGTCCATATGCTAGACAATACACATTGTTTTTTTATTGTTGAGGGAAGTGCAAATTGTTTTGATACTGTACATGTTATGTTTGTTGTCCCGATTTTTTTATTTTTTTGTCGTATTTGAATGCATTTCTAGTAATATAGTAAAACGGGACATGGCTCTCTCTAGTGGTGAGGTGCGATTTGTCTTTTTTTGGGTACACGTTAAGCTTGTTCTCCCAAAATTTCAAGCACGCCTTGTTATGCCGAAATTTCAAGCTAGCGTCTCTGTCTATCGTGATGCGAAACTCCCGCCTCTTCAACCCGCGCCGTGTTACCCCGAAATATTTAAGATATATCTATGTCTCGTTGTGCTCCGACAACTCCCTCCATCTCAACCCGCGCCTTGCTATTCCAAAATTACAACGCACGCGAAAACTCCCACCTCCTGTGAAATCCCGACACGCGAAATGCCCGTGATACCCCTGAACCAAAAGAACAACCTAGGTCAAATCGGTGGGGGTACTTTTGTAACTTACCCCACATTCCGGACAAGCACGTCCCTAAGCCATGGTTCCCCACTCCCATCCCATCCGCACACCCATTCGTACACCAAGGCCGAGAAATCCCGCGAAGCCCCACACCCTCCTCCGTCCGCCACACAGCCGGAGCCTCTTCCCCAACGACGTCGTCCACAACAATAGCTCGACGTCCCTCGTCCACCGTACCGGATGAGGATCCGTCGTCGATCTCGTCGTCCCGTCGGTTCAGCCACCCCTTCCTCCACCTCCAAGGAGCTGCCCCAACGTTCCCCTCGTCTTTCGCGCCACCTCCATTCTCACACCGTCGTCTTCACCTGCACCACCGGAAGAGCATCATCATCTACGTTTCCTCGGATGAAGCTGAGGCCTAATCGGCGCCACCAAAGAGGTTGTACACTAATCGCCGCATTTTCTTCTTGATTCGATCTCACGGTGCTGCCGGCGCTCGGTCCCGAGCCGACACGGCGCGGCTCTATCCACGACGGCGTCACCGGCCACTTCCTCCACGGCATCGCTCCCTCGGCGGCGACGACCACATCAGTAGGAGCTGCTGCTGCTTTAGCTCTCGCTCACGCTGTTGCTCTAATCTTGCTCTCGGTCCCCTGCTTGGTCTACTCTTGCTCTCGGTCCCCTGCTTGGTCTGCTCTTTCTAATGCTCTTGCTCTTGCTCACGCTGCTGCTCTCGCTCTTTCTCTTGCTTGCGATGCTGCTCCGATTTAGCTACACTTCAGTCGACTGAATCGACTTTTGGGTCAGTCGATTTTCAGGGGGTGGGGGGCTCGCCGGAGTTAAGGAAGAACCAACCGCCGCGGGAAGGGGAGCTCGCCGGAGAGGTACCCCACTATCTATCTTAGGGTTCAGGGTGGGGGCGGTGGTCGGCGGCGGTGGTGGGGCGGTGGAGTGGAGATCGCCAGAGAAAAAGCTCGGCACGGGGGTCTAGAGGGATGGCCGGGGCGGCGGCAGACCGGCGGTGGGGAGAGGTTTCGGGGCGGGCGGGGTGGCGCACCGCCAGCCGCGAGTGGCGGGGGGTGGCTCTTTGGCCGGTGGTGGCTGGCGGCTCAAGGGGGTGGAGGTTGAAGATGAACTGTAGGCCCTTGATTTCGTATCCAACGGCTAGAAAATCAATTGACCAGAGATGAAAAAGTCAGTCGACTGACGTGTAGCCTCACCTGATCTCGCACGCGCTGCTGCTGCTACTACTGCTTTTCTGCTACTCGTGCGTTCAGTTTCGACAGTAAAATTCAATTTCGACAGCAAAATTCAGTTTCGACAGTTAAGTTCAGTTTCAACAGTTAAATTCAGTTTCGACAGTTAAGTTCAGAGATGAGTGGCTGATGTATTTTACATCTAGAACTTTGTGGTTATGTATTTTACGTCATCTGTTGGAGATGCTATTAGAATTCCACTTGGGTTAACGTTGTCTCTCTTGTCCTGCTTCAGCCTCGACGTCGTACAACTCATCGGAGCTGCTCCAATGACGAACCCTCCATCACAGCGGAGCAGTACCCCGGGCTCCATCTCCAGACGCCTAAGATCTTCTTCCCCTCCTCCAACAGCCAAGTCAGCCGGAGCATCCTCACCGACCAACCTAATCACGCTGAGATCGACATGGCTTCGCCAAAGAGGTTGTGCACTTGTGGTTTGACCTAATCTCACCATGCTTCTTTGCATCCTGTGATCTTCCAATTCTTGGATATCAAACACCCAGATTGGCAGAAATCCTGTGTTTTAAAATTCTCTGTTTTGCACGTGCATTCCTATCCTATTCCTATCTATTTCCTATCCCTGCATTGTTAGAATCCTCAAATTCAAACAAGCCCTTACACAATTACTTCTGTTACAGATATGTGTCAAAGAAAACCTTGTGTGGTTTGTCCTGCTCCTGCTGCGCTGTGTTCCACCCCAGCTCAGCTGCTCCAACGATGGAAGGGTTCACCACAGCAGGGATCCGCTCTCCAAACTGTCTTTCGCCGCCTAAGATCTTCTTCCCCGCCGCTGGCAGCCACGACAACTGCATTACCATCTTCAACTGAGCAGATGACCTTGAGGACTACACGGGTCCGCAAGAGAGGTCGCACTCTTTCGTGTCTGCTTACGTTATGCATCGCTTCATATGATGACATGCTACTTTATCATCGTGTTCACCTATTAGACTCCGAGTCACGTCCAAACTAATGCTGAAACTTGAGTTTTTAAATGGTTGTGGGGTACATATTGGGGCAGCAATCAGTACTATCTGTCTACTATCTGGTTAATCTCGGGTGTCTACTATGAGTTTCATGTTGGGTGCAAACAAACATTAAAGGAGCCATTATCTGTATTTTTAACTAAAGCTATTATCTGCCTGCTATCATTGGTTTTGGGTCTATCCACAGTTTGGTACCATCACTCTGGATTTGTGCATGCACTCCTTACATAATCTCACTATGTTTTATTCCTATGCATGTTAGTTATTGTACACAATGGAACTCAACAGGTAGAGCAAAAGAGACGAGCCCTGCGCGGCAATAAAATTTCATGCAGACGTCGCTCCATGGTGGGCGCAAAGGCAGCCCCCCCTCCACCCACTTCGGATCATAATCAAGAGGAAGATAACTGTTCTGACGGGGATTCAGAAGGAGAAGACCACTCCTATTTACCCCCTGAGATCTTCGCTCTAACTTGGCATGCTGATGTTGGTAATATCATGCATATGGTGCCTTGCATTGCTTACTGTATACATCAAATATGTCATTTGCATAGTTTAGACATGCTTTGTGTCAATGCCATCTATTTAGTTTCTTTATCGTATATGTGAATCATGCAATGCCATCTTGTTTAGCCAGGCATCATATATGTGAATTTTGCAATGCCACCCTGGTTAGCCAGTCATCTTATATGTGAATTATATCATGCCATCATTTTTTATTACGTGTTAAATTTGTCAACAATTTTAGTACATTCAATTACCCTTCGTGTGCATCAGCCATTCGGCACGGTCATGGAAAATTCTGGAGTGGAAACAAGGTCTTCAGAGCAGACAATGCTATCTAACGAAGCGCATGTCTTGCTGGTTACGGATAGCTCCTCAGAGGAGGATTCAGAGATAGATGACCAGTCCTATTTCCCCCCGAGGTGCATGCTCTAACTTGGCAGGGTTATGTTGCTCATATCATGTGTATGGTATCTTGCATTGCTATGTCATTTGCTTAGTTTAGACATGCTTTGTGTGAATGCCACCTGTTTAGTGTCTAATTACCATATATGTGAATTATGCGATGCCATCTTGTTGCAAGACATTATATATGTGAATTATGCAATGCTATCTTGTTGCAAGGCATTATATATGTGAATTATGCAATGCCATGCTGTTTAGCCAAGCGTCATATATGTGAATTATATCATGCCGTCCTCTTTTTCTATTTCTCGTTGCATTTGTCGACAATGTTTGTATATTCAACTACTCTTCCTGTGCATCAGACATTTGAATTGGTGATGGAGAAATCTGGAGTGAAAACAAGGTCTTCAGAGCAGACAATGCTACTTGCTGAAGCAGATATCTTGCTGGTTACAGATAGCTCTTCAGAGGAGGATTCAGAGGCAGATGACCAGTCCTATTATCCCCCTGAGGTGTATGCTCAAACTTGGCAGGGTTATATTACTCATATCATGCATATGTTGTATTGCAATGCTTAGTTTTTACATCATATACACAATATTGAATGCCATCTCCTTAGTTGACACATCATATATGCGATTGCCCTCTGCTCACTTACTTAGTATATAAATCATATATTTGAATTATATCATGCCAAGATGTTTACATAGACAACATGTATCTGAATTATGGTATGCCAACCCATTTTCTAAAGACATAATATAGTTATATCATCTCATCCTGTTTACATAGTCATCATATTTTCAATTATGTCATTCTATCCGTGAATTATATCATGCCATCATGTTTCCATCGACGACATGTTTGTGATTTATGGCATGCCAACTACTTTAATAGACACATCGTATAGTTATATCATGTCATCTTGCTTACATAGTCATCATGTTTTGAAGTATATCATTCTATCATGTTTAGTTAGCCACCATACATGTGAAATTGTGTCATGCTATCCTGTTTAATTAGCCATCATATATGTGAAATTATGTCCTGCTATTCTGTTTGGTTAGACAACATAAATGTGAATTATTTCATGCCCTGTTTTCTTCCCTACTATCCATTGCACCTGTCTATCTTACAATGTCTGTACATTCAATTACTTTTCTTGTTTATTAACCATTTAAATTGGAGGGGGTGATGGCAGTATCCGTGGGAGTAAAAATACGGTCTTCAGAAAAGATCGTGCTACCTGTCGATGCAGATAGAATCACGGTTGTACTTGCCCAAGAACTAGCCCCACCACACATAACCCGGACTCACACAGATTGTACCCCTACCCAGTTGGACAGAGAACCAGCCACACCCCTTCTATCCCCAATCCCAGCAGATAGTAACCCATTTCCAGTTGACACAACACCGTCTCCACCACAGAGCACCCGAATACGAGCAGTTAGTTAGGCAACCGCAGTGCCCAAAGCACGAGGACCACCACTCCGAACCCCAAGTCAATGCTTAAAGTTGAAGAAGAATTGTTCTCAGGTCAGGTTCCGAAGCTATGGTTCATACTACTTTGCTCTTGCATCACTGTATTTACTCATACCAACTAATTTCAAATTTGAAGGATGCAATTGAAACTCCAATGGCGCAACAGGTATGTTTTAAACCTGTTTCTTTAACGTGTTTGCTGTTGTAACTTGCTCTATGTTGATTCCAGTTTCAATTGAATAAACAATTATGTTCTCATGCCATGCACATTACAAGTGTTGTTATTGCCGTGTAGTTTCCCACACTTATATTCTGTCTATGCTACTTTGTCTTAAATAGATATGATTCGAACTGTATCTATCTTGATTTGGCAACGTAAACTAGAATGATATCGATCATACAGTGACCATACTACATAGATATAAATTTGTTTCATGCTATTATCCTGTCCACCTTACTACTGAACTGGTTTACCAAAATGAGTTTCATATACTACATTGTAAACCTGTGATGTGTTTGTTTGTTTCTCTTTTAGAACGCAGATAAAATATTGAAGAAGAGTACCCTGTTATGCAATGGTAAAGCAAGTAATGCAGATAAGGTTCAAGATAGTGAGACATCCCTGTTGGTCTCCAAGAGAGCTGATAAAAACTATATTGAAGACACTGAGACAACCCCAAAGTCCTGTCTTGATGTAGTGTTCGAGCTACTGGCTACTACTGCTGGCACCAACTCTTAGAACTCGCTGCCTGAATCAGTTCGGCTTCTTGAGTCTCAACTTCAAGTTGAAAGACATCAATCAGTTGTTATGCGACAGGAAGCTGAAGGACTGAGGAAGTCCCTGCAGAATTCCGATGCATACTTTCTGGTGCAACAGCACGTGCTGGAGGATTTAAGCGCCAAAAAGTTAGTAAGCTTGCTAAGCATCTTGCCATCATTATGGGTACCCAGGATATTGTTTCTTGAGCTCTTCTGAAGTGGTTTCAGTTCTGGACTTGTTTTACTCTGGTCTTTATTTGCACGGGTCGCCAACTTTGACAACCAGTGTATATGATATGCTGCTTTGTTCCCTATATTTGCACTGGTGGCGAACTTTGATGCCCAGTGGATGTAATATGTGTAATAGCTGTGATACCCTAGCATAAGTTGCTTGCTTATTTATTTCCTTGTTGTCTTGTTTATTTGTTTGCGTGTAGTCAGTGCAGTTCTATTTCCGCGGTTTGCTAGTGCCGCAATAACCTATTTTTTAAAACTAGGCCACAATAACCATGGGCTACATATTTACTGTAGTTACCATGGGCCTCCTACGGGCCTTAGAAACAATGGGCCTTCTACGGGCCGTAGCATCAATGGGCCTTCTACATGCCGTATGATCGATATGCCAAACATGGGCCAATAACATACCGCATTATGGGCCGTAAACGGGCTAGATTTGGAATCGTCCGTTCATGGGCCGACCATAACGGGCTGTCGTTAATCAGCCGTATTTGATGACGCTATGAAAACGACCCAACAGATTAACGAGCCGATTGTAACCGCGGGCTGAATTTGGCCCACAAGCAGAAAAGGCCAATAACAGGCCATAAGTAACTGAATGCTGGAAATGAGCCCAAGAATAAATGGGCCCTTCTCCCTGAGAAGGCCGAAATATAACACGGGTTGGAAACGGCCCAATGGAATAATGGGCCGTTAATGGGTATAAAGGGGTACACTGTTCATTGCGGGCCAGATTCACCACGGGCCGTTAATGGGCCAAGAGTTACAAATGGCCTTGTATGGGCCGAAAGACATCATGGGCCATACATGGGTCAGAAGTTACAACGGGCTGAAATCATATTGGACGGCCCAGATGAAGCTACTGGGCTTAATTTCGATAGGCCATAACGGGTCGTGAGTTAGCGGGCCGTAAATGGGCTGTATACGAACAGGCCGTTAACAGGCTTTCCGTGGGCCGACCCGTTACCTTTTGACCAAGTCAAACGGGCCGGCCTTTTCACCAGAATGGGCCTCTGTTGGGCCATGCCATGTGTCGACGTATCATAGGCGCCTCCTGTCCAATGAATGGATGACATCTGTCCCAACGGTGAGCCAACATGTGTTTCCTCCGGCCAATGAGAATTTTACACGTGGAAAATCCTCATTGGTCCGGGCTGTTAGCGGGTTATCGGATCCAAAACCGGACCCGATAGCTTAACGGCGACCCGTTACGGTGGATGCCATGTGTTAGTCACCCTTGATGAAATCACTTCCATGACGCGCGATTTATCGTCATGGAAGTGGACACTTCCGTGATGATAATTTTGGTAATGTCATGGAACACTTCTACGACAGCACATGTATGACTATCTTGATTCTGTCATAAAATCGTCATGGATGTACATGCATGACAGAAAGCGTGACCTACTGTGACAAACATGTATCATCATGGAAGTGTCTTTTTTTTGTAGTGTGAGGAGTTGGATGAGATTCACCATGTAATCGAGTTAGTATTGTTAGGGCCTGATCCCTAGTATCCACTATGTTCTTAGGTTGATGTTGCTATGACTTTGCTATGCTTAATGCTTGTCACTTTGGGCCCGGGTGCCATGAACTCAGATCTGAACCGTTTATGAATTCATCATCATATCCATGTTTTAGATCCGATCTTGCAAGTTATAGTCACCTACTGCGTGTTATGATCCGGCAACCCCGGAGTAACAACAACCGGGCCCACTCCCGGTGATGACCGTAGTTTGAGGAGTTCATGTATTCACTATGTGTAAATGCGTTGTTCTGGTTCTCTATTAAAAGGTGGCCTTAATATCCCTTAGTTTCCAATATGGACCCCGCTGCCACGGGGGGGGGGGGGGGAGGACAAAAGATGTCATGCAAGTTCTTTTAATAAAGCATGTATGACTATTTACGGAATACATGCCTACATTATATCGATGAACTGGAGCTAGTGCCGTATCGCCCTAGGTTATAATTGTCACATGATGAATATCATCCAACAAGTTACCGATCCAATGCCTACGAATTTATCTTATATTGTTTCTGCTAAGTTACTACTGCTATCATCACTGTCACACTTGCTACAAAATTACTGCTATCACTGTTACTATTACCATTGCTGCTCTCACTACTATCAAAACTATCAAACTACTTTGCTACTGATCACTTTGCTGTAGATAATTAATCTTCAGGTGTGGTTGAATTGACAACTCAGCTGCTAATACCTTCAAATATTCTTTGGCTCCCCTTGTGTCGAATCTATAAATATGGGTTGAATACTCTACCCTCGAAAACTGCTGCGATCCCCTATACTTGTGGGTTATCAAGACCTTTTTCTGGCGCCGTTGCCGGGGAGCATAGCAATATTTGTTGAGTCACTTGGGATTATTATCATAGTATCACTATGAAGAATATGAAGGATCCAAAGTCTAAGATATTTCCCTCAAAGATGAGGGGAGGTAAGGAACTTCCATCCAGTTCTGCTTTAGATTCACCTTCTGTTTTGAGTAAACTTGCAACACCACCACATGCTATTAATTCTGATATGTCGCAAGTTATTGATGCTGCTACTTCTGCTATGGATAATGCTTATGATGATGCTAGTACCCTGCTTGATAATGATGTGCCACTTGGTGATTTTCTTGATGCACAAATTGCTAGAGTTATACAACATGATGTTGTTGAATCCAATGATGACCTTGAAACGTAAACTCCTGAAACACCTTCTAGAACTAGCCCTCCTAGATAAGAATTGCCTAAGGTACCGGAAGGTTATGTTATGAATGCGGAGACCACTAGAGATATTCTTGCTTGTAAGGATAGAGATGATCTAGAGAAATTACTATGAAAGTATAAAGAAAAATTTCTGAATGCTAGAATGAAATGTGATGCTAAGTTTGCTACATCACCTATCTTTATTGATGAAAATGATTATGAATTCTCTGTCGACCCAGAGTTAATTACTTTGGTTGAATCTAATCCTTTCCATGGTTATGAAACTGAAACTGTTGTGGCACATCTTACTAAGTTGAATGACATAGCCACCCTTTTTACTCATGATGAGAAAACCCGCTATTACTTTATTCTCAAATTATTTCCTTTCTCATTAAAGGGTGATGCTAAAGCTTGGTACAATACTCTTGCTCCTGGTTGTGTGCGTAGTCCCCAGGATATGATTTATTACTTCTCTGAAAAATATTTTCCTGCTCATAAGAAACAATCTGCCTTATAGGAAATATTTAACTTTATGCAAACTAAAGAAGAGAGTCTCCCACAAGCTTGGGGGAGGCTTTTCAAGTTACTTAATGCATTTACTGATCATCCTCTTAAGAAAAATGAAATACTAGATATCTTCTATATTGGACTAACTGATGCTTCTAGGGACTTCCTAGATAGTTGTGCTGGTTGTGTTTTCTGGGAACAAACTATTGCTCAAGCTGAGGAATTATTGAATAACATATTGAAACATTATAATGATTGGACTATTCCTAAACCACCGCCTAAACCCACTCCAGAGAAGAGGGGTATATTATATCTCAGTCTTGAAGATATGCAAGAGGCAAAGAAATCTATGAAGGAAAAAGGTATTAAAGCTGAGGATGTTAAAAAATTACCTCCTATTGAAGAAAAACATGGGCTTAATACACCACCACTGCCTAAGGTGGTAGAGGTAAATTCTTTTATGAAGTTCAATGAAAATGATAATCCTCACAATATGCATCCTAGTCAATGCCTTTATGAGTTTTAAAACTACATTAGAAAACAAGAACACTTCAATGCAAATGTTATGAAACAGTTGAAATATATATGATTGCTCGCTTGAGTGACTTGTCATTTAGAATCTCAAATGATGTTAGAGGTGTTGGAAAACATGCTTCTATGGTACAAACTCAGTTAGAACAAGTTGCTAAATAACAAAGAGAATTACTCGATGAAATGAATCATAATATGCATGACTTTGCTGTTAGAGTTGCAACTAGAGGAGGTAAAATGACTCAGGAACCACTTTATCCTGAGGGACACCCAAATGAATTGAACAAGACTCACAAAGAAATAAACTAGTGCACCTAGTCCTTCCAGAAAGAAAAAGAAGAAGAAAAATGATAGGACTTTGCACACTTCTAGTGAACCTGAATTAGAGAAACCTCCTGATAATGAAAATGAAACTTCTATCTCTGATGCTGAAACTCAATCTGGTAATGAACATCCACCTAGTGATAATGAAAAAGATAATGTTGATGTTGATGAAGATACTCAACCAAATGATAAAGAACCAGATAATGATGCTGGGATAGAACCATATGTTGATCTTGATAAACCACAACCTAAGAATAAAAGGTATGATAAAAGACACTTCATTGCTAGAAAACACGGTAAAGAAAGGGAACCGTGGGCTCAAAAACCTATGTATTTTCCACCCAAGTAAACCAAAAAGAATGATGATGAAGAATTTGCACGCTTTGCTGAAATGCTGAGGCCAGTCTTTTTGCGTACTCGCTTGACTGATATCTTGAAATTGCCTCCTTATGCAAAGTATATGAAAGACATCATCACCAATAAGAGAAAAATACCGGAAGATGAAATCTCCACTATGCTTGCTAATTACACTTTCAAAGATGGAGTACCTAAAAAACTTGGAGATCCGGGAATACCAACTATACCTTGCTCCATCAAAAAGAATTATGTGAAAACTGCTTTGTGTCATTTAGGAGCTGGTGTTAGTGTTATGCCTTTCTCTTTATACAAAAGACTTGACTTGAATAAACTCACACCTACTAAAATATCTTTGCAAATGGCTGACAAGTCAACTGCCATACCTATCGGTATTTGTGAGGATGTGCCCGTTGTTGTTGCTAATGTTACTATTTTGACTGACTTTGTTATACTTGAGATGCCCGAGGACGACAACATGTCGATTATCCTCGGTAGACCCTTCTTCAACACTGCAGGGGCTGTTATTGATTGCAATAAAAGCAAGGTCACTTTTCATATCAATGGTAATGAGCATACGGTGCACTTTCCGAAGAAATAATTCCAGGTGAATGGTATTAATGTTATTGAAAAGTCTTTGACAATCACTATTGGAAGTTTTCAAATACCTCTACCTACTACCAAATAGAAATATGAAATGCTTATTGTTGGGGACATGCATATCCACATTGAGGTAACCTAGTGATTTACGAAAGTTCTTTGGTTTCATGCTAATTGAAAGTGGTTGTTAATAAGACCTGATCAACCTTATTAATGAATCATTTTTGAGAGGTATGAAGTTGATGAATTTAGTAAACACTACCTTTTGTCCTTACTTTTTGTTTTCTGTTTTTACTAGTTAAATAAAATAAAATGCCATGATTAGTCTATTTTCTAAATTTCCTGTGCAATAAAAAATGACCCAAAAATAAAAGTTCTCAGAATGCCCTGAAAAATGAACATGATTTTTTTTCTGAATTTTTGGTGCAAATAATACCATAGGGAGGTGCACCAGGTGGGCACAATGCACCTGGGCACGCCAGGACCCCCAGGCGCGCCCTGGTGGGTTGTGGTCCCCACGTGGCCCCCCTCACTTATCTCTTTAGCCCACATCATCATTTATCTCCAGAAAAAAATTACCTTTGCTCTCTCTCCCGTGTTCTTGAGCTCAATCCCGCGGATTTCGATCTCTTTGCTCGAAGCTCCGTTTCCGAAAATGTTTCGGGGGATTGTTGCTTGGTATGTGACTCCACCATTTGTCCAATTAGTTTGTGTTTTAGTAGTTTATACTTTGAATAATTAGCTACTCTTGGTGTTGCTGTAGATGTGCTTGCATGCTCAATTCTTAGTGTCCTAAGTAGTTTGAATGCTTGCTACGGCCTCTATAAATCCCTATGAGTAGTTGCTATCAATTTGGTGAAGTTTTGTTGAGAAAATCTTGTCGACTAAAAATTCAGATTTTTGTTCATTGGAAAAATTGTACGCGGACATGTTGAACCTATTTGGAAGGAGTTATTTGAGGAGACGATCCTCGGGGGCATCTTCTAGTGACAGCTCTACTCGCCGGTCTTATGTTGAACTAAGTGAAAGTTCCACACGAAGTGCTGCTACCAAAACATGCTTATGGCCTTGCGATGAGTATATGATGCGTGTGGGCATCAAGGAGGAATTTGAGAAACATGTTCACAATGACGGTCTCAGTCCCTACCTTTCAGATAAGTGTGAACAACGCCAACTTCTCACTGAATCATTTGTCAAAGGATTTAAATATTTTCCACGTGAGTCTAGGGTGTCGTTTATGCTTTATGATAAGCCATTTACTATTCCATTGAAGAATTTTGCTTATCATTGCAAACTTCCATTTTGGGATTCGTTTGATGAGCCACCAACGGCTGAGTATGAATCTTTCTTGACTAGCCTTTGTTACGGTGAAAATAGGGGAGTGAGACAAGGAAGAATAAAGAGCATTCACTTTCCCGCAATTCAGTATTTTGCTTTATTTAACGGGAAATGCAAAGTAGGCAAGCAAGACTGTAGCATACTTTGTGCACCAGACTTGAGCCTCATTCACACCGCTCACATCGGTGAAAGGAATTATAACCTTGGAGCGATTGTTGCACGTAGACTTCAGCATAACGCCTAAAGTGGCTGGTTCTATGGTGGAATTTATGCCACACATCTAGCACAAGGGCTGGGTGTTTCACCTTTGCCCTTTGATCCTATCTTACCCACTCGGTATTTAGATTTTGATGCTTTAAAAGAGCATAAAATCCTTAAAGGAAAGATTCATGACTTCACTTATAATCTGATGTTTAACCAATCATCTGTTGTGGACACATATTTGCTTGCTCCTGCTCTTTTTGACTATAATAGCAAGGAAATATATTTTGTTCTTGAGAGTGAGGCCCGAGCTCACAACGCAGCACTGGTGGCGGCACGGCGTGCCGAGGCGTCCGCACCGAGAGCCTCTGTGAGCTACCACGCCGACTACTACCCTCCAGGCTACTGATCGACTACCAAGCTAGGCCAAAAGCCTAAGCTTGGGGGAGTACGTGTTTCTCACCGACATTATATTCATGTTCACATATCATTCTATTTGTCGGTGTTCACACTTTCTCATTGTATCATCCATGCTTAGATTTACCTTCTTGCTTTCTTCTTGTGTGTTCGACTACATCAACCGCATTACTTAACGCTTCCGCTTTCGGTCTACGAGGGTACGTAGACAACACTCTCCCCTCTCGTTGCTATGCATCACCTAGATAGATCTTGCGTGATCGTAGGATTTTTTTTTGAAATTACCGCATTCCCCAACAGTGGCATCCGAGCCAGGTCTATGCGTAGATGCTATATGCATGAGTAGAACACAAAGAGTTGTGGGCGATAATAGTCATACTGCTTACCAGCATGTCATACTTTGATTCGGCGGTATTGTTGGATGAAGCGGCCCAGACCGACATTACGCGTACGCTTACGCAAGACTGGTTCTACCGACGTGCTTCGCACACAGGTGGCTAGTGGGTGTCTGTTTCTCCAACTTTAGTTGAATCAAGGCTACGCCCGGTCCTTGTTGAAGGTTAAAACGACACACTTGACGAAAAATCGTTGTGGTTTTTGATGCTTAAGTAAGAACAGTTCTTGCTAAGCCCGTAGCAGCCACGTAAAACTTGCAACAACAAAGTAGAGGATGTCTAACTTGTTTTTTGCAAGGCATGTTGTGATGTGATATGGTCAAGACGTGATGATATATAAATTGTTGTATGAGATGATCATGTTTTGTAACAGTTATCAGCAACTGGCAGGAGCCATATGGTTGTCGCTTTATTGTATGAAATGCAATCGCCATGTAATTGCTTTACTTTATCACTAAGCGGTAGAGATAATCGTAGAAGCAATAGTTGGCGAGATGACAACGATGCCTCGATGGAGATCAAGGTGTCAAGCCGGTGACGATAGTGATCATGACGGTGCTTTGGAGATGGAGATCAAAGGCACGAGATGATGATGGCCATATCATATCACTTCTATTGATTGCATGTCATGTTTATCCTTTATGCATCTTATTTTGCTTAGTTGGGCGGTAGCATTATAAGATGATCTCTCACTAAATTTCATGTTATAAGTGTTCTCCCTGAGTATGCACCGTTGCGACAGTTCGTTGTGCCGAGACACCACGTGATGATCGGGTGTGATAAGCTCTACGTTCACATACAACGGGTGCAAGCCAGTTTTGCACACGCAGAATACTCGGGTTAAACTTCACGAGCCTAGCATATGCAGATATGCCCTCGGAACACTGAGACTGAAAGGTCGAACATGAATCATATAGCAGATATGATCAACATAGTGATGTGCACCATTTAAAGCTACTCCATCTCACGTGATGATCGGACATGGTTTAGTTGATATGGATCACGTGATCATTTAGATGACTAGAGGTATGTCTATCTAAGTGGGAGTTCTTAAGTAATATGATTAATTGAACTTTAATTTATCATGAACTTAGTCCTGGTAGTATTAGCATATCTATGTTGTAGATCATTAGCTCGCGATGTAGCTCCCCATGTATTTTTATATGTACCTAGAGAAATATAAGTTGAAAGATGATAGTAGCAATGATGCGGACTTGGTCCGTGATCTAAGGATTTTCCTCATTGCTGCACAGAAGAATTATGTCCTTGATGCACCGCTAGGTGACACACCTATTGCAGGAGTAGATGCAGACATTATGAACTTTTGACAAAAGCTCGGTATGATGACTACTTGATAGTTTAGTGCACCATGCTTTACGGCTTAAAACCGGGGCTTCAAAAATGTTTTGAACGTCATGGAGCATATAAGATGTTACAAGAGTTGAAATTAGTATTTCTGACTCATGCCCGTGTCGAGAGGTATGAGGCCTCTAACAGTACTTTGCCTACAAGATGGAGGAGAATAGCTCAACCAGTGAGCATGTACTCAGATTGTCTGGGTACTACAATTGCTTGAATCAAGTGGGAGTTAATCTTCCAGATAAGATAGTAATTGACAAAGTTCTCTAGTCACTATCTCCAAGTTACTAGACCTTTGTGATGAACTATAATATACAAGGGATGACGAAAGTAATTCCCGAGCTCTTCGCGATGCTGAAATTGACGAAGGTAGAAATCAAGAAAGAGCATCAAGTGTTGATGGTTAACAAGACCACTAGTTTCAAGAAAAGGGCAAAGGGATAGAAGGGGGACTTCAAGAAGAACGGCAAGCAAGTCAAGTGAAGAAGCCCAAGTTTGGACCTAAGCCTGAGACTGTTTGCCTCTACTGCAATGGAAATGGTCACTTGAAGTGGAACTACCCTAGATACTTGGCGGATAAGAAGGATGGCAAAGTGAACAAAGGTATATTTGATATACATGTTATT
This sequence comes from Triticum aestivum, assembly GCF_018294505.1. Taxonomy (NCBI): domain Eukaryota; kingdom Viridiplantae; phylum Streptophyta; class Magnoliopsida; order Poales; family Poaceae; genus Triticum; species Triticum aestivum. Next base: position 383,792,776 of record NC_057808.1, on the reverse strand, counting down.
TATGTGTACTTTACTAGTGTTTATAGCAACCCCTCGGCATTCTAAACTGATTCAGTTGCTAAGAGTAGTAACTCGAAACGGGAGTTGCAGAATGAACAGAAATTAGTTAAGGGTGAAGTGACGATGTGTGTTGGAAGTAGTTCCAAGATTGATATGATCATCATCGCACACTCCCTATACTTTCGGGATTAGTGTTGAACCAAAATAAATGTTATTTGGTGTTTGCGTTGAGCATGAATATGATTTCATCATGTTTATTGCAATACGGTTATTCATTTAAGTTAGAGAATAATTGTTGTTCTGTTTACATGAATAAAACCTTCTATGGTCATACACCCAATGAAAATGGTTTGATGGATCTCGATCGTAGTGATACACATATTCATAATATTGAAGCCAAAATATGCAAAGTTAATAATGATAGTGCAACTTATTTGTGGCACTGCCGTTTAGGTCATATTGGTGTAAAGCGCATGAAGAAACTCCATCCTGATGGGCTTTTGGAATCACTTGATTATGAATCACTTGATGCTTGCGAACCATGCCTCATGGGCAAGGTGACTAAGACTCCGTTCTCCGGAACAATGGAGCGAGCAACTGACTTATTAGAAACAATACATACTGATGTATGCGGCCCGATGAGTGTTAAGGCTCACGGCGGGTATCATTATTTTCTGACCTTCATAGATGATTTGAGCAGATATGGGTATATCTACTCGATGAAACATAAGTCAGAAACATTTGAAAAGTTCAAAGAATTTTAGAGTGAAGTAGAAAATCATCATAACAAGAAAATAAAGTTTCTACGATCTGATCGCGAAGACGAATATTTGAGTTATGAGTTTGGTCTTAATTTAAAACAATGTGGAATAGTTTCACAACTCACGCCACCTAGAACACCACAACGTAATGGTGTGTCCGAACGTCATAACCGTACTTTATTGGATATGGTGCGATCTGTGATGTCTCTTACCGATTTACCACTATCGTTTTGGGATTATGCATTAGACACAGCTGCGTTCACATTAAATAGCTCATCATCTAAATCTGTTGAGACAACACCGTATGAATTGTGGTTTGGCAAGAAACCTAAGCTGTCGTTTCTTAAAGTGTGGGGCGGCGATGCTTATGTGAAAACATTTCAACCTGACAAGCTCGAACCCAAAACAGAGAAATGTGTCTTCATTGAATACCCAAAGGAAACTGTTGGGTACACCTTCTATCACAGATCCGAAGGCAAGATCTTCGTTGCTAAAAGTGGATCCTTTCTAGAGAAGGAGTTTCTCTCGAAAGAAGTGAGTGGGAGGAAAGTAGAACCTGATGAAGTAACTGTACCTTCTCTCGAATTGGAAAATAGCTTATCACTGAAATCAGTTCCAGTGATGCCTACACCAATCAGTGAGAAAGTTAATGATGATGATCATGAAACTTCAGATGAAGTTACTACCGAACATCGTAGGTCAACCGGAGTACGTTCCGCACCAGAGTGGTGAAGGAAATATGCCCTAGAAGCAATAATAAAGTTATTATTTATTTCCTTATATCATGCTAAATGTTTATTGTTCATGCTAGAATTGTATTAACCGGAAACTTAGTACATGTGTGAATACATAGACAAAAACAGAGTGTCCCTAGTTGCCTCTACTTGACTAGCTCGTTTATCAAAGATGGTTATGTTTCCTAACTATAGACATGTGTTGTCATTTGATGAACGGGATCACATCATTAGGAGAATGATGTGATGGACAAGACCCATTCATTAGCTTAGCATTATGATCGTTACAGTTTCATTGCTACTGCTTTCTTCATGACTTATACAAGTTCCTCAGACTATGAGATTATGCAACTCCCGGATACCAAAGGAACACCTTGTGTGCTATCAAACGTCACAACGTAACTGGGTGATTATAAAGATGCTCTACAGGTGTCTCCGAAGGTGTTTGTTGGGTTGGCATAGATCGAGATTTGGATTTGTCACTTCGTGTATCGGAGAGGTATCTCTGGGCCCTCTCGGTAATGCACATCACTATAAGCCTTGCAAGCAATGTGACTAATGAGTTAGTTGCGTGATGATGTATTACGGAACGAGTAAATAGACTTGCCGGTAACGAGATTGAACTAGGTATTTAGATACCGACGATCGAATCTCGGGCAAGTAACATACCGATGACAAAGGGAATAACGTATGTTGTTATGCGGTTTTGACCGGTAAAGATCTTCATAGAATATGTGGGAGCCAATATGAGCATCCCAGTTCCGCTATTGGTTATTGACTCGAGATGTGTCTCGGTCATGTCTACATAATTCTCAAACCCGTAGGGTCCGCACGCTTAACGTTTGATGACGTTTTGTATTAAAGAGTTATGTGATTTGATGACTGAAGATAGTCCGGAGTCCCGGATGAGATCATGGACATGACGAGGAGTCTCGAAAAGGTCGAGACGTAAAAATCGATATATTGGAAGGCTATATTCGGACATCGGAAAGGTTCCGAGTGATTCGGGTATTTTTTCGGAGTATCGGAGAGTTACGGGAATTCGTATTGGGCCTTAATGGGCCATACGGGAAAGGAGAGAAAGGCCTCAAGGGTGGCCGCGCCCCTTCCCCATGGACTGGTCCGAATTGGACTAGGGAAAGGGGGCGCCCCCTTTCTTCCTTCTCCTTCTTCCTTCCCTTTTCCTATTCCATGTGGGAAGTGGAATCCTACTAGGACTAGGGAGTCCTAGTAGGACTCAACACTTTGGGCGCGCCCTATGAGGACCGACCTCCTCCTCCCTCCATCCTTTATATACGTGGCCAGGGGGCACCCCATAGACACACAAGTTGAGTTCTTAGCCGTGTGCGGTGCCCCCCTCCATAGTTACACACCTCGGTCATATCGTCGTAGTGCTTAGGCGAAGCCCTGTGTTGATAACTTCATCATCGCCGTCACCATGCTGTCGTGCTGATGGAACTCTCCCTCGGCCTCAACTGGATCAAGAGTACAAGGGACGTGCTACCTCTTGAGCACTGCGTTGGTTTTCCCTTGAAGAGGAAAGGGTGATGCAGCAAAGTAGCGTAAGTAGTTCCCTCAGTTTTTGAGAACCAAGGTATCAATCCAGTAGGAGGCCACGCACGAGTCCCTCGCACCTACACAAACAAATAAATCCTCGCAACCAACGCGATAATGGGTTGTCAATCCCTACACGGTCACTTACGAGAGTGAGATCTGATAGATATGATAAGATAATATTTTTGTATATTTATGATAAAGATGCAAAGTAAAATAAAAAGCAATAAAAATAGCTAAGTATTGGAAGATTAATATGATGGAAAATAGACCCGGGGGCCATAGGTTTCACTAGTGGCTTCTCTCAAGAACATAAGTATTATGGTGGGTGAACAAATTATGTTGAGCAATTGACAGAATTGAGCATAGTTATGAGAATATCTAGGTATGATCATGTATATAGGCATCACGTCTGAGACAAGTAGACCGACTCCTGCCTACATCTACTACTATTACTCCACACATCGACCGCTATCCAGCATGCATCTAGAGTATTAAGTTCATAAGAACAGAGTAATGCTTTAAGCAAGATGACATGATGTAGAGGGATAAACTCATGCAATATGATATAAACCCCATCTTGTTATCCTCGATGGCAACAATACAAGCCTTGCTGCCCCTACTGTCACTGGGAAAGGACACCGCAAGATTGAACCCAAAGCTAAGCACTTCTCCCATTGCAAGAAAGATCAATCTAGTAGGCCAAACCAAACTGATAATTCGAAGAGACTTGCAAAGATAACCAATCATACATAAAAGAATTCAGAGAAGATTCAAATATTGTTCATAGATAAACTTGATCATAAACCCACAATTCATCGGTCTCAACAAACACACCGCAAAAGAAGATTACATCGAATAGATCTCCACGAGAGAGGGGGAGAACATTGTATTGAGATCCAAAAAGAGAGAATAAGCCATCTAGCTAATAACTATGGACCCGAAGGTGAACTACTCACACATCATGGAGAGGCTATGGTGTTGATGTAGAAGCCCTCCGTGATCGATGCCCCCTCCGGCGGAGCTCCGGAACAGGCCCCAAGATGGGATCTCACGGGTACAGAAGGTTGCGGCGGTGGAATTAGGTTTTTGGCTCCGTATCTGGTAGTTTGGGGGTACGTAGGTAGATATAGGAGGAAAAAGTACGTCGGTGGAGCAACGTGGGGCCCACGAGGGTGGAGGGCGCGCCTAGGGGGGTAGGCGCGCCCCCTACCTGGTGCCCTCCTGGTTGATGTCTTGACGTAGGGTCCAAGTCCTCTGGATCACGTTCGTTCCGAAAATCACGTTCCCGAAGGTTTCATTCCGTTTGGACTCCGTTTGATATGCTTTTTCTGCGAAACTCCGAAATAGGCAAAAAACAGCAATTCTGGGCTGGGCCTCCGGTTAATAGGTTAGTCCCCAAAATAACATAAAAGTGTATAATAAAGCCCATTAATGTCCAAAACAGAATATAATATAGCATGGAACAATCAAAAATTATAGATACGTTGGAGACATATCAAGCATCCCCAAGCTTAATTCCTGCTCGTCCTCGAGTAGGTAAATGATAAAAACAGAATTTTTGATGTGGAATGCTACTTGGCATAATTTCAATGTAATTCTCTTAATTGTGGTATGAATATTCAGATCCGAAAGATTCAAGACAAAAGTTTAATATTGACATAAAAATAATAATACTTCAAGCATACTAACTAAGCAAGTCTTCTCAAAATAACATGGCCAAAGAAAGTTATCCCTACAAAATCATATAGTCTGGCTATGCTCTATCTTCACCACACAAAATATTTCAATCATGCACAACCCCGATGACAAGCCAAGCAATTGTTTCATACTTTTAGTGTTCTCAAACTTTTTCAATCTTCACGCAATACATGAGCGTGAGCCATGGACATAGCACTATATGTGGAATAGAATGGTGGTTGTGGAGAAGACAAAAAAGGGAGATGATAGTCTCACATCAACTAGGCGTATCAACAGCCTATGGAGATGCCCATTAATAGATATCAATGTGAGTGAGTAGGGATTGCCATGCAACGGATGCACTAGAGCTATAAGTGTATGAAAGCTCAACAAAAGGAACTAAGTGGGTGTGCATCCAAGTCGCTTGCTCAAGAAGACCTAGGGCATTTTGAGGAAGCCCATCATTGGAATATACAAGCCAAGTTCTATAATGAAAATTTCCCACTAGTATGAAAGTGATATCATAGAAGACTCTCTATCATGAAGATCATGGTGCTACTTTGAAGCACAAGTGTGGTAAAAGGATAGTAGCATTGTCCCTTCTCTCTTTTTCTCTCATTTTTTTATTTTTTATTTGGGCCTTTCTCTTTTTTTATGGCCTCTTTTTTTTTCGTCCGGAGCCTCATCCCGACTTGTGGGGGAATCATAGTCTCCATCATCCTTTCCTCACTTGGGACAATGCTCTAATAATGATGATCATCACACTTTTATTTACTTACAACTCAAGAATTACAACTCGATACTTCGAAGAAAATATGACTCTATATGAATGCCTCCGGCGGTGTACCGGGATGTGCAATGACTCATGAGTGACATGTATGAAAGAATTATGAACGGTGGCTTAGCCACAAATACGATGTCAACTACATGATCATGCAAAGCAATATGACAATGATGGAGCGTGTCATAATAAACGGAACGGTGGTAAGTTGCATGGCAATATATCTCGGAATGGCAATGGTAATGCCATGATAGGTAGGTATGGTGGCTGTTTTGAGGAAGGTATATGGTGGGTGTATGATACCGGCGAAACGGGCGCGGTATTAGAGAGGCTAGCAATGGTGGAAGGAGGAAAAGTGCGTATAATACATGGACTCAACATTAGTCATAAAGAACTCATATACTTATTGCAAAAATCTACAAGTTATCAAAGCAAAGTACTACGCGCATGCTCCTAGGGGGATAGATTGGTAGGAAAAGACCATCGCTCGTCCCCAACCGCCACTCATAAGGAAGACAATCAAAAAAATAATCATGCTCCGACTTCATCACATAACGGTTCACCATACGTGCATGCTACGGGAATCACAAACTTTAACACAAGTATTTCTCAAATTCCAAACTACTCGACTACCATGACTCTAATATCACCATCTTCATATCTCAAAACAGTTATCTAGCATCAAGCTTCTCATAATATTCAACACACTCATAAGAAAAATTTCTTTTTTTACTAATCTTGAATGCCTATCATTGTCAAAGCAAACTACCATGCTGTTTTGTAGGACTCTCAAAATAATCTGAGTGAAGCATCAGAGAACAATAGTTTCTATAAAACAAAATCACCACCGTGCTCTAAAAAATATAAGTGAAGCACTAGAGCAAAAACTATATAACTCAAAAGATATAAGTGAAGCACATAGAGTATTCTAATAATTTCCGAATCAAGTGTGTCTCTCTCAAAACATGTGTACAGAATAGATGATTGTGGTAAACTAAAAAGCAAAGACTCAAATAATACAAGACGCTCCAAGCAAAACACATATCATGTGGTGAATAAAAATACAGCTCCAAGGAAAGTTACCGATGGAAGTAGACGAAAGAGGGGATGCCTTCCGGGGCATCCCCAAGCTTTGGCTTTTTGGTGTCCTTAGATTATCTTGGGGTGCCATGGGCATCCCCAAGCTTAGGCTCTTGCCACTCCTTGTTCCATAATCCATCAAATCTTTCACCCAAAACTTGAAAACTTCACAACACAAAACATAACAGAAAATCTCGTGAGCTGCGTTAGCGAATGAAAACAAAACACCACTTCAAGGTACTGTAATGAACTCATTATTTATTTATATTGGTGTTAAACCTACTGTATTCCAACTTCTATATGGTTTATAAACTATTTTACTAGTCATAGATTCATCAAAATAAGCAAACAACACACGAAAAACAGAATCTGTCAAAAACAGAACAGTCTGTACTAATCTGTAACTAACGCAAACTTCTGGAACTCCAAAAATTCAGCCAAAATAGGAAGACATAGAAACTTTCTTTATTTATCAGCATAAATTGGAATCAATATTTTATCACTTTCTGGTGATTTTTAACAATTATTTTCGTGAACAGAAAGTTTCTGCAATTTTCAGCAAGATCAAATAACTATCATCCAAGATGATCCTATATGTTAAACTTGGCACAAACACTAATTAAAACATAAAAACACATCTAACCAGAGGCTAGATCAAATATGTATTCCTAAACAGAAGCAAAAAGAAAAAAACTAAAAAGAAAATTGGGTTGCCTCCCAATAAGCGCTATCGTTTAACGCCCCTAGCTAGGCATAAATAATTTTGATGATGCTCACATGAAGGAAAAGAATTGAAGCGCAAAGAGAGCATCATGAAACACATGACAAACACATCTTAGTCTAACATACTTCCTATGCATAGGCATCTTAAAGGCAAACAAATTATCAAGGCAAGCAAAAACTAGCATATGCAAGGAAGCGGAAAGAAACAATAGCAATCTCTACATAACGAGAGGTAATTTAGTAACATGAAAATTTCTACAACCATATTTCCCTCTCTCATAATAATTACATGTAGGATCATAAGCAAATTCAACAAAATAGCTATCACATGGAATATTTTCAACATGATCCACATGCATACAAAGTTGACACTCTTCCAAAATAGTGGGATCAACATTAACTAAAGTCATGACCTCTCCAAACCCACTTTTATCAAAAATTTCATAAGATTGAACATTCTCCAAATATGTGGGATCTAAAGTTGACACTCTCCCAAACCCACTTTAAATATTATTGCAAACACTATTATCAATCTCATATTTATCATGGGGCTTAAATAAATTTTCAAGATCATAAGAAGAATCACCCCAATCATGATCATTGCAACAAGTAGTAGACATAGCAAAACTAGCATCCCCAAGCTTAGAGTTTTGCATATTATTAGCACAATTGACAATAAGAAAATTTATAGTAAAATTATTGCAATCATGCTTTTCATCGAAGGAACTACCAAGTATGGGTGCAATGGAAACGATCTCATGTTTAACGTAAGGAACTATAGCGAATTCATCTTCATAAATATTGGCACCATGGCCACAAGGATAGCAAGCGTCATGTTCATCAAGGGATATTTCAATCAAATGATCAGAATCATAATTATCTATATATTCGTGCATATCATTATTTTCTTTAGAAGCAACGGTCATTCTTTCAATAAATTCTTTGACATAGACATTATGAGCATAGTTTTCAAAGCAATATTCAAGTATGTCAAGATTTTCAGATTAGTAAAGAGTAGTATCATACTTTTCAATCAAAGAAGCAACTTCATAAGAACCCTTAAAAGCAACAAATTCTTCAATTTGTTCGATATCATAGTAGCTATAAACACCCTTTGCATAAGAAGATAAGATTTTATTTTTCTTAAACTCACATAGGTAGGGAAGGTGTTTTTTAGGGTTGTTAGAACAACAAGTAATATCACAAATTTCACAAAGATTCCAAGCATAACACAACAATTTGTTTAATTGATTCCATAAGAGTTTCCCTTTTTCAGACAAACGGTGATGCACAAAATGAGCATGCTCATCTAAAGATTTCCCATCAACTAGGCTAGTTGGGGTTTCAGCACGAGCGCATAAGGATCGAAGATGATCCAAATAGAACACTTTAAGTGGATCCATATCAATAGATTTTTTGCAAGCAAATAGAAGGCACGCGGAAACACAAACAAAAAGGCATACGGGAAGAAGGCCAATAAAACAATAAGGGTGAAGTGGGGGAGAGGAAAACGAGAGGCAAATGGAAAATAATGTAATGCGGGAGATAAGGGTTTGTGATGGGTACTTGGTATGTTGACTTTTGCGTAGACTCCCCGGCAACGGCGCCAGAAATGGCTCGTTGTCGGGAGTCAAATCTTGTCTTGACTTGGCGTAAGCCTCCCCGGCAACGGCGCCAGAAATCCTTCTTGCTACCTGTTGAGCACTGCGTTGGTTTTCCCTTGAAGAGGAAAGGGTGATGCAGCAAAGTAGCGTAAGTATTTCCCTCAGTTTTTCAGAACCAAGGTATCAATCCAGTAGGAGGCCACGCACGAGTCCCTCACACCTACACAAACAAATAAATCCTCGCAACCAACGCGATAAGGGGTTGTCAATCCCTACACGGTCACTTACGAGAGTGAGATCTGATAGATATGATAAGATAATATTTTTGGTATTTTTATGATAAAGATGCAAAGTAAAATAAAAAGCAACCAAAAATAGGTAACTATTGGAAGATTAATATGAAGGAAAATAGACCCGGGGGCCATAGGTTTCACTAGTGGCTTCTCTCAAGAGCATAAGTATTACGGTGGGTGAACAAATTACTGTTGAGTAATTGACAGAATTGAGCATAGTTATGAGAATATCTAGGTATGATCATGTATATAGGCATCATGTCCGAGACACGTAGACCGACTCCTGCCTGCATCTACTACTATTACTCCACACATCGACTGCTATCCAGCATGCATCTAGAGTATTAAGTTCATAAGAACAGAGTAACACATTAAGCAAGAAGACATGATGTAGAGGGATAAACTCATGCAATATGATATAAACCCCATCTTGTTATCCTCGATGGCAACAATACAATACGTGCCTTGCTGCCCATACTGTCACTGGGAAAGGACACCGCAAGATTGAACCCAAAGCTAAGCACTTCTCCCATTGCAAGAAAGATCAATCTAGTAGGCCAAACCAAACTGATAATTCGAAGAGACTTGCAAAGATAACCAATCATACATAAAAGAATTCAGAGAAGATTCAAATATTGTTCATAGATAAACTTGATCATAAAACCACAATTCATCGGTCTCAATGAACACACCGCAAAAGAAGATTACATTGAATAGATCTCCACGAGAGAGGGGGAGAACATTGTATTGAGATCCAAAAAGAGAGAAGAAGCCATCTAGCTAATAACTATGGACCCGAAGGTCTGAGGTGAACTACTCACACATCATCGAAGAGGCTATGGTGTTGATGTAGAAGCCCTCCGTGATCGATGCCCCCTCTAGCGGAGCTCCGGAATAGGCCCCAACATGGGATCTCACTGGTACAGAAGGTTGCGGCGGTGGAATTTGGTTTTTGGCTCCATATCTGGTAGTTTGGGGGTACGTAGGTATATATAGGAGGAAGAAGTACGTCGGTGGAGCAACATGGGGCCCACGAGGGTTGAGGGCGCGCCAAGGGGGGGTAGGCATGCCCCCTACCTCGTGCCCTCCTGGTTGATGTCTTGACGTATGGTCCAAGTCCTCTGGATCACGTTCGTTCCGAAAATCATGTTCCCGAAGGTTTCATTCCGTTTGGACTCCGTTTGATATTCTTTTTCTGCGAAACTCTGAAATAGGCAAAAAACAGCAATTCTGGGTTGGGCCTCCGGTTAATAGGTTAGTCCCAAAAATAATATAAAAGTGTATAATAAAGCCCATTAATGTCCAAAACAGAATATAATATAGCATGGAACAATCAAAAATTATAGATACGTCGGAGACGTATCAGGACGTCATCGAGCTGAACGTGTGCTGAACTCGGAGGTGCCGTGCGTTCGGTACTTGTATCGGTCGGATCGTGAAGACATACGACTACATCAACCGCGTGGTCATAATGCTTCGGCTTATGGTCTACGGGGGTACGTAGACTACACTCTCCCTTCTCGTTGCTATGCATCACCATGATCTTGCGTGTGCGTAGGAAATTTTTGAAATTACTGCGTTCCCCAACAGTGGTATCAGAGCCAGGTTTATGCGTAGATGTTATATGCACGAGTAGAACACAAATGGGTTGTGGGCGATAATAGTCATACTGCTTACTAGCATGTCATACTTTGATTCAGCGGAATTGTTGGATGAAGCTGCCCGGACCGACATTATGCGTACGCTTACGCGAGACTGGTTCTACCGACGTGCTTCGCACACAGGTGGCTGGCGGGTGTCAGTTTCTCCAACTTTAGTTGAATCGAGTGTGGCTACGCCCGGTGCTTGTTGAAGGTGAAAACAGCACATACTTGAGGAAAAATCATTGTGGTTTTGATGCGTAGGTAAGAACGGTTCTTGCTCAGCCCGTAGCAGCCACGTAAAACTTGCAACAACAAAGTAGAGGATGTTTAACTTGTTTTTGCAGGGCATGTTGTGATGTGATATGGTCAAGACGTGATGAGATATAAATTGTTGTATGAGATGATCATGTTTTGTTAAAGTTATCGGCAACTGGGAGTAGCCTTATGGTTGTCTCTTTATTGCATAAGATGCAAGCACCATATAATTGCTTTACTTTATCGCTATGTGATAGCAATAGTTGCAAAAGCAATAGTTGCCGAGACGACCATGTGACGACTGTCGGATCACGGGTTCCGGCAAAACCCTTAAGGTTCGAACTCTGGGGTGCGCACGGAGTTCTTTCCCTCCCACCGATCCACGCCCTAGCTTGCTAAGATCTCGCAGACGAACTCGACGAACTCGACGAACTCACAACACAAAAGACACAAGATTTATACTGGTTCGGGCCGCCGTTGTGGTGTAATACCCTACTCCAGTTTGGTGGTGGTGGATTGCCTCTTGGGCTGGTGATGAACAGTACAAGGGGAAGAACAGCCTCCTGAGGTTGAGGTGTTCCTGTGCTTGGTGTGTGTGGTTAAGGGCTGGCTAAGGATCAGATGCCCCCTACTGTGGTGGCTAGTTCTACTTATATAGGCCCTGGTCCTCTTCCCAAATATTGAGCAGGAAGGGAGCCAACAACGGCCAATTTGAAGGGGGACAGCTAGTACAACTTATCCTGACAAAAGTAGTCTTCGCCTGCAAAAGGCTTTGGTGGTGACGCCGTCTTGGGCTCCATGGTGACCTCCATCTTGCCGTCCTGCTGGTCTTGGTCTCATTGCACTGATATGGAAACCTTTGCCTGATGCCTCGGTACTCCGCGACTGCGCTTGCTTCCTTAGCACCAAAGGGGAAGCAAGGGCACTGCGCGCGCTGGCGCCTGCCTGGCGCCCACCTGGTCTCGATCGTCATGGCTCACGTCATGAGAACCTCGCGAGGTTTGCCCTGCCTTGATCTCTCCGCTCCTCGCGAGCCAACCTGGTGAGGCCGCTCCTGAGGAGGTCTTGTGTCGTCCGCCTCGCGTGGCTTGGCCCCTCGCGAGGGTCTTGAACGCCTTGTTGATGAAGATGGGCCGTACAGGCCTGCTAGCACAGCCACGCCGTGGGCCGCAGGCAGCCAAGTCTGGGGACCCCCGTTCCCAGAACACCGACAGTAGCCCCCGGGGCCAAGGCGCGCTCGGGCTTGGCTTCGAGGCGAAGCCAAAGTTCAAGTACGGAGCGCCATGGGCCCCAAAAGCCTGCGGCCTCGGTCGATGCATGGCGGTTGATTAGACATGGGCGTCTCCGCTTCCCCACGCTGCCTTGGAGTCCGCCTGGCTATGCGGCCCCCGCTACCAACACAGTTATTCTTCCATCGCCCACGCCTTACTTTCCCAATCCCTCTGCTTCCTCGAGACTCTGCTCCTCCTCTCCAATCCGACCTGCACTCTGCCCGCTTCATCGTCATGGCGCCGAAACAAGCAGACAAGGGGAAGAAGCCTCTGTCTTCGCCAAGTGCGCCTCCAGCCGTCGAGCCTGCAGTCGGCCGATCCCTGGTGCTCAACGACGAGGCCATGGGCAAGGTGTGTCCCATGCTCGCCACCAGCTTCAACGAGTGGGGGGAGACGGTGGCTTGGCCTGCGTCTCGCGCTCGCATTGCCCGGGCAGCCACCGAGGTCCCAATCTTCATCGATGCCCTTTGGGCCGGCCTGATTCCCCCTTTCTCCGCCTTCTTCAACGCGGTGCTTGAACATTATCAGATCCACATGCTGCATCTCGACCCCCAATCCGTGACTCTCCTTGCCGTCTTCGCCTTTGTGTGTCAGGCCATGGTGGGCATCGATCCTTCTGTGGCCCTTCTCCGTCATTTCTTCTCATTGCATCTAACGGATCCTCGGCAAAGCTCGGGGTGCGTGAGCTTCCAGGCCGTGGCCACGACGGCGGCAATGGGGATCGACTTCGAGCTTCCTCCATCCACGAGCGAGTTTCGGACACGGTGGGTGTTTGTTCACGCCGGGGTGCTCAGCCCTCTGCTCCCCTCTCCGTCAGCGCCTGCCGTTCCCAACTCCGGTTGGGGCCACGAGAGGCTCGCGAGCCCCTGCCTTGTCCCCGTCTGGCTCAGGCTGAGGAGGCTGAAGGACCGCGGCGTGACTGCGCCTATGGTGGTGAAGGAGTTCGTCAAATGCCGAGTCGCTCCGCTTCAGCGCCATTCTCGCCCGATGTGGGCCTTGCTCAGCAGTCAGGACCATATGAGGTTTCAGGAGTCCGGGCTCCCTCTTAAGACGCGGCAAACAGTGCTCGAGGTCCTGACAGGTGTCCCTTCGCCGGACGACATGCCCTGGAAGAGCTGTGTAACATCCCAAATTTTCAATTTGGAATGTTATACATTAGATCATCATTGCATACCATATTTTATTGCATTTTGATTTGATCCTAAAAATTCCACGCAACTCAAGGACCCACGGAGAGAGTTGGGGATTTCAATTTATTTCATATTCGAGTTTTTCTCGAATTTTTGAAAAGAGGATCGTTTGATTTTAATTATTTTTCTCTGAAATATTTCTTTTATAAAAAAATAAAAGAGAGAGGATAAAATGACTTCCTCAAAATAAAGAAATATCAGAGATTTAATATTAAAATCAAATAAGATTTTTATTCAGAGTTTTATCGCTATTTTATTTGAATTAGGAAAAATATGCGTTTTTCAAATTTGCATTTTAGGACCAAATAAATGTTCACCTTGTCCGGCTTATTTTTAGAAGACGGGTAAAATTTATTTCGGGATTTTTGGAGTCTGTTTAATATTTCTTTTCTTTCTTTTTCTGCACATCGGAATTATTAAAAAAAAAGCCAAACCGACTCCGGGCCGTACCCGAGCGGGACACCGCCCGGGGGGCCTTTATAAGCCGCCCCGCCCCGAGCCGCCGAAGCCCACCAGCCCCGCCAGCCCGCCCCACGCCCGAAACCCTAACCCTAGCCGCCCGCCGCCCGCGCTGCCGACGCCCGCCGCCGCCGAACACCACCCCGCCGCCGACCCGCCGCCCGCGCCGCCTCGCCGGAGCCGCCGGAGGTAGCCGCGCCGCCACCGCAGGTTTTCTTCGAAAAACCGTATAGTTTTTTTAAGAATCACGGTTTATTTTATTTTATTTTTTTAGATCGGTTTTTTCGGTTTAGTTATATAGCGAACGCTCGTTCGTTTGTTCGTTTTAACGAACGGTTTTCACCGTTTAACCGCAGACAGCGAACACTCGTTCGTTAGCCTATTCGTCAGTTTTTCTTTTTCTCGGATTTTCCGCGATTATTTTCGATCGCGATTTCTGGTCCGATTTTCGTTCTAGTATAACTTTTCGCTCGTTTATCGGAATCAGGCGATTCAAACGCCTAGAGTTTCGTCTCGAAACCCTCTTTCTGTTTAACCAACTTAAACAAGTTTTTGCTATTGTAAAATTTGACCTAAGTCCATATTAGTAAACAAAGCTTGTTTCCTTCGCCGTTTGAGTTTTGTTGCTTCGTTCGATTTGATTCTTTTTGCGAACCGGATTTCTTAAGTTGAACTTTCTGGTTAGATCTCTTATTTGAGTTTTACTCGTGCCCTTGCTTGATTGCTTATTGTATGCTTGTTTGTTTGCGATAGAGTACCCGGAGTGTGAAGCGTGCTACTACGAGTCCCTAGGTTTCGCGGATCATCAGCAAGGCAAGTAACACTTTGATCATACCTCTTACTACCCAATTTTATTGCATTAGATCAATCCTCAAACAATTGCATGGTTAGGATCTGAATTAAATTGTGGGTTTGGGAAGTAGATGACGTAGTACCTATTCACCTGTTTATTATCAAACCTTGGGAGTTACTTCTACGCTATGCTTATATTGCTATGCTACGCTCGTAGACGTGGATTGGGTTTGAGTGTATCCATGACAGTTGTGAGATTGTTAATTAATGGTTCAACTTAAGGTGGCAACTTAAATACACATCTGGGTGGATTGAGGCACCTCGGGAATCCAGTGATTACCTTTTTTTTTTGGAAATCCCGGGGTACCGTGTGATTCTCGTATGGACTGCCACCCAGGCTCAAAGGGATCATGAGATTATTCATACTAGAAACTTCCGTGTGCAGCCACAAGCTATTAGGGGCTCTAGCATAGTTGATTAAGTTGTGTGAACTCTTACAGTGGTAGACTAGCAGATGTAGGGGATGTAGGTGGTACGGTCTACACATCGTAAGGTGCTAACGCTTCTGAAAGACTATGTCTCGGTCATCCGTTTCTCAAACATCTTGTAGTGCGAGAAACCAAACGGAGGAGATCGAGTCTTGTGGGGAAAAGTGCGCAAACCTCTGCAGAGTGTATAAACTAATCATGGTAAGCCGTGTCCCCGGTTATGGACATCTTGAGTATCTGGTTCTTGGATTATCATGTTGATCTCATCACTCTTAATTAATTAATTTGATTGGGTTGTTAATGATTACTTTTATTTGGGATTGAGAGGGGGTTTACCTTCTCAATGTTTTCAACAAACTTTGTAGTTAAATAAAATATATTCCTTTGCAGTAGGGAAAAATTGGCTTTCCGCAAAACACAATAACCATACAGCCTCCACCAGCCATATATGCATGTAGTGATAGCTTTATTCTGTTTACTACTCTCTTGTGTTACATTGCGAGCATATTCCATGTGCTGACCCGTTTTCGGGCTGCAACGTATCATGTTGCAGACTTTTCAGATGACGAGTAAGGAGCCTTAGGTCGTGGTCTTTCACTAAGTGATGCCGTTGGAGTTGATGGACTCACTTTATCTTCCAAGCTTTCCGTTGTTATCGTTTTAGATGGCCTTAAGCCATATTTATTGTATTAAGTTCTCTTCTGAGACATTCGATGTAATAAGTGTGTGATTGCTACTCTGTTATAAATCCTCCAAGTACTGTGTGTGTCAGCATTACCGATCCAGGGATGACACTTATGCACAGAGATCAGACTGTTTGAGGTCTGGTCGCTACAAGCTGTCTGTTGTACCGCTGCACGAACAAGGTTGAATTTGTAAAGAGCATGCCTCCCATGGATGAGTGGGGGCTGCGCCCGGACGGCCTGGTGGGGTCCCGCGAGAACCCCATCGACGTGGCTCCCTTCTTCGCCGCCAGCGCCGAGCCTTTCCCGAGTGTGGGTGCAGGGGGGCGAGCTCCGACGGAACCTGGTAGCCTGAGTGCAGAGGCGCATGTGCCGCCTGGGGAGCTTGGGGCCTCGTCCTCGAGAGCTCGTGATTCCTCCCCTGGGGCGTCGGTTGCAGAGGCAACGCAGCACGTGGCTCCCGAGGCCGAAGCTCCGAAGGCCTCGGGGGGTCGCGGTCAAACGGCACCCGACTGCTCTCCTCAGCTCGGCGCTCCTGAAGTTGTCCCTCCGAGCGCTTCCCCGGCTGTGCCCCGTGCCGGCCGCCACGTCCAGCGCTTCGGCCAGCTTTGCGTGGACTTCGAGGAGCTCCGCAAAAGGAAAGGATCCCCAAGCAGTAGCGGTATCTTTGGGCCGTTGAAGCAGAGGAAGTACATCGCCGTTGACGAGTAAGTACCTCATCTTTGTGTCTTCTTGAGTGATGCTTCCCTTCCTGACGTTAATTCTTCAGGGTCCCTTCTGTCAAGGCCGTTGTGTCCCCCGAGAAGCAGCCACCTCCTTCCTCGACTCCCCCACTGGCCTTGAGCGCTCCGAGTCTGCATGCTGTTCCTGGAGCAGGGCTGGTTGGAGAGGCGCGCTTGCCTCCATGGCGCACTGAACCTGCGGCCTCATGGTCCCTCCCCCATGATCTGGCGTGGAGCTTGGCGGGCGTGCCCAGGACCCCTCCTCTGGTCATGGACAATGGCTGGTTGGCTTCGGTCTTCGGTTCCTCTTCAAACAGCGGGCCTCGACCGGCCGGGGCCCCTCGCGAGGCCCGGCTAGCGCCTGGGGCAGCACCAGCCCCCAGCCCCCTGCCGGGAGTGTATACGCCGCTTCACATCCCGCATGCAGCCCCTGAGGCAGAGGACGATGTGGGTCGTGCGCTTGAGTTTGAGCACGGAGGAGCGTCGTTCGTCATGAGCTCTTCCAGGAGGCGATGGGCGCGATGAACTGACTCGGTAGTGAACTTGCGGATGTCGACGCACGCCTCAAGGCCGAGGGTCTTCGGCTGGTGGAGGAACGACGTAAGTTGAAGGTGGCTATCAACCTGGGCCGCCATCAGCATGATCTCGACAACGCAAAAGCCAAGGCATCCCTCGAGGTTTCTTGTGAGGCTTGCTCTCGAGCTCTGGAGGAGGCTCGCGAGGCTGACCACCGTCGCGAGGCTGCGGAGAAGCGCGCGTGGGAGCTCCAGGCTGGAGTGCGACCCTCGAGCAGCAGGTGGAGGCACGCAAAGCCACCCTTGCATCACTGAGGGGGTCGCCCGCCGAGGAAGAAGAGGTCCGAAAGCGCGAGGAGGCATTGGCTCTGGAAGCCGTGGAGCGTAGCCTCGAGCTTGAGCAATTGGAGACGAGGGAGCGTCAAGTTGCCCAAGCAGAAGATGCCGTTGCGGCTCGCGAGGCCAAGGTCCAGGAGGAGGTCGACCGTCGGGTGGTCGAGGTTCGCGCGGATCTTGAGGGTTGGCACGACCTAAAGCTGAAGCTTGCGGAAACGGAGGCAGCGGGCAGGACCGCCGCACTTAGGCCTAGGTTAGCTGAGGCGGAGAGGCGTGATAAGGCCACGGCTGCCGCCCTGGTCACGGCGCAGGCGGACTTGGCCTCCGCCCGCGCCGAGCTGCTTTCTCTCCAGAAGCGGGCAGCTGACACCGAGTCCGTTGCGCGGCAGAACAGGGAGGAGGTGCTCCAGCGGCGGACGCTGGAGCGTGTGCATGCTCCCATGCTTTAGGACCTTCGGAACAGGGCCAATACCGCCTTGGGCCAGATTTGCGATGAGGACGCCCCTCACCCCCACGCGGACGACTACGCCAGCCACCTTCGCTTTTTCACCGACGTGGTGACGCGCCTGGAAGCCCGGTCTGACAGAGCTCGCCAGCTCGTGGAAGAGAGGAGCTGGGGCCTGCTTGGGCGCGCGTTCTCATGTGTCTTCAGTCATCTTCGGCACACCTACCCGACTTCAAATTGATGCCGCCATTGCCCCCATACCGCAGGCCATCCAGGGCGACCTGGCGCGGTGGGTGGAGGACAACGTGGATGCACTGGTCAGGGCCTTCGCCTCCGAGGACGACGCGGTGGTGGTCGCGGCAGACGAAGGTGACGTGGTCAACGATGATGACAGAGGCGCCGTCGGAGGTGACGACGATGCCGGCGAAGGTGACGACGATGCGAGCGACGCGTCCGAAGGCGATGCGGCGAGCGACATATCCGACTGATCCCATGTTCCCCTACTGTTTGATCTTGTATGCAAAAATTCGGGCGCGGCCCCTAAAGATTGTCAGAGCATTTTGAGAGGGGGAGCCCCTCATGTAAACAAACCGCTGTCTTTATTCCTTTATGTCTAGCCGAGTATGCACCTTCGAGGACCCGCAGGCCCGGTGGCAAGCTTGCCGCTGCGGCTTACTGCTACCTCTTGAGCACTGCGTTGGTTTTCCCTTGAAGAGGAAAGGGTGATGCAGCAAAGTAGCATAAGTATTTCCCTCAGTTTTTGAGAACCAAGGTATCAATCCAGTAGGAGGCTACACGCAAGTCCCTTGCACCTACACAAATAAATAAATCCTCGCAACCAACACGATAAGGGGTTGTCAATCCCCACACGGTCACTTACAAGAGTGAGATCTGATAGATATGATAGGATAATATTTTTGGTATTTTTGTGATAGAGATGCAAAGTAAAGTAAACAAAATAAAAACGGCGCCAGAAATAGCTTGTTGTCGGGAGATTAATATGATGGAAAATAGACCCGGGGGCCATAGGTTTCACTAGTGGCTTCTCTCAAGAGCATAAGTATTTTACGGTGGGTGAACAAATTACTGTTGAGCAATTGATAGAATTGAGCATAGTTATGAGAATATCTAGGTATGATCATG
Source organism: Triticum aestivum (assembly GCF_018294505.1). Classification (NCBI taxonomy): domain Eukaryota; kingdom Viridiplantae; phylum Streptophyta; class Magnoliopsida; order Poales; family Poaceae; genus Triticum; species Triticum aestivum. Next base: position 383,773,624 of record NC_057808.1, on the reverse strand, counting down.
TATATAGGCATCACGTCCGAGACAAGAAGACCGACTCCTGCCTGCATCTACTACTATTACTCCACACATCGACCGCTATCCAGCATGCATCTAGAGTATTAAGTTCATAAGATCAGAGTAACGCTTTAAGCAAGATGACATGATGTAGAGGGATAAATTCATGCAGTATGATAAAAACCCCATCTTGTTATCCTCGATGGCAAAAATACAATACGAGCCTTGCTGCCCCTACTGTCACTGGGAAAGGACACCGCAAGATTGAACCCAAAGCTAAGCACTTCTCCCATTGCAAGAAAGATCAATCTAGTAGGCCAAACCAAACTGATAATTCGAAGAGACTTGCAAAGATAACCAATCATACATAAAAGAATTCAGAAGATTCAAATATTGTTCATAGATAAACTTGATCATAAACCCACAATTCATCGGTCTCAACAAACACACCGCAAAAGAAGATTACATCGAATAGATCTCCACGAGAGAGGGGGAGAACATTGTATTGAGATCCAAAAAGAGAGAAGAAGCCATCTAGCTAATAACTATGGACCCGAAGGTTTGAGGTAAACTACTCACACTTCAACGGAGAGGCTATGGTGTTGATGTAGAAGCCCTCCGTGATGGATGCCCCCTCCAGCAGAGCTCCGGAACAGGCCCCAAGATGGGATCTCGTAGGTACAGAAGGTTGCAGCGGTGAAATTAGGTTTTTGGCTCCGTATCTGATCGTTTGGGGGTACGTAGGTATATATAGGAGGAAGGAGTACGTCGGTGGAGCAACGTGGGGCCAACGAGGGTGGAGGGCGCGCCCCCTACCTTGTGGCTTCCTGCTTGATTTCTTGACCTAGGGTCCAAGTCCTCTGGATCATGTTCGTTCCGAAAATCACGTTCCCGAAGGTTTCATTCCGTTTGGACTCCGTTTGATATTCTTTTTCTACGAAACTCTGAAATAGGCAAAAAACAGCAATTCTGGGCTGGGCCCCTGGTTAATAGGTTAGTCCCAAAAATAATATAAAAGTGGATAATAAAGCCCAATAATGTCCAAAACAGAAGATAATATAGCATGGAGCAATAAAAAATTATAGATACGTTGGAGACGTATCAAGCATCCCCAAGCTTAATTCCTGCTCGTCCTCGAGTAGGTAAATGATAAAAACAGAATTTTTGATGCGGAATGCTACTTGGCATAATTTCAATGTAATTCTTCTTAATTGTGGTATGAATATTCAGATCCAAAAGATTTCAAGACAAAAGTTCATATTGACATAAAAATATTAATACTTCAAGCATACTAACTAAGCAATTATGTCTTCTCAAAATAACATGGCCAAAGAAAGTTATCCCTACAAAATCATATAGTCTGGCTATGCTCTACCTTCACCACACAAAATATTAAAATCATACACAACCCCGATGACAAGCCAAGTAATTGTTTGATACTTTTGACGTTCTCAAACTTTTTCAATCTTCACGCAATACATGAGCGTGAGGCATGGACATAGCACTATATTGTTGGGGAACGTAGTAATTTCAAAAAATTTCCTATGAACATGCAAGATCATGGTGATGCATAGCAACGAGAGGGGAGAGTGTTGTCCACGTACCCTCGTAGACCGAAAGCAGAAGCGTTAACACAACGCGGTTGATGTAGTCGTACGTCTTCACGATCCGACCGATCAAGTACCGAACGCACGGCACCTCCGAGTTCAGCACACGTTCAGCTCGATGACGTCCCTCGAACTCCGATCCAGCCGAGTGTTGAGGGAGAGTTTCGTCAGCACGACAGCGTGGTGACGATGTTGATGTTCTACCGACGCAGGGCTTCGCCCAAGCTCCGCAACGATATTATCGAGGTGTAATATGGTGGAGGGGGGCACCGCACACGGCTAAAATATCGTATATCAATTGTGTGTAAAGAGTGCCCCCTGCCCCCGTATATAAAGGCGCAAGGGGGAGGCCGGCTGCCTTGGGCGTGCCAAGGAGAGGGGGGGAGTCCTCCTCCTAGCAGGAGTAGGACTCCCCTTTCCTAGTCCTACTAGGAAGAGAAGGGGGGAAGGAAAGAGAGGGAGAGGGAGAGGGAAAGAGGGGCTGCGCCCCCCTCCCCTAGTCCAATTAGGACTCCTCATGGGAGGGGGCGTGCCACCTCCTGGCTGCTGCCCTCTCTCTCCCCTCAGGCCCACTAAGGCCCAATACTTCCCCGGGGGGTTCCGGTAACCCCTCCAGCACTCCGGTTTTTTCCGAAACTTCTCCGGAACACTTCCGGTGTCCGAATATAGTCGTCCAATATATCAATCTTTATGTCTCGACCATTTCGAGACTCCTCGTCATGTCCGTGATCACATCCGGGACTCCGAACAACCTTCGGTACATCAAAACATATAAACTCATAATGAAACTGTCATCGTAGCGTTAAGCGTGCGGACCCTACGGGTTCGAGAACTATGTAGACATGATCGAGACACCTCTCCGGTCAATAACCAATAGCGGAACCTGGATGCTCATATTGGTTCCCACATATTCTACGAAGATCTTTATTGGTCAAACCGCATAACAACATACGTTGTTCCCTTTGTCATTGGTATGTTACTTGCCCGAGATTCGATCGTCGGTATCTCGATACCTAGTTCAATCTCGTTACCAGCAAGTCTCTTTACTTGTTCTGTAATACATCATCCCGCAACTAACTCATTAGTTACAATGCTTGCAAGGCTTATAGTGATGTGCATTACCGAGTGGGCCCAGAGATACCTCTCCGACAATTGGAGTGACAAATCCTAATCTCGAAATACGCCAACCCAACAAGTACCTTTGGAGACACCTGTAGGGCACCTTTATAATCACCCAGTTACGTTGTGACGTTTGGTAGCACACAAAGTGTTCCTCCGGTAAACGGGAGTTCCATAATCTCATAGTCATAGGAACATGTATAAGTCATGAAGAAAGCAATAGCAGCATACTAAACAATCGAGTGCTAAGCTAACGGAATGGGTCAAGTCAATCGCGTCATTCTCCCAATGAGGTGATCCCGTTAATCAAATGACAACTCATGTCTATGGCTAGGAAATATAACCATCTTTGATTAACGAGCTAGTCAAGTAGAGGCATACTAGTGACACTCTGTTTTTCTATGTATTCACACATGTATTATGTTTCCGGTTAATACAATTCTAGCATGAATAATAAACATTTATCATGATATAAGGAAATAAATAATACTTTATTATTGCCTCTAGGTCATATTTCCTACAGTCTCCCACTTGCACTAGAGTCAATAATCTAGATTACACAGTAATGATTCTTACACCCATGGAGTCTTGGTGTTGATCATGTTTTGCTCGTGGAAGAGGCTTAGTCAACGGGTCTGCAACATTCAGATCTCTATGTCTCCCACCTGGACTAAATCCCGGATGGAATTGAAGCGTCTTTTGATGTGCTTGGTTCTCTTGTGAAATCTGGATTCCTTTGCTAAGGCAATTGCACCAGTATTGTCACAAAAGATTTTCATTGGTCCCGATGCACTAGGTATGACACCTAGATCGGATATGAACTCCTTCATCCAGACTCCTTCATTTGCTGCTTCCGAAGCAGCTATGTATTCCGCTTCACACGTAGATCCTGCCACGACACTTTGCTTAGAACTGCACCAACTGACAGCTCCACCGTTCAATGTAAATACGTATCCGGTTTGCGATTTAGAATCGTCCGGATCAGTGTCAAAGCTTGCATCAATGTAACCACTTACGATGAGCTCTTTGTCACCTCCATAAACGAGAAACATATCCTTAGTCCTTTTCAGGTATTTCAGGATGTTCTTGACCGCTGTCCAGTGATCCACTCCTGGATTACTTTGGTACCTCCCTGCTAAACTTATAGCAAGGCACACATCAGGTCTGGTACACAGCATTGCATACATGATAGAGCCTATGGCTGAAGCATAGGGAACATCTTTCATCTTCTCCCTATCTTCTGCAGTGGTCGGGCATTGAGTCTTACTCAATCTCACACCTTGTAGTACAGGCAAGAACCCCTTCTTTGCTTGATCCATTTTGAACTTCTTCAAAACTTTGTCAAGGTATGTGCTTTGTGAAAGTCCTATTAAGCGTCTTGATCTATCTCTATAGATCTTAATGCCTAATATATATGCAGCTTCACCGAGGTCTTTCATTGAAAAACTCTTATTCAAGTATCCCTTTATGCTACCCAGAAATTCTATATCATTTCCAATCAGCAATATGTCATCCACATATAATATCAGAAATGCTACTGAGCTCCCACTCACTTTCTTGTAAATACAGGCTTCTCCAAAAGTCTGTATAAAACCAAATGCTTTGATCACACTATCAAAGCGTTTATTCCAACTCCGAGAGGCTTGCACCAGTCCATAAATGGATCGCTGGAGCTTGCACACTTTGTTAGCTCCCTTTGGATCGACAAAACCTTCCGGTTGCATCATATACAACTCTTCTTCCAGAAATCCATTCAGGAATGCAGTTTTGACATCCATTTGCCAAATTTCATAATCATAAAATGCGGCAATTGCTAACATGATTCGGACAGACTTAAGCATCGCTACGGGTGAGAAGGTCTCATCGTAGTCAATCCCTTGAACTTGTCGAAAACCTTTCGCAACAAGTTGAGCTTTATAGATAGTAACATTACCGTCAGCGTCAGTCTTCTTCTTGAAGATCCATTTATTTTCAATTGCTTGCCGATCATTGGGCAAGTCAACCAAAGTCCATACTTTGTTCTCATACATGGATCCCATCTCGGATTTCATGGCCTCAAGCCATTTTGCGGAATCTAGGCTCACCATCGCTTCTTCACAGTTCGTAGGTTCGTCATGGTCTAGTAACATAACCTCCAGAATAGGATTACCGTACCACTCTGGTGCGGATCTTAATCTGGTTGACCTACGAGGTTCAGTAATAACATGATCTGAAGTTTCATGATCAACATCATTAACTTCCCCACTAATTGGTGTAGGTGTCGCAGAAACTGATTTCTGTGATGATCTACTTTCCAATAAGGCAGTAGGTACAGTTACCTCATCAAGTTCTACTTTCCTCCCACTCACTTCTTTCGAGAGAAACTCCTTCTCTAGAAAGGATCCATTCTTAGCAACGAATATCTTGCCTTCGGATCTGTGATAGAAGGTGTACCCAACAGTCTCCTTTGGGTATCCTATGAAGACACATTTCTCCGATTTGGGTTCGAGCTTATCAGGTTGAAGTTTCTTCACATAAGCATCGCAACCCCAAACTTTAAGATACGACAACTTTGGTTTCTTGCCAAACTATAGTTCATAAGGTGTCGTTTCAACGGATTTTGATGGTGCCCTATTTAGAGTGAATGCAGCCGTCTCTAAAGCATAACCCCAAAACGATAGCGGTAAATCAGTAAGAGACATCATAGATCTCACCATATCAAGTAAAGTACGATTACGACGTTCGGACACACAATTACGCTGTGGTGTTCCGGGTGGCGTGAGTTGCGAAACTATTCCGCATTGTTTCAAATGTAGGCCAAACTCGTAACTCAAATATTCTCCTCCACGATCTGATCGTAGAAACTTTATTTTCTTGTTACGATGATTTTCAACTTCGCTCTGAAATTCTTTGAACTTTTCAAATGTTTCAGACTTATGTTTCATCAAGTAGATATACCCATATCTGCTCAAATCATCAGTGAAGGTGAGAAAATAACGATATCCGCCACGAGCCTCAATATTTATCGGACCACATACATCTATATGTATGGTTTCCAATAAATCTGTTGCTCTCTCCATAGTTCCGGAGAACGGTGTTTTAGTCATCTTGCCCATGAGGCACGGTTCGCAAGTACCAAGTGATTCCAAAAGTCCATCAGTATGGAGTTTCTTCATGCGCTTTACACCGATATGACCCAAACGGCAGTGCCACAAATAAGTTGCACTGTCATTATCAACTCTGCATCTTTTGGCTTCGACATTATGAATATGGGTGTCACTACTATCGAGATTCATTAAAAATAGACCACTCTTCAAGGGTGCATGACCATAAAAGATATTACTCATATAAATAGAACAACCATTATTCTCTGATTTAAATGAACGACCGTCTCGCATTAAACAAGATCCAGATATAATGTTCATGCTCAACGCTGGCACCAAATAAAAATTATTTAGGTCTAATACTAATCCCGAAGGTAGATGTAGAGGTAGCGTGCCGACCGCGATCACATCGACTTTGGAACCGTTTCCCACGCGCATCGTCACCTCGTCCTTAGCCAATCTTCGCTTAATCTGTAGCCCCTGTTTCGAGTTGCAAATATTAGCAACAGAACCAGTATCAAATACTGAGGTGCTACTATGAGCATTGGTAAGGTACACATCAATAACATGTATATCACATATACCTTTGTTAACCTTGCCATCCTTCTTATCCTCCAAATACTTGGGGCAGTTCCGCTTCCAGTGACCAGTTTGCTTGCAGTAGAAGCACTCAGTTTCAGGCTTAGGTCCAGACTTGGGTTTCTTCTCCTGAACAGCAACTTGCTTGCTATTCTTCTTGAAGTTCCCCTTCTTCATCCCTTTGCCCTTTTTCTTGAAACTAGTGGTTTTACTGACCATCAACACTTGATGCTCCTTTTTGATTTCTACCTCCGCTGCCTTTAGCATTGCGAAGAGCTCGGGAATTGTCTTATTCATCCCTTGCATATTATAGTTCATCACGAAGCTCTTGTAGCTTGGTGGTAGTGATTGAAGAATTCTGTCAATGACGCTATCATCCGGAAGATTAACTCCCAGTTGAATCAAGTGATTGTTATACCCAGACATTTTGAGTATATGCTCACTGACAGAACTATTCTCTTCCATCTTGTAGCTGTAGAACTTATTGGAGACTTCATATCTCTCAATCCGGGCATTTGCTTGAAATATTAACTTCAACTCCTGGAACATCTCATATGCTCCATGACGTTCAAAACGTCGTTGAAGACCCGGTTCTAAGCCGTAAAGCATGGCACACTGAACTATCGAGTAGTCATCAGCTTTGCTCTGCCAGACGTTCATAACTTCTGGTGTTGCTCTTGCAGGAGGCCTGGCACCTAACGGTGCTTCCAGGACGTAATTCTTCTGTGCAGAAATGAGGATAATCCTCAAGTTACGGACCCAGTCCGTGTAATTGCTACCATCATCTTTCAACTTTGCTTTCTCAAGGAACGCATTAAAATTCAACGGAACAACAACACGGGCCATTTATCTACAATTAACATAGACAAGCAAGATACTATCAGGTACTAAGTTCATGATAAATTCAAGTTCAATTAATCATATTACTTAAGAACTCCCACTTAGATAGACATCCCTCTAATCATCTAAGTGATTATGTGATCCAAATCAACTAAACCATGTCCGATCATCACGTGAGATAGAGTAGTTTCAATGGTGAACATCACTATGTTGATCATATCTACTATATGATTCACGTTCGACCTTTCGGTCTCCGTGTTCCGAGGCCAAATCTGCATATGCTAGGCTCGTCAAGTTTAACCTGAGTATTCCGCGTGTGCAACTGTTTTGCACCCGTTGTATTTGAACGTAGAGCTTATCACACCCGATCATCACGTGGTGTCTCAGCACGAAGAACTTTCGCAACGGTGCGAACTCAGGGAGAACACTTTTTATCTTGAAATTTTAGTGAGAGATCATCTTATAATGCTACCGTCAATCAAAGCAAGATAAGATGCATAAAAGATAAACATCACATGCAATCAATATCAGTGATATGATATGGCCATCATCATCTTGTGCTTGTGATCTCCATCTCCGAAGCACCGTCATGATCACCATCGTCACCGGCTCGACACCTTGATCTCCATCGTAGCATCGTTGTCGTCTCGCCAACTATTGCTTTTACGACTATCGCTACCCCTTGGTGATAAAGTACAACAATTACATGGCGATTGCATTTCATACAATAAAGCGACAACCATATGGCCCCTGCCAGTTGCTGATAACTCGGTTACAAAACATGATCATCTCATACAACAAAATATAGCATCATGTCTTGACCATATCACATCACAACATGCCCTGCAAAAACAAGTTAGACATCCTCTACTTTGTTGTTGCAAGTTTTACGTGGCTGCTACGGGCTTAGCAAGAACCGTTCTTACCTACACATCAAAACCACAACGATAGTTTGTCAAGTTGGTGCTGTTTTAACCTTCGCAAGGACCGGGCGTAGCCACACTCGGTTCAACTAAAGTGAGAGAGACAGACACCCGCCAGTCACCTTTAAGCAACGAGTGCTCATAACGGTGAAACCAGTCTCGCGTAAGCGTACGCGTAATGTCGGTCCGGGCCGCTTCATCTCACAATACCGCTGAACCAAAGTATGACATGCTGGTAAGCAGTATGACTTATATCGCCCACAACTCACTTGTGTTCTACTCGTGCATATCATCAACGCATAAAACCTGGCTCGGATGCCACTGTTGGGGAACGTAGTAATTTCAAAAAAATTCCTACGAACACGCAAGATCATGGTGATGCATAGCAACGAGAGGGGAGAGTGTTGTCCACGTACCCTCGTAGACCGAAAGCGGAAGCGTTAACACAACGCGGTTGATGTAGTCGTACGTCTTCACGATCCGACCGATCAAGTACCGAACGCACGGCACCTCCGAGTTCAGCACACGTTCAGCTCGATGACGTCCCTCGAACTCCGATCCAGCCAAGTGTTGAGGGAGAGTTTCGTCAGCACGACGGCGTGGCGACGATGTTGATGTTTTATCGATGCAGGGCTTCGCCTAAGCTCCGCAACGATATTATCGAGGTGTAATATGGTGGAGGGGGCACCGCACACGGCTAAAATATCGTATATCAATTGTGTGTAAAGAGTGCCCCCCTGCCCCCATATATAAAGGAGAAAGGGGGAGGCTGGCTGCCTTGGGTGCGCCAAGGAGAGGGGGGGAGTCCTCCTCCTAGTTGGATTAGGACTCCCCTTTCCTAGTCCTACTAGGAAGAGAAGGGGGGAAGGAAAGAGAGGGAGAGGGAGAGGGAAAGAGGGGCTGCGCCCCCCTCCCCTAGTCCAATTAGGACTCCTCATGGGAGGGGGTGCGCCACCTCCTGGCTGCTGCCCTCTCTCTCCCCTCAGGCCCACTAAGGCCCAATACTTTCCCGGGGGGTTCCGGTAACCCCTCCGGCACTCCGGTTTTTTCCGAAACTTCTCCAGAACACTTCCGGTGTCCGAATATAGTCGTCCAATATATCAATCTTTATGTCTCGACCATTTCAAGACTCCTCGTCATGTCCGTGATCACATCCGGGACTCCGAACAACCTTCGGTACATCAAAATATATAAACTCATAATGAAACTGTCATCGTAGCGTTAAGCGTGCGGACCCTACGGGTTCGAGAACTATGTAGACATGACCGAGACACCTCTCCGGTCAATAACCAATAGCGGAACCTGGATGCTCATATTGGTTCCCACATATTCTACGAAGATCTTTATCGGTCAAACCGCATAACAACATACGTTGTTCCCTTTGTCATTGGTATGTTACTTGCCCGAGATTCGATCGTCGGTATCTCGATACCTAGTTCAATCTCGTTACCGGCAAGTCTCTTTACTCGTTCTGTAATACATCATCCCGCACCTAACTCATTAGTTACAATGCTTGCAAGGCTTATAGTGATGTGCATTACCGAGTGGGCCCAGAGATACCTCTCCGACAATCGGAGTGACAAATCCTAATCTCGAAATACGCCAACCCAACAAGTACCTTTGGAGACACCTGTAGAGCACCTTTATAATCACCCAGTTACGTTGTGACGTTTGGTAGCACACAAAGTGTTCCTCCGGTAAACGGGAGTTGCATAATCTCATAGTCATAGGAACATGTATAAGTCATGAAGAAAGCAATAGCAGCATACTAAACGATCGAGTGCTAAGCTAACGGAATGGGTCAAGTCAATCACGTCATTCTCCTAATGAGGTGATCCCGTTAATCAAATGACAACTCATGTCTATGGCTAGGAAACATAACCATCTTTGATTAACGAGCTAGTCAAGTAGAGGCATACTAGTGACACTCTGTTTGTCTATGTATTCACACATGTATTATGTTTCCGGTTAATACAATTCTAGCATGAATAATGAACATTTATCATGATATAAGGAAATAAATAATACTTTATTATTGCCTCTAGGGCATATTTCCGTCATATATGTGGAATAGAATGGTGGTTGTGGAGAAGAGAAAAAGGAGAAGATAGTCTCACATCAACTAGGCATATCAACGGGCTATGGAGATGCCCATCAATAGATATCAATGTGAGTGAGTAGGGATTGCCATGCAATGGATGCACTAGAGCTATAAGTATATGAAAGCTCAACAAAAAAAACTAAGTGGGTGTGCATCCAACTCGCTTCCTCACGAAGACCTAGGGCATTTTGAGGAAGCCCATCATTGGAATATACAAGCCAAGTTCTATAATGAAGAATTCCCACTAGTATATGAAAGTGATATCATAGGAGACTCTCTATCATGAAGATCATGGTGCTACTTTGAAGCACAAGTGTGGTAAAAGGATAGTAGCATTGTCCCTTCTGTCTTTTCCTCTCATTTTTTTATTTGGGCCTTTTTTTATGGTCTCTTCTTCTTTTTCGTCCGGAGTCTCATCCCGACTTGTGGGGGAATCATAGTCTCCATCATCCTTTCCTCACTTGGGACAATGCTCTAAAAATGATGATCATCACACTTCTATTTTCAACAATTACAACTCGATACATAGAACAAAATATGACTCTATATGAATGCCTCCGGCGGTGTACCGGGATATGCAATGAATCAAGAGTGACATGTATGAAAGAATTATGAACGGTGGCTTTGCCACAAATACAATGTCAACTACAAGACCATGCAAAGCAATATGACAATGATGAAGCGTGTCATAATAAACGAAACGGTGGTATGTTGCATGGCAATATATCTCGGAATGGCTATGGAAATGCCATGATAGGTAGGTATGGTGGCTGTTTTGAGGAAGGTATATGGTGGGTGTATGATACCGGCGAAAAGTGCGCGGTATTGGAGAGGCTAGCAATTTTGGAAGGAAGAAGGGTGCGTATAATCCATGGACTCAACATTAGTCATAAAGAACTCATATACTTATTGCAAAAATCTACAAGTTATCAAAGCAAAGTATTACGCGCATGCTCCTAGGGGGATAGATTGGTAGGAAAAGGCCATCGCTCGTCCCCGACTGCCACTCATAAGGAAGACAATCAATAAATAAATCATGCTCCGACTTCATCACATAACGGTTCACCATACGTGCGCTACAGGAATCACAAACTTTAACACAAGTATTTCTCAAATTCACAACTACTCAACTAGCATGACTCTAGTATCACCATCTTCATATCTCAATACAATTATCAAGCATCAAACTTCTCATAGTATTCAACACACTCATAAGAATTTTTCTTTTACTAATCTTGTATGTCTATTATTGTTAAAGCAAACTACCACGCTGTTTTGTAGGACTCTCAAAATAATCTAAGTGAAGCATGAGAGAACAATAGTTTCTATAAAACAAAATCACCACCGTGCTCTAAAAGATATAAGTGAAGCACTAGAGCAAAAACTATATAACTCAAAAGATATAAGTGAAGCACATAGAGTATTCTAATAATTTCCGAATCGTGTGTGTCTCTCTCAAAAGGTGTGTACAGCAAGGATGATTGTGGTAAACTAAAAATCAAAGACTCAAATCATACAAGACGCTCCAAGCAAAACACATATCATGTGGTGAATAAAAATATAGCTCCAAGTAAAGTTACCGATGGAAGTAGACGAAAGAGGGGATGCCTTCCGGGGCATCCCCACGCTTTGGATTTTTGGTGTCCTTAGATTATCTTGGGGGTGCCATGGGCATCCCCAAGCTTAGGCTCTTGCCACTCCTTGTTCCATAATCCAACAAATCTTTCACCCAAAACTTGAAAACTTCACAACACAAAAATTAGCAGAAAATCTCGTGAGCTCCGTTAGCGAAACAAAACAAAAGACCACTTCAAGGTACTGTAATGAACTCATTATTTATTTATATTGGTGTTAAACCTACTGTATTCCAACTTATCTATGGTTTATAAACTATTTTACTAGCCATAGATTCATCAAAATAAGCAAACAACACACGAAAAACAGAATATGTCAAAAACAGAACAGTCTGTAGTAATCTGTAACTAACGCAAACTTCTGGAACTCCAAAAATTCAGCCAAAATAGGACGAACTAGAAAATTTGTTTATTGATCAGCAGCAATTGTAATCAATATTTTATCACGTTCTGGTGATTTTTAACAATTATTTGCGTGAACAGAAAGTTTCTGGAAATTACAGCAAGATCAAATGACTATCATCCAAGAAGATCCTATAGGTTTAACTTGGCACAAACACTAATTAAAACATAAAAACACATCTAACCAGAGGCTAGAACAATTATTTATTCCTAAACAGAAGCAAAAAGCAAAAAACTAAAAATAAAATTGGGTTGCCTCCCAACAAGCGCTATCGTTTAACGCCCCTAGCTAGGCATAAAAGCAAGGATAGATCTAGGTATTGCCATCTTTGGTGGGCAATCCATAAGTGGCTCTCAAGATAGATTCATATGGTACTTTTATTTTCTTCCTAGGGAAGTGCTCCATGCCTTTCTTTAATGGAAATTGGAATCTAATATTCTCTTCCTTCATATCAATAATTGCACCAATCGTTCTAAGGAAAGGTCTAGCAAGAATAGTAGGACATGAAGGATTGCAATCTATATAAAGAACGATAAAATCTATGGGCACATAGTTCCTATTTGCAACAATAAGAACATCATTAATTCTTCCCATAGGTTTCTTAATAGTGGAATCCGCAAGGTGCAATTTTAAAGAGCAATCATCAAAATCACGAAAACCTAACAAATCGCACAAAGTTTTTGGAATCGTGGAAACACTAGCACCCAAATCACACAAAGCATAGCATTCATGATCTTTAATCTTAATTTTAATAGTAGGTTCCCACTCATCATAAAGTTTTCTAGGGATAGAGACTTCCAACTCAAGCTTTTCTTCATAAGATTGCATCAAAGCATCAACGATATGTTTGGTAAAAGCTTTATTTTGACTATAAGCATGAGGAGAATTTAGCACGGATTGCAATAAGGAAATACAATCTATCAAAGAGCAATTATCATAATTAAATTCCTTGAAATCCAAAATAGTGGGTTCATTAACATCTAATGTTTTGATTTCTTCAATCCCACTTTTAACAATTTTAGCATCAAGATCTAAAAACTCTGAATTTTTGGAACGCCTTCTAGGTAAAGGTGGATCATATTCAGTCCCATCATTATCAAGATTCATATTGCAAAACAAATATTTAATAGGGGACACATCAATAACTTTTAGATCTTCATCTTTGTTTTCATAAAAATTAGAAGAACACGCTTTTATAAGCAATCTTTCTTAGCATGCATCCTAGCAGTTCTTTCTTTGCACTCATCAATGGAAATTCTCATGGCTTTGAGAGACTCATTGATATAATGCTTAGGTGGAATAAATCTAAGTTTCAAGGAATCAACATCAAGAGAAATTCTATCAACGTTCCTAGCCAATTCATCAACTTTAAGCAATTTTTCTTCAATCAAGGCATTGAAATTATTTTGCGAATTCATAAATTCCTTAACACTAGTCCCAAATTCAGAGGGCATCTTATTAAAGTTTCCATAAGAATTGTTGTAGGAATTACCATAATTATTAGAGGAATTACTAGGATAAGGCCTAGGATTAAAGTTTCCTCTATACGCACTGTTATCAAAATTGTTCCTACCAACAAAATTCACATCCATAGATTCATTATTATTCTCAATCAAAGTAGACAAGGGCATATCATTAGGATCATAAGAAACACTCTTAGTAGCAAATAATTTCATATGTTCATCCATCTTTCCACTCAAAACATTAATTTCTTCTATCGCATGCACCTTTTTATTAGTAGATCTTTCAGTGTGCCATTGAGAATAATTAACCATAATATTATCTAGGAGTTTAGTAGCTTCTCCTAAAGTGATTTCCATAAAAGTGCCTCCCGCGGCCGAATCTAAAAGATTTCTAGAAGCAAAATTCAATCCGGCATAAATTTTTTGTATAATCATCCACAAATTTAAACCATGCGTATGGCAATTACGTATCATTAATTTCATCCTCTCCCAAGCTTGTGCAACATGTTCATGATCAAGTTGCTTAAAATTCATAATATCGTTTCTAAGAGAGATAATCTTGGCGGGAGGAAAATACTTAGAGATAAAAGCATCTTTGCACTTATTCCAAGAATCAATACTATTTTTAGGCAAATACGAAAACCAAGCTTTAGCACGATCTCTAAGCGAAAAAGGAAATAGCTTCAATTTAACAATATCATTGTCAACATCTTTCTTCTTTTGCATATCACACAAATCAACGAAGCTATTTAGATGAGTAGCGGCATCTTCACTAGGAAGGCCGGCGAATTGATCTTTCATAACAAGATTCAACAAAGCAGCATTGATTTCACAAGATTCAGTATCGGTAAGAGGAGCAATCGGACTGCTAAGGAAATCATTATTATTGGTATTGGTAAAGTCACATAATTTGGTATTATCTTGAGCCATCGTGACAAGCAAACAATCCAACACACGAGCAAACAAGAGACGGGCAAAAAGAGGCAAACGGAAAAGAGAGGGCGAATAAAACGGCAAGGGTGAAGTGGGGGAGAGGAAAACGAGAGGCAAATGGCAAATAATGTAATGCGGGAGATAAGGGTTTGTGATGGGTACTTGGTATGTTGACATTTGCGTAGACCTCCTCGGCAACGGCGCTAGAAATCCTTCTTGCTACCTCTTGAGCACTGCGTTGGTTTTTCCCTTGAAGAGGAAAGGGTGATGCAGCAAAGTAGCGTAAGTATTTCCCTCAGTTTTTGAGAACCAAGGTATCAATCCAGTAGGAGACTACACGCAAGTCCCTCGCACCTACACAAACAAATAAATCCTCGCAACCAACGCGATAAGGGGTTGTCAATCCCTACACGGTCACTTACGAGAGTGAGATCTGATAGATATGATAGGATAATATTTTTGGTATTTTTGTGATAGAGATGCAAAGTAAAGTAAACAAAATAAAAACGGCGCCAGAAATAGCTTGTTGTCGGAAGATTAATATGATGGAAAATAGACCCGGGGGCCATAGGTTTCACTAGTGGCTTCTCTCAAGAGCATAAGTATTTTACGGTGGGTGAACAAATTACCGTTGAGCAATTGACAGAATTGAGCATAGTTATGAGAATATCTAGGTATGATCATGTATATAGGCATCACGTCCGAGACAAGTAGACCGACTCCTGCCTGCATCTACTACTATTACTCCACACATCGACCGCTATCCAGCATGCATCTAGAGTATTAAGTTCATAAGAACAGAGTAACGCTTTAAGCAAGATGACATGATGTAGAGGGATAAATGCATGCAATATGATAAAAACCCCATCTTGTTATCCTCGATGGCAACAATACAATACATGCCTTGCTGCCCCTACTGTCACTGGGAAAGGACACCGCAAGATTGAACCCAAAGCTAAGCACTTCTCCCATTGCAAGAGAGATCAATCTAGTAGGCCAAACCAAACTGATAATTCGAAGAGACTTGCAAAGATAACCAATCATACATAAAAGAATTCAGAAGATTCAAATATTGTTCATAGATACACTTGATCATAAACCCACAATTCATCGGTCTCAACAAACACACCGCAAAAGAAGATTACATCGAATAGATCTCCACGAGAGAGGGGGAGAACATTGTATTGAGATCCAAAAAGAGAGAAGAAGCCATCTAGCTAATAACTATGGACCCGAAGGTCTGACGTAAACTACTCACACTTCATCGGAGAGGCTATGGTGTTGATGTAGAAGCCCTCCGTGATGGATGCCCCCTCCGGCGGAGCTCCAGAACATGCCCCAAGATTGGATCTCATAGGTACAGAAGGTTGCGGCGGTGGCATTAGGTTTTTGGCTCCGTATCTGATCATTTGGGGGTACGTAGGTATATATAGGAGGAAGGAGTACGTCGGTGGAGCAACGTGGGGCCCACAAGGGTGGAGGGCGCGCCCAGGGGGGTAGGCGCGCCCCCCCTACCTCGTGGTTTCCTGCTTGATTTCTTGACGTAGGGTCCAAGTCCTCTGGATCATGTTCGGTCCGAAAATCACGTTCCCGAAGGTTTCATTCCGTTTGGACTCCGTTTGATATTCTTTTTCTGCGAAACTCCGAAATAGGCAAAAAACAGCAATTCTGGGCTGGGCCTCCGGTTAATAGGTTAGTCCCAAAAATAATATAAAAGTGAATAATAAAGCCCAATAATGTCCAAAACAGAAGATAATATAGCATGGAGCAATCAAAAATTATAGATACGTTGGAGACGTATCACTTACCTTAGCCAAGTAAGCCCCCGTGCTGGGTCGTGAGATCGTGAGCTCCTGAGGAACTCCTGTGGGGTCTGCTGGCTCGCCCAAGAGGGCTTCACGAGAATCCGGCGCCGACCGTGGTGCCGACGCGCAAGGCGCGTATGCTGCGCCCTGCCCCGCTCGCGAGGAGCCCACGAGGGGGAGGCAGCGGTCGTAAGACCCAGGGTAGGGCAAGAACCAGATAGCAAAAAATCGCTCGAACGAGAAAAGGCACCCCCCGCGCGCATCAATGAAAATTCAACTTCAACTTAAATCCAAATCAGAAGGCAAGGTTATAGAAAAGAGATCCATAGCAAATGGCCGCGTCCGGTGCCTAGTCTAGTCTTCTGGTCTTCTCACTAGCGTGGAGCTAAGTGCTGCCACTAGGCATGGGAGGGAGCCCCTGAGGCCCAAGGGCGGCTCTCCGGAGACTCCGGGGCGTGTACAACCCAACTCATTATTACGTGAGAGTGTCACGGGCGGCGATCTTCATAGGCACTGGGCCTTCTTCACAGGTACCGGCCTTGCTTTATATCACCAGGCGAGGGGCCCGCCTTGCACCACCCTCGACCACCTTTGAGCCGACCGGTAACCAGGACGACACAAAGGGGGGAAAGGGGACGCCAGCGGCGACCACGGGTCCTCTGCCGGGGGAAGGCTCGCCGGTGCCTCCCCGGCAGAGGGCCTACCTCCAGGTGACGCCTGGCTTCGCGCGACGTGGGGAGGGGCCTTGCTCCTGGCTCCCTCCATGCAGCCCCCAGCGTGCTTCCCCTGGCGGAAGGGGGGCTGCTGCGCCGGGGTCGTTGGCCGACATTGTGACCTGATTCACTTGCAGCCCATGGTTACCGTAAGCCTGCTCCTGAGAGATTAGTGGTACCCTGTAGTTGTTGTTGCTAGCGCGGTCGTCGTGGTTCCCCGTCGGCTCCTGGAAGTCCTCAACTTCTAGCGCCTCTTCTTCCCAACCTTCTCCGAGGAACGAACCAGGGTCGTCTGCCGGCGTGTACTCTTGGTCCATCATGCGGGGCACGTAGGCTTCCGGGGCTGTTACCCCGAACACCTCGCCGTAGTGCCCCACACTCCATGTTGCCCGGCCCAGCGCGGCGTCCTGAGGATGATAGCGTGACGCCTCGTTGGGACCATGGGAGGCAACGCTCGTGGTCATGCTCATCGGAGGCGGCATGGGGGCAACGGGGCCCCCGGCGCCGCTGGCCGTGCTGGTGTTGACGAGGCCCCCAGGCACACCCGATGGCGCATGGTTGCGGCGAGGCCCGCCGTGAGATCCAGTAGCAGCCCGAGAAGGAAGCAGATAGCAGAAGGGCGGCGCTCCTGACGCCGCCGCATCCAGCAGCTCGGGGACACCTTCCAGCAGTGCATCCCGGCCGCTCTCCATCAGTCGGCACCGCAGCAACTCCCGCGCCACTGTGAGCGCGGCCCACATGTTCGCCTGCTCCCGCCGGGTGTGTGGCGTTGTTGCTGTGGCGTGGCTTGCAGCCCTTGCAGCGGCTCGCGCTTGTCGTGGAGTGAGGGTGGACGGCGACTGGCCGCGCTGCCCGCGCCTGGCGGCATTAGATGGCGCCCGTGCCGCCTAGAGCGCGGGGTTGAGGTCTTCATGGGCAGGTGGCGCCGCCCGGGCAGGCCAGGCTGCCCAGCGGTCGGAGTCGGCCCTCGGGTCGCCGGACATCGGGACAACGGAGCGTCGGCGGATCGATTGGCGGGGAAGAGGCTCCGGCGCACCCCTACCTCGCGCGCCAAATGTCGGATCACGGGTTCCGGCAAAACCCTTAAGGTTCGAACTCTGGGGTGCACGTGGAGTTCTTTCCCTCCCACCGATCCACGCCCTAGCTTGCTAAGATCTCGCAGACGAACTCGACGAACTCACAACACAAAACACACAAGATTTATACTGGTTCGGGCCACCGTTGTGGTGTAATACCCTACTCCAGTGTGGTGGTGGTGGATTGCCTCTTGGGCTGATGATGAACAGTACAAGGGGAAGAACAGCCTCCTGAGGTTGAGGTGTTCTTGTGCTTGGTGTGTGGCTAAGGGCTGGCTAAGGATCAGATGCCCCCTACTATGGTGGCTAGTTCTACTTATATAGGCCCTAGTCCTCTTCCCAAATATTGAGCGGGAAGGAAGCCAACTACAGCTTATCCTGACAAAAGTAGTCTTCACCTGCAAAAGGCTCTGGTGGTGACGCCGTCTTGGGCTCCATGGTGACCTCCGTCTTGCCGTCCTGCTGGTCTTGGTCTCGTTGCACTGATATGGAAACCTTTGCCTGATGCCTCGGTACTCCGCGACTGCGCTTGCTTCCTTAGCACCAAAGGGGAAACAAGGGCACTGCGTGCGCTGGCGCCTGCCTGGTCTCGATCGTCATGGCTCACGTCACGAGAACCTCGCGAGGTTTGCCCTGGCTTGATCTCTCCGCTCCTCGCGAGCCAAGCTGGTGAGGCCGCTCCTGAGGAGGTCTTGTGTCGTCCGCCTCGCGTGGCTTGGCCCCTCGCGAGGGTCTTGAACGGCTTGTTGATGAAGATGGGCCGTACAGGCCTGCTAGCATAGCCACGCCGTGGGCCGCAGGCAGGCAAGTCTGGGGACCCCCGTTCCTAGAACGCCGACAACGACACATTGATAGAGATCAAGATGATGGAGATCATGGTGTCATGCCGGTGACGATGGAGATCATGACAGTACTTTGGAGATGGAGATCAAAGGCACAAGATGATGATGACCATATCATGTCACATATTTTGATTGCATGTGGTGTTTATCTTTTATACATCTTATTTTGTTTAGTTCGGCAGTAGCTTTATAAGATGATCCCTTACTAAAATTTCAAGGTATAAGTGTTCTCCCTGAGTATGCACCGTTGCGATAGTTCTTCATGCTGAGACACCACGTGATGATCAGGTGTGATAAGCTCTACGTTCACATACAATGGGTGCAAGCTAGTTTTGCACATGCAGAATATTCGGGTTAAACTTGACGAGCCTAGCATATGCAGATATGGCCAACACTAAGATCGAAAGATCGAACGTGAATCATATAGTAGATATGATCAACATAGTGATGTTCACCATTGAAAACTACTCCATCTCACGT
Organism: Triticum aestivum; assembly: GCF_018294505.1. Lineage (NCBI taxonomy): Eukaryota > Viridiplantae > Streptophyta > Magnoliopsida > Poales > Poaceae > Triticum > Triticum aestivum. The sequence continues at coordinate 383,754,029 of NC_057808.1, read as the reverse complement.
GATGATCGGACATGGTTTAGTTGCTATGGATCACGTGATCATTCAGATGACTCGAGGGATGTCTATCTAAGTGGGAGTTCTTAAGTAATATGATTAATTGAACTTAAATTTATCATGAACTTAGTCCTGATAGTATTTGCATATCTATGTTGTAGATCAATAGCTCGCGTATAACTTCCCCGTTTTATTTATGATATGTTCCTAGAGAAAACAAAGTTGAAAGATGATAGTAGCAATGATGTGGACTTGGTCCGTGATCTGAGGATTATCCTCATTGCTACACGGAAGAATTATGTCCTTGATGCACCGCTAGGTGACAGACCTATTGCAGGAGCAGATCCAGACATTATGAACGTTTGGCAAAGCTTGGTATGATGACTACTTGATAGTTTAGTGCACCATGCTTTACGGCTTAGAACTGGGACTTCAAAAATGTTTTGAAATGTCATGGAGCATATGAGATGTTCCAAGAGCTGAAATTGGGTTTTCAGACTCATGCCCGAGTCGAGAGGTATTAGACTTCTGACAAGTACTTTGCCTACAAGATGGAGGAGAATAGCTCAACCAGTAAGCATGTGCTCAGAATGTTTGAGTACTACAATCGCTTGAATCAAGTGGGAGTTAATCTTCCAAATAAGATAGTGATTGACAGAGTTCTCTAGTCACTATCACCAAATTACTGGAACTTCGTGATGAATTATAATATGCAAGGGATAATGAAAACGATTCCCCGAGCTCTTCGCGATGTTGAAATCGGCGAAGGTAGAAATCAAGAAAAACATCAAAGTGTTGATGGTTGACAAGACCACTAGTTTCAAGTAAAAGGGCAAGGGAAAGAAAGGGAACTTCAAGAAGAATGGCAAGCAAGTTGCCACTCCCATGAAGAAGCCCAAAGCTAGACCCAAGCCTGAAACTAAGTGCTTCTACTGCAAAGGAAATGGTCACTAGAAGTGGAACTGCCCTAGATACTTGGAGGATAAGAAGGATGGCAAAGTGAACAAAGGTATATTTGATATACATGTTATTGATGTGTACTTTACTAGTGTTTATAGCAACCCCTCGGTATTTGATACTGGTTCAGTTACTAAAGAGTAGTAACTCGAAACGGGAGTTGCAAAATGAACAAAAACTAGTTGAGGGCAAAGTGACGATGTGTGTTCGAAGTGATTCCAAGGTTTATAATATCACCATCGCACACTCCCTATACCTTCGGGATTGGTGTTGGACCTAAATAAATGTTATTTGGTGTTTGCGTTGAGCATGAATATGATTTGATCATGTTTATTGTGATACGGTTATTCATTTAAGTCAGAGAATAATTGTTGTTCTGTTTACATGAATAAAACCTTCTATGGTCATACATCCAATGTAAATGATTTACTGAATCTCAATCGTAATAATACACATATTCATAATAGTGATGCCAAAAGATGCAAAGTTGATAATGATAGTGCAACATATTTGTGGCACTGCCATTTAGGTCATATTGGTATAAAGCTCATGAAGAAACTCCATGTTGATGGGCTTTTTGAATCACTTGACTATGAATCACTTGATGCTTGCGAACCATGCCTCATGGGCAAGATGACTAAGACTCCGTTCTCCGGAACAATGGAGCGAGCAACAGACTTGTTGGAAATAATACATACTGATGTATGCAGTCCGATGAGTGTTGAGGCTCGCAGCGGGTATCGTTATTTTCTGACCTTCATAGATGATTTGAGCAGATATGGGTATATCTACTTGATGAAACATAAGTCTGAAACATTTGAAAAGTTCAAAGAATTTCAGAGTGAAGTGGAAAATCATCGTAACAAGAAAATAAAGTTTCTACGATCTGATCGCGGGGACGAATATTTGAGTTACGAGTTTGGTCTTCATTTGAAACAATGTGGAATAGTTTCGCAAACTCATGCCACCTGGAACACCACAAAATAATGGTGTGTCCGAACGTTGTAACCGTACTTTATTAGATAAGGTGCGATCTATGATGTCTCTTACTGATTTACCATTATCGTTTTGGGGTTATGCATTAGAGACAGCTGCATTTACATTAAATAGGGCATCATCTAAATCCGTTGAAACGACACCATATGAACTGTGGTTTCGCAAGAAACCTAAGCTGTCGTTTCTTAAAGTTTGGGGCTGTGATGCTTCTGTGAAATAGTTTCAACCTGATATGTTTGAACCCAAATCGGAGACATGCGACTTCATAGGATACCCAAAGGAAACTGTTGGGTACACCTTCTATCACAGATCCAAAGGCAAGATATTCGTTGCTAAGAATGGATCCTTTCTAGAGAAGAAGTTTCTCTCGAAAGAGGTGAGTGGGAGGAACGTAGAACTTGATAAGGTAATTGTACCTTCTCCCAAATTGGAAAGTAGTTCATCAAAGAAATCAGTTCGAGTGATGCCTACACCAATTAGTGAGGAAGTTAATGATGATGATCATGAAACTTCATATCAAGTTACTACCGAACCTCGTAGGTCTAACAGAATATGTTCCGCACCAGAGTGGTATAGTAATCCTATTCTGGGAGTCGTGTTACTAGACCATGACGAACCTACGAACTATGAGGAAGCGATGATGAGCCCAGATTCCGCGAAATGGCTTGAGGCCATGAAATCTGAGATGGGATCCATGTATGAGAACAAAGTGTGGACTTTGGTTGACTTGCCCGATGATCGGCAAGCCATAGAAAATAAATGGATCTTCAAGAGGAAGACAGACGCTGATGGTAGTGTTACTATCTACAAAGCTAGACTTGTCGAAAAAGGTTTTTGACAAAGTTCAAGGTGTTGACTACGATGAGATTTTCTCACTCGTAGCGATGCTTAAGTCTGTCCGAATCATGTTAGCAGATTGCGACATTTTATGAAATCTGGCAAATGGATGTCAAAACTACATTCCTTAATGGATTTCTTAAAGAAGAGTTGTATATGATGCAACCAGAAGGTTTTGTCAATCCTAAAGGTGCTAACAAAATGTGCAAGCTCCAGTGATCCATCCATGGACTGGTGCAAAGCATCTCAGAGTTGGAATATACGCTTTGATGAGTTGATCAAAGCATATAGTTTTATACATACTTGCGATGAAGCCTGTATTTACAAGAAAAGTGAGTGGGAGCACTACAACCTTTCTGATAAGTATATGTGAATGACATATTGTTGATCAGAAATGATGTAGAATTTTCTGGAAAGCATAAAGGAGTGTTTCAAAGGAGTTTTTCAAAGAAAGACCTCAGTGAAGCTGCTTACATATTGAGCATCAAGATGTATAGAGATAGATCAAGACGCTTGATAAGTTTTTTCAATGAGTACGTACCTTCACAAGTTTTTGAAGTAGTTCAAATTGGAACAGTCAAAGGAATTCTTGCCTGTATTGCAAGGTGTGAAGTTGAGTAAGCCTCAAAGCCCGACCACGGCAAAAGATAGAGAGAGAATGAAAGTCATTCCCTATGCCTCTGCCATAGGTTCTATAAATTATGCCATGATGTGTACCAGCCCTGTTGTATACCCTGCCCTGAGTTTGGCAAGGGAGTACAATAGTGATCTAGGAGTAGATCACTGGACATTGGTCAAAATTATCCTTAGAGGACTAAGGAAATATTTCTCGGTTATGGAGGTGACAAAGAGTTTGTTGTAAAGAGTTATGTCGATGCAAGCTTTGACACTGATCTAGATGACTCTGAGTCTCGATCTGGATACATATTGAAAGTGGGAGCATTTAGCTAGAGTAGCTCAGTCCAGAGCATTGTAGGCATAGAAATTTGCAAAATACATACGGATATGAATGTGGCAGACCCATTGACTAAACCTCTCTCACATGCAAAACATGATCACACCTTAGTACTCTTTGGGTGTTAATCACATGGCGATGTCAACTAGATTGTTGACTCTAGTAAACCCTTTGGGTATTGGTCACATGGAGATGTGAACAATAGAGTGTTATATCACATGACGATGTGAACTATTGGTGTTAAATCACGTGGCGAACTAGATTACTGACTCTAGTGCAAGTGGGAGACTGAAGGAAATATGCCCTAGAGGCAATAATAAAGTTATTATTTATTTCCTGATATCATGCTAAATGTTTATTATTCATGCTAGAATTGTATTAACCGGAAACTTAGTACATGTGTGAATACATAGACAAAAACAGAGTGTCCCTAGTATGCCTCTACTTGCCTAGCTCGTTTATCAAAGATGGTTATGTTTCCTAACCGTAGACATGTGTTGTCATTTGATGAACGGGATCACATCATTAGGAGAATGATGTGATGGACAAGACCCATTCGTTAGCTTAGCATTATGATCGTTACAGTTTCATTGCTACTGCTTTCTTCATGACTTATACATGTTCCTCAGACTATGAGATTATGCAACTCCCGAATACCGAAGGAACACCTTGTGTGCTATCAAACGTCACAACGTAACTGGGTGATTATAAAGATGCTCTACAGGTGTCTCCGAAGGTGTTTGTTGGGTTGGCATAGATCGAGATTAGGATTTGTCACTTCGTGTATCGGAGAGGTATCTCTGGGCCCTCTCGGTAATGCACATCACTATAAGCCTTGCAAGCAATGTGACTAATGAGTTAGTTGCGGGATGATGTATTACAGAACGACTAAAGAGACTTGCCGGTAACGAGATTGAACTAGGTATTTAGATACCGACGATCGAATCTCGGGAAAGTAACATACCGATGACAAAGGGAACAACGTATGTTCTTATGCGGTTTGACCAATAAAGATCTTCGTAGAGTATGTGGGAGCCAATATGAGCATCCAGGTTCCGCTATTCGTTATTGACTCGAGATGTGTCTAGGTCATGTCTACATAATTCTCGAACCCGTAGGGTCCGCACGCTTAACGTTTGATGACGATTTGTATTAAAGAGTTATGTGATTTGATGACCGAAGTTAGTTCGGAGTCTCGGATGACATCATGGACATGACGAGGAGTCTCGAAATGGTCGAGACATAAAGATCAATATATTGGAAGGCTATATTCGGACATCGGAAAGGTTCCGAGTGATTCGGGTATTTTTCGGAGTACCGGAGAGTTACGGGAATTCGTATTGGGCCTTAATGGGCCATACGGGAAAGGAGAGAAAGGCCTCAAGGGTGGCCGCGCCCCTTCCCCATGGACTGGTCCGAATTGGACTAGGGAAAGGGGGCGCCCCCTTCCTTCCTTCTCCTTCTCCCTTCCCCTTTTCCTATTCCATGTGGGAGGTGGAATCCTACTAGGACTAGGGAATCCTAGTAGGACTCCACACTTTGGGCGCGCCCTATAAGGACCGGCCTCCTCCTCCCTCCATCCTTTATATACATGGCCAGGGGGCACCCCATAGACACACAAGTTGATTTCTTAGCCGTGTGCGGTACCCCCCTCCACAGTTACACACCTCGGTCATATCGTCGTAGTGCTTAGACGAAGCCCTGCGTCGGTAACTTCATCATCACCGTCACCACGCCGTCGTGCTGACGGAACTCTCCCTCGGCCTCAACTGGATCAAGAGTACGAGGGACGTCATCAAGCTGAATGTGTGCTGAACTCGGAGGTGCCGTGCGTTCGGTACTTGGATCGGTCGGATCGTGAAGATGTACGACTACATCAACCGGGTTGTCATAACGCTTCCGCTTACGGTCTACGAGGGTACGTAGACTACACTCTTCCCTCTCGTTGCTATGCATCACCATGATCTTGCGTGTGCATAGGAAATTTTTGAAATTACTGCGTTCCCCAACAAGTGGTACGGTAATCCTGTTCTGGAAGTCATGTTTCTAGAACATGACGAACCTGCGAACTATGAGGAAGCGATGATGAGCCTAGATTCCGCGAAATGGCTTGAGGCCATGAAATCTGAGATGGGATCCATGTATGAGAACAAAGTATGGACTTTGATTGACTTGCCCGATGATCGGCGAGCCATTGAGAATAAATGGATCTTCAAGAGGAAGACGGACGCTGATAGTACTGTTACTATCTACAAAGCTCGAATTGTCGCAAAAAGGTTTTTGACAAGTTCAAGGTGTTGACTACGATTTTCTCAAATCGTAGCGATGCTTAAGTCTGTCGAAATAATGTTAGCAATTGCCACATTTTATGAAATCTGGCAAATGGATGTCAAAACTACATTCCTTAACGTATATCTTAAATAAGAGTTGTATATGATACAACAAGAACGTTTTGTCAATCCTAAAGGTGCTAACAAAGTGTGCAAGCATCTCGGAGTTGGAATATACGCTTTGATGAGTTGATCAAAGCATATAGTTTTATACAGACTTGCGGTGAAGCCTGTATTTTAGAAGAAAGTGAGTGGGAGCACTACAGCCTTTCTGATAAGTATATGTGAATGACATATTGCTGATCGGAAATGATGTAGAATTTTCTGGAAAGCATAAAGGAGTGTTTGAAAGGATTTTTTCAAAGAAAGACCTCGGTGAAGCTGCTTACATATTAGGCATCAAGATCTATAAAGATAGATCAAGATGCTTGATAAGATTTTTCAATGAGTATATACCTTGACAAGATTTTTTTTTGAAGTAGTTCAAAATGGAACAGTCAAAGAAGGAGTTCTTGCCTGTGTTACAAGGTGTGAAGTTGAGTAAAGACTCAAACCCGACCACAACAGAAAATAGAAAGAGAATGAAAAGTCATTCCATATGCCTCAGTCATAGGTTTTATAAAGTATGCTATGTACCAGATCTATTGTGTACCTTACCATGAGTTTGGCAAGAGGGTACCATAGTGATCCAGGAGTGGATCACTGGACAGCGGTCAAAATTATCCTTAGTGGAATAAGGAAATATTTCTCGGTTATGGAGGTGATAAAGAGTTCGTCATAAAGAATTACGTCGATGCGAGCTTTGACACTGATCTGGATGACTCTGAGTCTCGATCTAGATACATATTGAAAGTGGGAGCAATTAGCTAGAGTAGCTCCGTGAAGAGCATTGTAGACATAGAAATTTGCAAAATACATACGGCTCTGAATGTGACAGACCCATTGACTAAACTTCTCTCACAAGCAAACTCCTTAGTAATCTTTGGGTGTTAATCACATAGCGATGTGAACTAGATTATAGAATCTAGTAAACCCTTTGTGGATTTAGTCACATGGTGATGTGTACTAATCACATAAAGATGTGAACTATTGGTGTTAAATCACATGACGATGCGAACTAGATTATTGACTCTAGTGCAAGTGGGAGACTGAAGGAAATATGCCCTAGAGGCAATAATAAAGTTGTTATTTATATTTCCTTACATCATGATAAATGTTTATTATTCATGCTAGAATTGTATTAACCGGAAACTTAGTACATGTGTGAATACATAGACAAACAGAGTGTCCCTAGTATGCCTCTACTTGACTAGCTTGTTTATCAAAGATGGTTATGTTTCTTGACCATGGACATGTGTTGTCATTTGATGAACGGGATCACATCATTAGAGAATGATGTGATGGACAAGACCCATCCGTTAGCTTAGCATTATGATCGTTTAGTTTTATTGCTATTGCGTTCTTCATGACTTATACATGTTCCTCTAACTATGAGATTATGCAACTCCCGAATACCGGAGGAACACCTTGTGTGCTATCAAACGTCACAACATAACTGGGTGATTATAAAGATGCTCTACAGGTGTCTCCGAAGGTGTTTGTTGGGTTGGCATAGATCGAGATTAGGATTTTTCACTCCGTGTTTCGGAGAGGTATCTCTGGGCCCTCTCGGTAATGCTCATCACTATAAGCCTTGCAAGCAATGAGACTAATGAGTTAGTTGCGGAATGAAGTATTACAGAACGAGTAAAGAGACTTGCCGGTAACGAGATTGAACTAGGTATGATGATACCGACGGTCGAATCTCGGGCAAGTAACATACCGATGACAAAGGGAACAACATATGTTGTTATGCGGTTTGACCGATAAAGATCTTCGTAGAATATGTAGGAGCCAATATGAGCATCCAGATTCCGCTATTGGTTATTGTCTGGATGTGTGTCTCGGTCATGTCTACATAGTTCTCGAACCCGTAGGGTCCGCACGCTTAACGTTTGATGACGATTTGTATTATGAGTTATGTGATTTGATGACCGATGTTTGTTCGGAGTCCCGGATGAGATCACGGACATGACGAGGAGTCTCGAAATGGTCGAGAGGTAAAGATCGATATATTGGAAGGCTATGTTCGGACATCGGAAAGGTTCCGAGTAATTTGGGTATTTTTCGGAGTACCGGAGAGTTACTGGAATTCGCCGGGGGAAGTAGTGGGCCTTAATGGGCCATACGGGAAAGGAGAGAAGGGCCTCAAGGGGTGGTCGTGCCCCCCCCCATGGGCTGGTCCGAATTGGACTAGGAGGGGGCGGCGCCCTGCTACCTCTTGAGCATGCGTTGGTTTTCCCTTGAAGAGGAAAGGGTGATGCAGCAAAGTAGCGTAAGTATTTCCCTCAGTTTTTTTTACCTGGAAGACTGCAGGGCTTACACCCCACAGCATTTTATTAATAAAGAACAAAGAATAAGTACAAAGTTCCTCAAGAGGGGGAACAAAAAGAAAGAAAAGCTATACAAGAAAAGCTATAGTACTCTAAGAAAATAAAGAAAGCACTAAACAATACAACTAGGAAAGAAAGAAGTTACAAAATAGATGGCCTTCAAGGAGGCAGGAAATCAATTCATTTGAGCAGAGCCTCCTTGTATCTGGTCTTGATCCGATGTGATAGAAGAGTAATATCATGAATAAACCCATTTCTCCACTACCTAAAAGTTGGGTTGACATGCCTAAAAGCCCTGTCATTCCTAACTTTCCAAATATTCCACCATGCAAGAAAACCCACCTCTGAGAAAAAAGGCTTATTAAACTCCTTCTTGGCATGTAAGGCAATTTGCACCATATCATTGCTATCCAACCAGGAAACTTGCAGGTAGTTCCAGATTCTCACACTGAAGTTACATTGGAAGAATAGATGATTCCTATCCTCAATTACTCCAGTCGGGCATAGGACACAACTAGTTCCATCATTAATTCTCCAATGGCGTCGATGAATCATATCCTTGGTGTTAACTCTGTCCATAATTACCAGTCAAGCAAACATTTTAATTGTCATGGTACATCAGCTTTTCCAGACCCAGCTTAGTATAGGATTGGCAATAACAGGCTGGTGGACAAAATCATAGTACTTCTTTGCCGAGTACTCCGCCTTTTCCCCATGTCTCCAAGCCTAGATATCATGACAACCATTGTCTAAGGAAGTCCCAGATAACAAGCTTGAAAGCTGATTGAACTCCCTAAAAGCCAGTTCAGACAGTGGCAATGAAAACATTTGCTGCAAATTTCCTACCTATATCACTTCCATGACAGAAAGGTTCTTTTGCAGGCAAAAAGAGAAAAGCCTTGGAAACCTTTCTTGCAAAGGAATGCAAGACTGGTCAATCTCCCAATGATCAGACCAAAATAGAACAGAATCTCCTTTGCCAACAGTGACAGAGGTAACAGCCCGATACTTGTCCATTAATTTACAAATGTCCCTCCACCGGAATGAGCCACAAAGAATAGTGTCATGAGGAATTCTCTGAAAGTAATATGAGTCCCACACCAAACGGACCCATGGCACATCTTCTTTATTATAGAATTTATTCAGGAACTTAAGGAGCAGAGCATCATTCTGTAGTCCCAAATTCAGAATTCCAAGCCCACCCTTCATCTTGGGCCTGCAGACAAGGGGCCAAGCAGCCAAAGAGTGTCCCTTCTCCTGACCATATTTCCTCCAGAGGCACTGTCTTTGAATCCTTTCTAACTGCTTTAGAATACCTTGTGGCAAAGATAGACTGCAAAGGAAGAATATGGGCAGTGAAGATATCACTGAATTTACCAACTGCAACCTACTGCCTTGTGGTAAAAACCAGGAACTAGCAGTTAGCCTTCTTTCCATGCAGTCCACCAAAGGTAGCAAATCAACAATTTTGGGCCGAGTGGTTCCAACAGGAAGTCCCAAATAAGTGAAAGGCATAGAACCAAGCTGACAGCCAAAAAGGGCGGCAAGTGTAGAAGGAACAGAGGCTTCCACATTGACGGGGTACATTGAAGACTTATGGAAGTTGATTTGCAGTCCAGTTGCCAAGGAAAAGGAGTTGAGCACAGATTTGAGGGCCTCCAACTGAGCTGGGTCAGCATTCACAAACAGCAAAGTATCATCTGCATACTGGACTACTGGATAATTAGGATCATGTGTTGGCAATGGCAAGGAAGGCAGGCCCCTATACAACAGATCATTAATCATGGTTTGCAGAAGGTCAGCAGCTATCACAAAAAGCAAAGGAGAGATAGGATCTCCTTGCTTAACACCACATTTGGACTTGAAATGATTTCCAGGCACACCATTTAACAAGATAGAGGAGGTTGCAGAAGATAAAAGTTGTTGAACCCATTTGATCCATTTGCTATCAAAACCTTTTGCCACAAGAATTTTCAAGATTGCTTCATGCTGAATAGAGTCAAAAGCTTTTTCAAAGTCAAGCTTGAGCAATATAATTGGCTTCTTGGAATGGTTGCATTGATGAATATACTCAAAAGTCCAAGCAATACAATCCTGAATTGTTCTTGATTTAATGAAGCCATATTGATTCTTATGAACACAGTTGGTGATTTCCTCCTGAAACCTATTAGCTGCCAGTTTAGTCAGAAACTTCAGTCCCACACTTGCCAAAGAGATTGGCCTAAAATCTCCTACACCCTCAGGTGATTGCTTTTTTGGGATTAAAGTGATGAAAGCTTCATTGAGGTTTTCCAAAAGAGCAGTTCCTGCATGAAACTCATTAACCAACCGAATAAAATCACTGGAAATAATTGACCAGCATCTCTTCATAAAAAGGCCATTGAAACCATCTGGCCCTGGTGCCTTATCAATGGGCATTTCTTTTATGACCTTTTCAATCTCTTGCAGCTCAAAGGGTTTTGTGAGCACCTCAAGGCCTTGCACTTTTGGGATTAATGAGAGGATTTCATTACCCAAAAATATTGGTTTAAGAGTTCCCATTCTGCCCTTGAAGGCAACCAAAAATTCCTTAGCTATTTCCCCATGATTTGAAGAAACTGTTCCATCAGACAGTTGCAGACTAGCAATAGAATTCCTCCTATACCTCTCTGTTGCCATGGCCTGGAAGAATTTTGAATTTTCTTCTCCCACCTTGATATATCTGATAGTACACCTTTTCCTCCAGTATAAAAACTGCAAATGTAAAAGGTGTTCATGATGCATCTTACATATCTTCCTGAAATTGTGCTCAGGTATGGAAAGAGGCCTCCAATCCTCCAAATCATCCAGCCACAGAATTACCGAATTGCACTTTTCAATCAAAGATTTAATGTGTGAGAGCCCCTTCTGCCATTTCTTGAGTGCATACCTCAAGCATTTCAATTTGTCCATAATAATTGCAGTTATATGAGCCTTATGTGAAGGTTTGTTCCAAACCTCCCTCACACAGTCCATGAAACCAGGTTGATGCACCCAATAGTTTTCAAATCTAAAGATATGAGCTTTAGGAATTGTGGTGCAGATAGAAATTATACAAGGAACATGATCAGACGCAGTTCTAGCAAGAGGTGCAACTTGTGTCATGGGATATTGATTTATCCAACTAGCAGAAGTAAAAAACTAGTCCAATTGCTCAAGAAGTGGAACATCCTGCATGTTTGACTAGGTAAACCTTCTACCTTTTAAAGGAAGTTCCAGCAGTCCTAAATGATCAATGATCTCATTAAAGATAAAAATATCATTAACATCCCCTCCCGGAAGATTACGATTGTCCATGGACCTGATGAAATTAAAATCTCCCACTAAAAACCATTTTTGTTCGGGTTCCACCTGAAGATTATACAGCCAGCTAACAAACTCATCCCTCATAACACCCTTACAAGGCCCATAAACATTTACTAAAAACCATTGGTCATTATTATGCACCGAGGTGAAACTGATGACAATTCCAAAAGGCTTTACTTCAATTAAGACACCCTTAAAAACATCTGAACGCCACACTGTCAGAATACCACCCGAGGCTCCTCTCGAGGGTGATTCAATAAAATGATCAAAGCCCATAGGACAAATGCTCTTAATTAATGAACGAGGACAATCTGATAACTTAGTTTCTTGCAAACAAGCAACCACACATTGGCTTTCAGAAATTTTCTCTCTAACAGAACGTTGTCGTGGTTCAGAATTTAGACCACGAACATTCCAACAAAGCACCTTCCAATTACGCATAGATATTTGATTCATGAGATAACCAAAAATCGAGGTATCAACCACTGCATGACATACAATGCCATACACCCCACGCCATAAGAAACAAATGGCATCCAGTTCTGACCGCATAGCATTAAGTTTAGAACCACATAAACGACAGCGAATTTAACAGGCTCGCTACACCGAGCTAAAGTTTTAAACTGCAACATTTAAACACCACTGGAGGAGGAATCATCCTTGGGATTAGCCATAAGCTTCTCCTTGGACAGCATGTTGGGGTCGATCTCCAGCTCCGCTCCAATTGCATGTAGCACATTGAGAGGCGTGGGTGGAGGAGCATCTTCAGACTTGTCATTATCGCCAGCGTCGTCAGGATTGGGCTGGGCCTTCACTTGAATGGTCTTGGACCGCGGACGCCTCTTGGTGGGCTGGAGGGAAAGCTGCTCAAAACTCACAGGTTTAAACCCATCTAGTTTTGTCGCGCTTCTTGTACATCTTCGTATAGAAGTATCCACTAAAGGAGCCACGGTCTTCCTTCTTCTTGTCTGCTTCTTGTCATTGACCTGCTCAGAAGAAAAGACCACAGAAGAGGAGGAGTTCTCCTCCAGGCTGCCAGACACAATATCTTGAGGGTGCATCTCTCCAGACCCATCAAAATCAGACATTACATTATCATTAGCACTGAGAACCTCTTCAGATGAACTTCCAAAAAGAGCTCTGGCAACTGGGCGTTTAGCCACAATTGGCTTCCTTATAACAAGGCTGTTGGGCAAGCTTGGCACCAAAGAAGACATCCTCTGTGAATCATCAAAGGCAATGGTCCATGTGCACTTGGAGTATGTCACTGTCCGAAGTGGCTTGAAGAAGATAGGTTTAGGCACCTCCTTGATAACAAATTCAGGCAGCAGATTTTCAAAAGATCTCTTCCAGATCATCTCTGGAGGAAGCGGTGGCCCAGCCACAATCCTTGCCATGCCAATGAATATCTGATGCTGCTGAATGACAGGAGGTTGATATGGAACAATTGCCAAAGGATTTTCCTCAACAGCCGGCTGCACATTGTCATGTAACTGTTGATCCTGCTGCAACTCATTTTGCTCCTCAAACTGAATCTCCACATGTTGTTCCACAGACTCAGAGCCCTCCGGCTGATCAATGACAATAGAGACCTGGTCCTGCTCTGGCACCACAGGTTGAGGCGGCTGTTGATGCTCATCCTCATTATCCCCCCAGTTTGCATTTCCCCATCCAGCATCACCATTGTTATTGTCCTGAGGCACTGGAGGTGCAATAGGCGCATCGTTCCACCCCAGCATCGGGTACGGCGGAAGAGCAAACATCAAATTATCTTGCAGTAGATTTCCAGGCAATGGGTGCGGATTTCCATCCAGCGGCATTGGATCTTCATCATTTGGCATCTGATCAGCGAAGTCAGCGCCCAACACATAGCAAGCAGCAGTCCACGAAACTTGAGCTCCTCCCCATTCTGCATAGTCTCCAAAGACCACATCACGTGGCACCAATGGCGTGTCAGGGAAACTTGCCTCCACTAGAGTCCGAACCAAATATGGATCTTCACTATCCCATGACTGAAATTTCCCAAAAGTGCCAACCGCCTGTGATATGAACTCCGTATTGCGATAATCAAGAGGAATCCCAATGAACATAAGCCAACCCTTGCGGAACCCATGATTCCCCTTAAAATTCTCTTCCTCATCATGTTTCATAAATCTAACAAAACGATCATTACCCAGAGGAAAAGGGGCATGCTGAATCAACGTATATCTGACAGATGGATCCCTGACTTGGAATAACCCTACCCCATGAAACCAAGGCTGAGTGAAGCGAACCAGAATACCTCTGTTTTGAAGGAACTGAACTATCTCTTCCTTGACCAGACCAAGCGGTCCCTCCGGAGCAGGCATGACCTCAGCGACCATGTAATCCTCATGGCGGCGAGGAGGACGAGCCGCAGGCGTGACGAAGGTGCGAGGAAGCCGCCTATCTCCACCATCGATGATGTGATGGCCTGCCGGAACGAAACGCTATGGATCAAGCTCATAGTTTGCCATAGCCGGCCGCTTCAAGGAGGGGATGGGGTTTTCGTCGGAAGGAGGAGGGGGGATTGGTGTAATGTGGGCGGCGACGATGTGACTGGGCAAGCTATCCCAAAAACTCCGGCACCGTTCCCCTGACCGGCAAGGTTTTCCGAAATACTCGTGCTTTGTTGCAGAGAAATTGGTCTCCAAGCCAATCCATTGGTGCGCGCGAAATCATTACAATCCCTGCTAAAGTGACCTATGCGTGAGCAAGCCGAGCAGACCGCTCGCATTCCACAAGAGGCTGCAAGGTGGCCCCTGAGAGAACACACGGTACAAGTTAAAACCCAGTCCACCATGTCATTGACCATGGCATCAAACTGTTGTGCTGCTTCTTGCGTGGTGGGTATTTCCTGTAGAGGGATTGGTGGGCTTGGGTTAGTAGATGCATCCAACATCTCAGAAAGTGGGGTATTCTGCGACGGGGCAGGCCCATTAACCACAGAACCAGAGATTGGCCCAGCAGAAACTTCTGGGGACACTGGGCCAGAAAGGTGAGCTTCCAAAGATGATGGGCTAGATTCCAGGCTACCATTTTGAACTGGAGAAATTCCCACTTCCGCAAATTGTGCAGAAAGATTACCAGAAACCACGGGCCATGGATCCACAGTTACCAGATCAAGTGTGGGCGACGTGGTCGACCGGTGCAACTCCGGCAATGGTTGAACAGTACCAAACACGATAGGTGGCCGAGCCACCGTCCAATGCAAGTCAAGGGGGGGCGCTTGTCTAATAACAACACGCTCATGAGCAGATAGATCATAACCACCATCCATAATAGTATCAATGCAATTTTGAGAAGCAGGATATCTATAACCTTTGCAGGCAGAATACTGTTCAAACGTGGCAAAAGACAATTTCTTCCGAACAGTGGTGGCTGACTTAAGAGAAGATCTAACCGGAGGCTTATGCATCGCCAAAAGACCCAAAGAAGATCTACATTTAGTAGGACTAATTAGAATCCACTCAGCATCACATTCCTTACGCCAGATCTTAAGTTCCCGAACCCAATTAGGCCCTCCATTGCCCCAAAGATTGAAATACCATTTGAACATATCGCAAGCAAATGAACGCAGATCCATAATAATAAAACCAACTTGCTTGCAAGATACTTGGAAAGAGAAAACCTTGTCTTTGACGTGAAGAACCCGTAGATCGATTGCCGATCCACCAATTGTAGCCTCCAAAGCTGCCGCCACCGAATCCTTCGACAACCGGAACGCATGGCGACTAAAGGACACAATCAATGTGAAAGCCCTCCTTCGTCCCATTGGATGGATCGTTTGACCAGTGGATCTGAAAACCTCATCATAAAAAGCCCTACCCTTGGAGAAATCCAAGCCAAGGGTAGATCCACCAGACGAACCCATAGGAGATGGGTATTGACTTGATCCAGAAGAGACGCCGGAGAGGATGATCGGAAGGGATCCACAGATTAGTGGAGGATGATGGAGATCGCCGGAGGTGAGGTCAGCGCCGCGGTGGGAGGTGGGAGCGCCATATCGTGTTCAATGGTCCAGGCAACATTAGTTTTCCCTCAGTTTTTGAGAACCAAGGTATCAATCCAGTAGGAGACTACACGCAAATCCCTAGTACCTGCACAAACAATTAAGAACCTTGCAACCAACGCGATAAATGGGTTGTCAATCCCTTCACGGCCACTTGCAAAAGTGAGATCTGGTAAAGATAATAAGATAAATATTTTTGGTATTTTTGTTGTATAGATTGAAAAGTAAAGATTGCAAAATAAATGGCGACAGAAATAGCACGTTGTCGGGAGATTAATATGATGGAAAATAGACACGGGGGCCATAGGTTTCACTAGTGGCTTCTCTCAAGATAGCAAATTCTACGGTGGGTGAACAAATTACTGTCGAGCAATTGATAGAAAAGCGCATAGTTATGAGAATATCTAGGCATGATCATGAACATAGGCATCACATCCGTGTCAACTAGACCGAAACGATTCTGCATCTACTATTATTACTCCACACATCGACCGCTATCCAACATGCATCTAGAGTATTAAGTTCATAAGAACAGAGTAACGCATTAGGTAAGATGACATGATGTAGAGGGATAAACTCAAGCAATATGATATAAACCCCATCTTTTTATCCTCGATGGCAACAATACAATACGTGCCTTGCTGCCCCTGCTGTCACTGGCAAAGGACACCGCAAGATTGAACCCAAAGCTAAGCACTTCTCCCACTGCAGGAAAGATCAATCTAGTAGGCCAAACCAAACTGATAATTCGAAGAGACTTGCAAAGATATCAAATCATGCAAATAACAATTCAGAGAAGAATCAAATATTGTTCATAGATAATCCTGATCATAAACCCACAATTCATCGGATCTCGACAAACACACCGAAAAATTATTACATCAAATAGATCTCCAAGAGAATCGAGCAGAACTTTGTATTGAGATCCAAAGAGAGAGAAGAAGCCATCTAGCTAATAACTATGGACCCGAAGGTCTGTGGTAAACTACTCACACATCATCGGAGAGGCTATGTTGTTGATGTAGCAGCCCTCCGTGATCGATTCCCCCTCCGGCGGAGCGCCGGAAAAGGCCCCAAGATGGGATCTCACGGGTACAGAAGGTTGCAGCGGTGGAAAAAGTATTCCGTGGCTCTCCTGGATATTTTCAGGGTATAAGAGTATATATATAGGCAAAAAAAGTTGGTCGGTGGAGCTACGAGGGGCCCACGAGGGTGGGGGCACGCCTACCCCCCTGGGCGCGCCTCCCTAACTCGTGGCTGCCTCGTTGCTTCCTTGACGTCCACTCCAAGTCTCCTGGATTGCGTTTGTTCCAAAAATGATCCTCGCGAAGGTTTCATTCCGTTTGGATTCCGTTTGATATTCCTTTTCTGCGAAACACTGAAATAGGCAAAATAACAGCAATTTGCACTGGGCCTTCGGTTAATAGGTTAGTCCCAAAAATAATATAAAAGTGCATAATAAAGCCCATTAAACATCCAAAACAGATAATATATAGCATGGAACAATCAAAAATTATAGATACGTTGGAGACGTATCAAGCATCCCCAAGCTTAATTCATGCTCGTCCTCGAGTAGGTAAATGAAAAAAAACAGAATTTTTGATGTGGAATGCTACCTAACATAATTTTCAATGTAATTTTCTTTATTGTGGCATGAATGTTCAGATCCGAAAGATTCAAGATAAAATTTAATTGACATAAAAATAATAATACTTCAAGCATACTAACTAAGCAATTATGTCTTCTCAAAATAACATAGACAAAGAAAGTTCATCCCTACAAAATCATATAGTTTGGCCATGCTTCATTTTCGTCACACAAAAATGCCCTCATCATGCACAACCCCGATGACAAGCCAAGCAATTGTTTCATACTTTAGTATTTCTCAAACTTTTTCAACTTTCACGCAATACATGAGCGTGAGCCATGGACATAGCACTATGGGTGGAATAGAATATAATGATGGGGGTTGTGTGGAGATGACAAAAAAAGACAGTCTCACATCGACGCGGCTAATCAATGGGCTATGGAGATGCCCATCAATTGATGTCAATGCAAGGAGTAGGGATTGCCATGCAACGGATGCACTAGAGCTATAAATGTATGAAAGCTCAACAAAAGAAACTAAGAGGGTGTGCATCCAACTTGCTTGCTCACGAAGACATAGGGCATTTGAGGAAGCCCATTGTTGGAATATACAAGCCAAGTTCTATAATGAAAAATTCCCACTAGTATATGAAAGTGACAAAATAAGAGACTCTCTATCATGAAGATCATGGTGCTACTTTGAAGCACAAGTGTGGAAAAAGGGATAGTAGCATTGTCCCTTCTTTTCTTTTTTTCCTTTTTTTCTTTTTTTATTTGGCCTTTCTTTTTTTATTTGGCCTTTCCCTTTTTTTCATGGGACAATGCTCTATTAATGATGATCATCACACTTCTATTTATTTACACCTCAATGATTACAACTCGATACTAGAACAAAATATGAGTCTATATGAGTGCCTCCGGCGGTGTACCGGGATGGGTAATGAAACAAGAGTGACATGTATGAAAAATTATGCATGGTGGCCTTGCCACAAATACGATGTCAACTACATGATCATGCAAGGCAATATGACAATGATGAAGTGTGTCATAGTAAATGAAATGATGGAAAGTTGCATGGCAATATATCTCGGAATGGCTATGGAAATGCCATAATAGGTAGGTATGGTGGCTGTTTTGAGGAAGATATAAGGAGGTTTATGTGTGATAGAGCGTATCATATCACGGGGTTTGGATGCACCGGCGAAGTTTGCACCAACTCTCAAGGTGAGAAAGGGCAATGCACGTTACCGAAGAAGCTAGCAATGATGGAAAGGTGAGAATGCGTATAATCCATGGACTCAACATTAGTCATAAGAACTCACATACTTATTGCAAAAATCTACAAGTCATCAAAAACCAAGCATTACGCGCATGCTCCTAGGGGGATAGATTGGTAGGAAAATGTTAGGCAACGTAGTAATTTCAAAAAAATTCCTACGCACACGCAAGATCATGGTGCTGCATAGCAACGAGAGGGGAGAGTGTTGTCCACATACCCTCGTAGACCGACAGTGGAAGCGTTATCACAACGCGGTTGATGTAGTCGTACGTCTTCACGATCCGACCGATCAAGTACCGAACGTACGGCACCTCCGAGTTCTACACACGTTCAGCTCGATGACGTCCCTCAAACTCCGATCCAACCGAGTGTTGAGGGAGAGTTTCGTCAGCACGACGGTGTGGTGACGATGATGATGTTCTACCGACGCAGGGCTTCGCTAAGCTCCGCTACGATATTATCGAGGTGGAATATGGTGGAGGGGGGGCACCGCACACGGCTAAGAGATCTCAAGGATCAATTGTTGTGTCTATGGGGTGCCCCCCTGTCCCCGTATATAAAGGAGCAAGGGAGGAGGAGGCCGGCCCTAGGAGGGGGCGCACCAAGTGTGGAGTCCTACTAGGACTCCCTAGTCCTAGTAGGATTCCACCTCCCATATGGAATAGGAAAAGAGGAAGGGAAAAGAGAAGGAAGGAAGGGGGCGCCCCCCTTCCCTAGTCCAATTCGGACCAGACCAAGGGGAGGGGTGCGGCCACCCTTGAGGCCCTTTTCCTTCTTTCCCGTATGGCCCAATAAGGCCCAATACGTATTCCCATAACTCTCCGGTACTCCGTAAAATACCTGAATCACTCGGAACCTTTCCGAAGTCCGAATATAGTCGTCCAATATATCGATCTTAACGTCTCGACCATTTCGAGACTCCTCGTCATGTCCCCGATCTCATCCGGGACTCCGAACTCCTTCGGTATATCAAAACTCAATAAAACTGTCATCGTAACGTTAAGCGTGCGGACCCTACGGGTTCGAGAACTATGTAGACATGACCGAGACACGTCTCCGGTCAATAACCAATAGCGGGACCTGGATGCCCATATTGGCTCCCACATATTCTACGAAGATCTTTATCGGTCAGACCGCATAACAACATACATTGTTCCCTTTGTCATCGGTATGTTACTTGCCCGAGATTCGATCGTCGGTATCTCGATACCTAGTTCAATCTCGTTACTGGCAAGTCTCTTTACTCGTTCCGTAATACATCATCCCGCAACTAACTCATTAGTCACAATGCTTGCAAGGCTTATAGTGATGTGCATTACCGAGTGGGCCCAGAGATACCTCTCCGACAATCGGAGTGACAAATCCTAATCTCGAAATACGCCAACCCAACAAGTACCTTTGGAGACACCTGTAGAGCACCTTTATAATCATCCATTTACGTTGTGACGTTTGGTAGCACACAAAGTGTTCCTCCGGTAAACGGGAGTTGCATAATCTCATAGTCATAGGAACATGTATAAGTCATGAAGAAAGCAATAGCAACATACTAAACGATCGAGTGCTAAGCTAACGGAATGGGTCAAGTCAATCACGTCATTCTCCTAATGAGGTGATCCCGTTAATCAAATGACAACTCATGTCTATGGCTAGGAAACATAACCATCTTTGATTAACGAGCTAGCCAAGTAGAGGCATACTAGTGACACTCTGTTTGTCTATGTATTCACACATGTATTATGTTTCCGGTTAATACAATTCTAGCATGAATAATAAACATTTATCATGATATAAGGAAATATATAATACTTTATTATTGTCTCTAGGGCATATCTCCTTCAGAAAAGACCATCGCTCGTCCCCGACCGCCACTCATAAGGATGACAATCAAAGAACACCTCATGTTTCAAATTTGTCACACAACGGTTACCATACGTGCATGCTACGGGACTTGCAAACTTCAACACAAGTATTTCTCAAATTCATAATTACTCAACTAGCACAACTCTAATATCACCATCTTCATATCTCAAAACAATCATCAAGTATCAAACTTCTCATAGTATTCAATGCACTTTATATGAAAGTTTTTTTTATACCCATCTTGGATGCCTATCATATTAGGACTAATTTTGTAGCCAAAGCTAATTACCATGCTGTTCTAAAGGACTCTCAAAATAATATAAGTGAAGCATGATAGATCAATAATTTCTATAAAATAAAACCACCACCGTGCTCTAAAAGATATAAGCGAAGCACTAGAGCAAAATTATCTAGCTCAAAAGATATAAGTGAAGCACATAGAGTATTCTAATAAATTCCAATTCATGTGTGTCTCTCCAAAAGGTGTGTACAGCAAGGATTATTGTGGTAAACTAAAAAGCAAAGACTCAAATCATACAAGACGCTCCAAGCAAAACACATATCATGCGGTGAATAAAAATATAGCCTCAAGTAAAGTTACCGATAGACGAAGACGAAAGAGGGGATGCCTTCCGGGGCATCCCCAAGCTTAGGCTTTTGGTTATCCTTGAATTTTACCTTGGGTGCCTTGGGAATCCCCAAGCTTAGGCTCTTGCCACTCCTTATTCCATAATCCATCAAATCTTTACCCAAAACTTGAAAACTTCACAACACAAAACTCAACAGAAAATCTCATGAGCTCCGTTAGTGTAAGAAAACAAACCACCACATTAAGGTACTGTAATGAACTCATTTTTTATTTATATTGGTGTTAAACCTACTGTATTCCAACTTCTCTATGGTTCATACCCCCCGATACTAGCCATAGATTCATCAAAATAAGCAAACAACACATGAAAAACAGAATCTGTCAAAAATAGAACAGTCTGCAGTAATTTGTATCAAACGCAAACTTCTGAACTCAGAAAAATATGAAAAAATAGGAAGACCTGGATAATTTGTTTATTGATCTACTGCAATTTGAATCAGTATTTATCACTTTCTGGTGATTTTTAACAATTGTTTTCGTGAGCAGAAAGTTTCTATTTTTTCAGCAAGATCAAATAATTATCACCCAAGAAGATCCTATAGGTCTTACTTGGCACAAACACTAATTAAAACATAAAACCAAATCTAACAAGAGGCTAGATGAATTATTTATTACTAAACAGGAACAAAAAGCAAGGAACAAAAATAAAATTGGGTTGCCTCCCAACAAGCGCTATCGTTTAACGCCCCTAGCTAGGCACAAAAACAAGAATAGATCTAGGTATTGTCATATTTGGTATGCAATCCATAAGTGGCTCTCATAATGGATTCATAAGGTAATTTAGTTTTCTTCCTAGGAAAGTGTTCCCTGCCCTTCCTTAAAGGAAATTGGAATCTAATATTTCCTTCTTTCATATCAATAATTGCACCAATCGTTCTAAGGAAAGGTCTACCAAGAATAATAGGACATGTAGGATTGCAATCTATATCAAGAACAATGAAATCTACGGGCACATAATTCCTATTTGCAACAATAAGAACATCATTAATCCTTACCATAGGTTTCTTAATGGTGGAATCCGCAAGATGCAAGCTTAAAGAACAATCATCAAATTCACGGAAACGTAACATATCACACAAAGTTTTTGGAATCGTGGAAACACTAGCACCCAAATCACACAAAGCATAACATTCATGATCTTCAATCTTAATTTTAATAGTAGGTTCCCACTCATCATAAAGTTTTCTAGGGATAGAGACTTCTAATTCAAGTTTTTCTTCATAAGATTGCATTAAAGCATCAACGATGTGTTTAGTAAAGGCTTTATTTTGATCATAAGCATGCGGAGAATTTAACACGGATTGCAACAAGGAAATACAATCTATCAAAGAGCAATTATCATAATTAAATTCCTTGAAATCCAAAATAGTGGGTTCATTGCTATGTAAAGTTTTGACCTCTTCAATCCCACGTTTACCAATTTTTTCATCAAGATCTAAAAACTCCGAATCATTGGGACGCCTTTTAACTAAAGTTGACTCATCTCCAGTCCCATCTTTATCAAGATTCATAAAAACAAAGATTTAATAGGGGACACATCAATCACTTTTAGATCTTCATCCTTATTATCATGAAAACTAGAAGAACATGCTTTCACAAAGCAATCTTTTTTAGCACGCATCCTAGCGGTTCTTTCTTTGCACTCATCAATGGAAATTCTCATGGCTTTGAGAGACTCATTGATATCATGCTTAGGTGGAATAGATCTAAGTTTCAAAGAATCAACATCAAGAGAAATTCTATCCACGTTCCTAGCCAACTCATCAATCTTAGGCAAAAAAATTCAAGCAAAGCATTGAAATCCTTTTGCGAAATCATAAATTCTTTAACACTAGTCTCAAAATCAGAGGTCATCTTATTAAAATTTCCATAAGAGTTGTTGTAGGAATTACCATAATTATTACAGGAATTACTAGGGAACGGCCTAGAATTAAAGTTTCCTCTATACGCGTTGTTACCAAAATTATTCCTACCAACAAAATTCACATCCATAGATTCATTATTATTCTCAATCAAAGTGGACAAAGGCATATCATTAGGATCAGAAAAAACACTCTTGTTAGCAAACAATTTCATAAGTTCATCCATCTTTCCACTCAAAACATTAATCTCTTTAATCGCGTGGACCTTTTCACTAGTAAATCTTTCGGTGTGCCATTGAGAATAATTAACCATAATATTATCTAGGAGTTTAGTAGCTTCTCCTAAAGTGATTTCCATAAAAGTGCCTCCCATGGCCGAATCTAAAAGATTTCTAGAAGCAAAATTTCCGGCATAAAAATTTTGTATAATCATCCATAAATTCAAACCATGTGTAGGGCAATTACGTATCATTAATTTCATCCTCTCCCAAGCTTGTGCAACATGCTCATGATCAAGTTGCTTAAAATTCATAATATCATTTCTAAGAGAGATGATCTTAGCGGGAGGAAAATAATTAGAGATAAAAGCATCTTTGCACTTATTCCATGAATTGATGTCTACTACACAACCTTCTTCTTGTAGACGTTGTTGGGCCTCCAAGTGCAGAGGTTTGTAGGACAGTAGCAAATTTCCCTCAAGCGGATGACCTAAGGTTTATCAATCCGTGGGAGGCGTACGATGAAGATGGTCTCTCTCAAACAACCCTGCAACCAAATAACAAAGAGTCTCTTGTGTCCCCAACACACCCAATACAATGGTAAGTTGTATAGGTGCACTAGTTCGGCGAAGAGATGGTGATACAAGTGCAATATGGATGGTAGATATAGGTATTTGTAATCTGAAAATATAAAAACAGCAAGGTAACTAATGATAAAAGTGAGCGTAAACGGTATTGCAATGCGTTGAAACAAGGCCTAGGGTTCATACTTTCACTAGTGCAAGTTCTCCCAACAATAATAACATAACTGGATCATATAACTATCCCTCAACATGCAACAAAGAGTCACTCCAAAGTCACTAATAGCAGAGAACAAACGAAGAGATTATGGTAGGGTACGAAACCACCTCAAAGTTATTCTTTCCAATCAATCCGTTGGGCTATTCCTATAAGTGTCACAAACAGCCCTAGAGTTCGTACTAGAATAACACCTTAAGACACAAATCAACCAAAACCCTAATGTCACCTAGATACTCCAATGTCACCTCAAGTATCTGTGGGTATGATTATACGATATGCATCACACAATCTCAGATTCATCTATTCAACCAACACATAGAACCTCAAAGAGTGCCCCAAAGTTTCTACCGGAGAATCAAGACAAAAACGTGTGCCAACCCCTATGCATAAGTGCATGGGCGGAACCCGCAAGTTGATCACCAAAACATACATCAAGTGAATCACGTGATATCCCATTGTCACCACAGATACGCACGGCAAGACATACATCAAGTGTTCTCAAATCATTAAAGACTCAATCCGATAAGATTACTTCAAAGGGAAAACTCAATCCATTACAAGAGAGTAGAGGGGGAGAAGCAACATAAGATCCAACTATAATAGCAAAGCTCGCGATACATCAAGATCGTATCACCTCAAGAACACGAGAGAGAGAGAGAGAGAGAGAGAGATCAAACACATAGCTACTGGTACATACCCTCAGCCCCGAGGGTGAACTACTCCCTCCTCGTCATGGAGAGCGCCGGGATGATGAAGATGGCCACTTGTGAGGGTTCCCCCCTCCGGCAGGGTGCCGGAACAGGGTCCCGATTGGTTTTTGGTGGCTATAGAGGCTTGCGGCGGCGGAACTCCCGATCTATCTTGTCCCCCGATCGTTTTAGGGTATATGGATATATATAGGCGGAAGAAATACGTCAGGGGAGCCACAAGGGGCCCACGAGGGTGGAGGGCACGCCCAGGGGGTGGGCTCGCCCCCCTGCCTCGTGCCTCCCTTGTTGCTTTCCTGACGTGCACTCCAAGTCTCCCGGGTTGCTTTCCTTCCAAAAATAACTTCTCCAGAAGGTTTCATTCCGTTTCGACTCCGTTTGATATTCCTTTTCTTCGAAACACTGAAACAAGGGAAAAAACAGGAACTGGCACTGGGCTCTGGGTTAATAGGTTAGTCCCAAAAGTAGTATAAAAGTGTTTAATAAAGCCCCTAAACATCCAAAACAGATAATATAATAGCATGGAACAATAAAAAATTATAGATTCGTTGGCGACGTATCAGCAACCCCAAGCTTAATTCCTGCTCGTCCTCAAGTAGGTAAATGATAAAAACAAATTTTTTGATGTGGAATGCTACTTGGCATAATTTCAATGTAATTCTTCTTAATTGTGGTATGAATATTCAGATCCGAAAGATTCAAGCCAAAAGTTCATATTGACATAAAAATAATAATACTTCAAGCATACTAACTAAGCAATTATGTCTTCTCAAAATAACATGGCCAAACAAAGTTATCCCTACAAAATCATATAGTCTGGCTATGCTCTATCTTCACCACACAAAATATTTAAATCATGCACAACCCCAATGACAAGCCAAGCAATTGTTTCATACTTTTGACGTTCTCAAACTTTTTCAATCTTCACGCAATACATGAGCGTGAGCCATGGACATAGCACTATATGTGGAATAGAATGGTGGTTGCGGAGAAGACAAAAAGGAGAAGATAGTCTCACATCAACTAGGTGTATCAACGGGCTATGGAGATGCCCATCAATAGATATCAATGTGAGTGAGTAGGGATTGCCATGCAATGGATGCACTAGAGCTATAAGTATATGAAAGCTCAACAAAAGAAACTAAGTGGGTGTGCATCCAACTCGCTTGCTCACGAAGACCTAGGGCATTTTGAGGAAGCCCATCATTGGAATATACAAGCCAAGTTCTATAATGAAAAATTCCCACTAGTATATGGAAGTGATATCATAGGAGACTCTCTATCATGAAGATCATGATGCTACTTTGAAGCACAAGTGTGGTAAAAGGATAGTAACATTGTCCCTTCTCTCTTTTTCTCTCATCATTTTGTTTATTTGGGCCTTTTCTTCTTTTTTTATGGCCTTTTTTCGTCCGGAGTCTCATCCCGACTTGTGGGGGAATCATAGTCTCCATCATCCTTCCCTCACTTGGGACAATGCTCTAAAAATGATGATCATCACACTTTTATTTTCTTACAACTCAACAATTACAACTCGATACTTAGAACAAAATATGACTCTAGGTGAATGCCTCCGGCGGTGTACCGGGATACGCAATGAATCAAGTGTGACATGTATTAAAGTATTATGAACGGTGGCTTTGCCAAAAATACAATGTCAACTACATGATCATGCAAAGCAATATGACAATGATGAAGCGTGTCATAATAAACGAAACGGTGGTATGTTGCATGGCGATATATCTCGGAATGGCTATGGAAATGCCATGATAGGTAGGTATGGTGGCTGTTTTGAGGAAGGTATATGGTGGGTGTATGATACCGGCGAAAAGTGCGCGGTATTAGAGAGGCTAGCAATGGTGGAAGGAGGAAAAGTGCGTATAATCCATGGACTCAACATTAGTCATAAAGAACTCATATACTTATTGCAAAAATCTACAAGTTATCAAAGAAAAGTACTACGCGCATGCTCCTAGGGGGATAGATTGGTAGGAAAAGACCATCGCTCGTCCCCGACCGCCACTCATAAGGAAGACAATCAATAAATAAATCATGCTCCGACTTCATCACATAAAGGTTCACCATACGTGCATGCTACGGGAATCACAAACTTTAACACAAGTATCTCTCAAATTCACAACTACTCAACTAGCATGACTCTAATATCACCATCTTCATATCTCAAAACAATTATCAAGCATCAAACTTCTCATAGTATTCAACACACTCATAAGAATTTTTACTAATCTTGAATACCTAGCATATTAGGATTAATTTCCCAATTTTAGCAAATTACCATGCTGTTTAGGACTCCCAAAATAATATAAGTGAAGCATGAGAGTTCATCTATTTCTTCAAAATAAAACTACCACCATGCTCTAAAAGATATAAGTGAAGCACTAGAGCAAACAACAAACTACTCTGAAAGATATAAGTGAAGATCAATGAGTAGTCGAATAATTATGCAACTATGTGAAGACTCTTCCATTTTAAGAATTTCATATCTTGATACTTTATTCAAACAGCAAGCAAAAAAAAAACTACGCTCCAAGCAAAACACATATCATGTGGTGAATAAAAATGTAGCTCCAAGTAAAGTTACCGATGAACGGAGACGAAAGAGGGGATGCCATCCGGGGCATCCCGAATTAGGCTCTTGGTTATCCTTGAATATTACCTTGGGGTGCCTTGGTCATCCCCAAGCTTAGTCTCTTGCCACTCCTTATTCCGTAGTCCATCGAATCCTTACCCAAAACTTGAAAACTTCACAACACAAAACTTAACAGAAAACTCGTAAGCTCCGTTAGCGAAAGAAAACAAAACACCACTTCAGGTACTGTAATGAACTCATTATTTATTTATATTGGTGTTAAACCTACTGTATTCCAACTTCTCTATGGTTTATAAACTATTTTACTAACCATAGACTCATCAAAATAAGCAAACAGCACACGAAAAACAGAATCTGTCAAAAACAGAACAGTCTGTAGTAATCTGTAACTAACGCAAACTTCTGGAACTCAAAAAATTCTAATATAAATTGGTGGACCTGAGGAATTTTTCTAGTAATCATATGCAAAAAGAATCAACTAAATAGAACTCCCTAGTAAAAAGTTGAAGCTAATCTCGTGAGCGCTAAAGTTTCTGTTTTTTACAGCATGATCATAAAGACTTCACTCAAGTCTTCCCAAAGGTTATACTTGGCACAAACACTAATTAAAACATAAAACCACATCTAAACAGAAGCTAGATGGATTATTTATTACTAAACAGAACCAAAAAGCAAGAAACTAAAATAAAATTGGGTTGCCTCCCAACAAGCGCTAATGTTTAAAGCCCCTAGCTAGGCATGATGATTTCAATGATGCTCGCATAAAAGATAAGAATTGAAACATAAAGAGAGCATCATGAAGAATATGACTAGCACATTTAAGTCTAACCCACTTCCTATGCATAGGGATTTTGTGAGAAAACAACTTATGGGAACAATAATCAACTAGCATAGGAAGGCAAAACAAGCATAACTTCAAAACTTTAAGCACATAGAGAGGAAACTTGATATTATTGCAATTCCTACAAGCATATGTTCCTCCCTCATAATAATTTTCAGTAGCATCATGAATGAATTCAAAAATATAACTATCACATAAAGCACTATTTTCATGATGCACAAGCATAGAATTTTTATTACTCTCCACATAAGCAAATTTCTTCTCATGAATAGTAGTGGGAGCAAACTCAACAAAATAACTATCATGTGAAGCATAATCCAATTGAAAATTAAAATCATGATGACAATTTTCATGGTTATCTTTATTCTTTATAGCATACGTGTCGTCCCAATAATCATCATAAATAGGAGGCATGCTTTCATCATAATAAATTTTCTCATCAAAACTTGGGGGACTAAACATATCATCTTCATCAAACATAGCATCCCCAAGCTTGTGGCTTTGCATATCATTAACATCATGGATATTCAAGGAGTTCATACTAACAACATTGCAATCATGCTCATCATTTAAATATTTAGTGCCAAACATTCTAATGCATTCTTCTTCTAGCACTTTGGCACAATTTTCCTTCCCATCATACTCACGAAAGATATTAAAAAGATGAAGCGTATGAGGTAAACTCAATTCCATTTATTATAGTTTTCTTTTATAAACTAAACTAGTGCTAAAACAAGAAACAAAAAGATTCGATTGCAAGATCTAAAGATATACCTTCAAGCAGTCACCTCCCCGGCAACGGCGCCAGAAAAGAGCTTAGTTGACGGGGTGTGAGTGCCGCTTACCTAGGCTCCCCGGCAACGGCGCCAGAAACTGCTTGATGTCTACTACACAACCTTCTTCTTGTAGACGTTGTTGGGCCTCCAAGTGTAGAGGTTTGTAGGACAGTAGCAAATTTCCCTCAAGTGGATGACCTAAGGTTTATCAATCCGTGGGAGGCATAGGATGAAGATGGTCTCTCTCAAACAACCCTGCAACCAAATAACAAAGAGTCTCTTGTGTCCCCAACACACCCAATACAATGGTAAGTTGTATAGGTGCACTAGTTCGGCGAAGAGATGGTGATACAAGTGCAATATGGATGGTAGATATAGGTATTTGTAATCTGAAAATATAAAAACAGCAAGGTAACTAATGATAAAAGTGAGCGTAAACGGTATTGCAATGCGTTGAAACAAGGCCTAGGGTTCATACTTTCACTAGTGCAAGTTCTCTCAACAATAATAACATAATTGGATCATATAACTATCCCTCAACATGCAACAAAGAGTCACTCCAAAGTCACTAATAGCAGAGAACAAACGAAGAGATTATGGTAGGGTACGAAACCACCTCAAAGTTATTCTTTCCAATCAATCCGTTGGGCTATTCCTATAAGTGTCACAAACAGCCCTAGAGTTCGTACTAGAATAACACCTTAAGACACAAATCAACCAAAACCCTAATGTCACCTAGATACTCCAATGTCACCTCAAGTATCTGTGGGTATGATTATACGATATGCATCACACAATCTCAGATTCATCTATTCAACCAACACATAGAACCTCAAAGAGTGCCCCAAAGTTTCTACCGGAGAATCAAGACAAAAACGTGTGCCAACCCCTATGCATAAGTGCATGGGCGGAACCCGCAAGTTGATCACCAAAACATACATCAAGTGAATCACGTGATATCCCATTGTCACCACAGATACGCACGGCAATACATACATCAAGTGTTCTCAAATCATTAAAGACTCAATCCGATAAGATTACTTCAAAGGGAAAACTCAATCCATTACAAGAGAGTAGAGGGGGAGAAGCAACATAAGATCCAACTATAATAGCAAAGCTCGCGATACATCAAGATCGTATCACCTCAAGAACACGAGAGAGAGAGAGATCAAACACATAGCTACTGGTACATACCCTCAGCCCCGAGGGTGAACTACTCCCTCCTCGTCATGGAGAGCGCCGGGATGATGAAGATGGCCACTTGTGAGGGTTCCCCCCTCCGGCAGGGTGCCAGAACAGGGTCCCAATTGGTTTTTGGTGGCTATAGAGGCTTGCGGCGGCGGAACTCCCGATCTATCCTGTCCCCCGGTCGTTTTAGGGTATATGGATATATATAGGCGGAAGAAATACGTCAGGGGAGCCACGAGGGGCCCACGAGGGTGGAGGTCGCACCCAGGGGGCGGAAGTCCTGATCTATCCTGTCCCCCTGCCTCGTGCCTCCCTCGTTGCTTTCCTGACATGCACTCCAAGTCTCCCGGGTTGCTTTCCTTCCAAAAATAACTTCTCCAGAAGGTTTCATTCCGTTTCGACTCCGTTTGATATTCCTTTTCTTCGAAACACTGAAACAAGGGAAAAAACAGGAACTAGCACTGGGCTCTGGGTTAATAGGTTAGTCCCAAAAGTAGTATAAAAGTGTTTAATAAAGCCCCTAAACATCCAAAACAGATAATATAATAGCATGGAATAATCAGAAATTATAGATACGTTGGAGACGTATCATGAATCAATACTATTTTTAGGCAAAGAAGAAAACCAAGTTTTAGCACGATCTCTAGGAAAAACGGAAATAGCTTCAATTTAACAATATCATTATCCACATCTTTCTTCTTTTGCATATCGCACAAATCAACAAAGTTGTTTTGATGAGTAGCGGCATCTTCACTAGGAAGGCCAGAAAATTGATCTTTCATGACAAGATTCAACAAAGCAGCATTAATTTCACAAGATTCAGCATCGGTAATAGGAGCAATCGGAGTGCTAATAAAATCATTGTTGTTGGTATTGGAAAAGTCACACAATTTAGTATTGTCTTGATCCATCGTGACAAACAATCCAACACACAAGCACACAAGAAGCAAGCAAAAAGAAATGAGCGGAAAAAGGGCGAATAAAATGGCAAGGGTGAAGTGGGGGAGAGGAAAACGAGAGGCAAATGGCAAATAATGTAATGCGAGGGAGAAGAGTTTGTGATGGGTACTTGGTATGTCTTGACTTGTGCATAGATCTCCCCGGCAACGGCGCCAGAAATCCTTCTTGCTACCTCTTGAGCATGCGTTGGTTTTCCCTTGAAGAGGAAAGGGTGATGCAGCAAAGTAGCGTAAGTATTTCCCTCAGTTTTTGAGAACCAAGGTATCAATCCAGTAGGAGACTACACGCAAATCCCTCGTACCTGCACAAACAATCAAGAATATTGCAGCCAACACGATAAAGGGGTTGTCAATCCCTTCACGGCCACTTGCGAAAGTGAGATCTGATAAAGATAATAAGATAAATATTTTTGGTATTTTTGTTATATAGATTGAAAAGTAAAGATTGCAAAATAAACGGCGATAGAAATAGCACGTTGGCGGGAGATTAATATGATGGAAAATAGACCCGGCGGCCATAGGTTTCACTAGTGGCTTCTCTCAAGATAACAAATTCTACGGTGGGTGAACAAATTACTGTCGAGCAATTGATAGAAAAACGCATACTTAGAGAATATCTAGGCATGATCATGAACATAGGCATCACGTCCATGTCAAGTAGACCGAAACGATTCTGCATCTACTACTATTACTCCACACATCGACCGCTATCCAGCATGCATCTAGAGTATTAAGTTCATAAGAACAAAGTAACGCATTAGGTAAGATGACATGATGTAGAGGGATAAACTCAAGCAATATGATATAAACCCCATCTTTTTATCCTCAATGGCAACAATACAATGCGTGCCTTGCTGCCCCTGCTCTCACTGGAAAAGGACACAGCAAGATTGAACCCAAAGCTAAGCACTTCTCCCATTGCAAGAAAGATCAATCTAGTAGGCCAAACCAAACTAATAATTCGACGAGACTTGCAAAGATATCAAATCATGCATATAAGAATTCAGAGAAGAATCAAATATTGTTCATAGATAATCTTGATCATAAACCCACAATTCATCGGATCTCGACAAACACACCGCAAAAAGTATTACATCGAATAGATCTCCAAGAGAATCGAGGAGAACTTTGTATTGAGATCCAAAGAGAGAGAAGAATCCATCTAGCTAATAACTCTGGACCCGAAGGTCTGTGGTAAACTACTCACACATCATCGGAGAGGCTATGGCGTTGATGTAGAAGCCCTCCGTGATCGATTCCCCCTTCGGCGGAGCGCCGGAAAAGGCCCAGAGATGGGATCTCACGGGTACAGAAGGTTGCGGTGGTGGAAAAAGTGTTTCGTGGCTCTCCTGGATGTTTTCAGGGTATAAGAGTATATATAGGCGAAAGAAGTAGGTCGGTGGAGCTATGAGGGGCCCACGAGGGTGGGGGCGCGCCTACCCCCCTGGGCGCGCCTCCCTGCCTCGTGGCCACCTCGTTGCTTCCTTGACATCCACTCCAAGTCTCCTAGATTGCGTTTGTTCCAAAAACGATCCTCGCGAAGGTTTCATTCCGTTTGGATTCCGTTAGATATTCCTTGTCTGCGAAACACTAAAATAGGCAAAAAAAACAACAATTTGCACTGGGCCTTCGGTTAATAGTTAGTCCCAAAAATAATATTAAAGTGCATAATAAAGCCCATTAAACATCCAAAACAGATAATATAATAGCATGGAACAATCAAAAATTATAGATACGTTGGAGACGTATCACGCCTCCCTCCTTCCTTCTCCCCTCTTCCTCCTTCCCTTCCTTCTCCTAGCTGGAACAGGAAAGGGGGGGCGAATCCTACTTGGACCGGGAGTCCAAGTAGGACTCCCCCTTTTGGCGCGCCCCTTCTAGGGCTGGCCTCCTCTTCCTCCCTCCTTTATATACGTGGGCAGGGGGCACCCCAAAGGCACTCAAGATTTGTCTTAGCCGTGTGCGGTGCCCCCCCTCCACAGTTTTACACCTGCGTCGGTAGCTTCATCATCACCGTCACCACACCATCGTGCTGACGAAACTCTCCCTCGGCCTCAGCTGGATCTAGAGTTCGTGGGACGTCACCGAGCTGAACGTGTGCAGATCGCGGAGGTGCCGTGCATTCGGTACTTGATCGGTTGGATCGCGAAGACGTTCGACTACATCAACCGCATTACTTAACGCTTCCGCTTTTGGTCTACGAGGGTACGTAGACAACACTCTCCCCTCTCGTTGTTATGCATCACCTAGATAGATCTTTCATGATCGTAGATTTTTTTTTTAAATTACCGCGTTCCCCAACAGCTCTGCATTTATGTTTTGCGGTCTCAGAAAGGGCTAGCGAGATACCACTATTGTCATATCATATCATGGTTGTTTTGACAACGTGTTGCTGTTTGAGATATCTTATTATTGCTCGCTAGCTGATTATGTCATTGATATGAGTTAATATAATCTTTAAGTGTTATTGTCGACATGGTTAGTTATAATACTGGCTGAAAACCTGGGTGTTGTTTAAGTTTATTTATGCAAACAAGAGCAAAAGAGTTCGTAAAAGTTTTTCTTTCTCACTTTCAGTTTATCAACTAAATTGCTTGAGGACAAGCAAAGGTTTAAGGTTGGGGGAGTTGATACGTCTCCAACGTATCTAGTTTTTCTCACGCTTTTCCTCTTGTTTTGGACTCTAATTTGCATGATTTGAATGAAACTAACCCCGGACTGCGTTTGTTTCAGCAGAACTGCCATGGTGTTGTTTTTGTGCAGAAATAAAAGTTCTCGGAATGGAATGAAACTTCGCGAGGATTTTTTATGGAATAAATGAGAATTTCTGGATTCAAGACCTATCAGAGAGGGGCCCCTGTGTGGGCACAACCCACCAAGGCGTGCCCCCCTCTCCTGGCGCGCCCAGGTGGGTTGTACCCACCTGGTGGCCCCGCAGACCTCAACCCTGACACTATAAATTCCTATTTTCGGAGAAAAATCAAGGAGAAAGAATTATCGCCTTCCACGAGACGGAGCCGCCGCCAAGCCCTGTTCTTCCACGGGAGGGCAGATCTGGAGTCCGTTTGGGACTCCGGAGAGGGGGATCTTCGTTGTTCGTCATCACCTGTAGCGACCCGACCTCAGACGGTCAAGTCTCTGTTCTTCAGTGTCGTCCCTGGATCGGTAATGCTGACACACACAGTACTCGAAGGATTTATAACAGAGTAGCAATCACACACTTATTACATCAAATGTCTCCAAACGAGAACTTATTACAATAAATATGGCTTAAGGCCATCTGAATAAGATAACAGCGGAAGGCTTGGAAGATAAAGTGAGTCCATCAACTTCAACGGCATAGCTGAGTGCATGACAAACGACCTAGCGCACCTTACTCTTCGTCTGAAAGTCTGCAACATGATATGTTGCAGCCCGAAACGGGTCAGCACATGGAATATGCTGGCAATATAACACAGTAGGACGATAAACAGATAAATGCTAACACTACATGCATATATGGCTGGTGGAGGCTCTATGGTTATAATGTTTTGCGAAAAGCCAATTTTTTCCTACAACAAAGGAATAGATTTTAATTAAACTATCATGGTGGTTGAAACATCATTGAGAAGGTTCCTCCAACTCAATCCCAACTAAATTAATCATTTACGACCCAACAAATTAATTTAGAGTGATGAGATCAAATCAATAATTCAAGTACCAGATACTCAAGATGTCCATAACCGGGGACACGGCTAACCATGATTAGTTTATACACTCTGTAGAGGTTTGCGCTCTTTTCCCCACAAGACTCGATCTCCTCCGTTGGATTTCTCTCACTACATGGTGTTTGAGAAACGGATGAACGAGACACAGTCTTTCAGAAACATTTACTCTTTACTCTGGGTAGACAGTTACACCTACTTTCCCTCTACATCTGCTAGCCTACCACCGAAAGAGGTCATGCAATATACTCAACTATGCTAGAGCCCATAATAGCTTGTGGCTGCACACGGAAGTTTCTAGCATGAATAATCTTGTGATCCCTTTGAGCCTGGGTGGCGGACCGTAGGATGATCACACGGGTACTCCGGGATATCCTAGGACAACACTGGATTCTCCAGGTGCCCACACAAACAATCAACCCAGATGTGTATTCAAGTAGCCACCTTAAGTTAACAATTAATTAACAATCTCACATCTGTCATGGATTCACTCACCCAAACCATGTCTACGAGCATAGCATAGCAATATAAGCATAACGTAGAAGTAACTCCCAAGGGTTTGATAACATAAAGACAATAAGTTCTACCTCATCAACTACTTCCCAAATCCCACCTGTTAAGAGATCCTACTCATGCAATGTGTGAGGGTTGTAACTAATGCATAAAAATTGGGTAATAAAGGGGTATGATCAATGTGTTACTTGCCTTGCTGACGATCTGCAAATCTTAGAGACTCGTAGTAGCACGCTTCGCACTCCGGGAATTCTATCGCAAACAAACAATAGCATACATAAGCACTCAACTAGAAATATGGATAAAACTCGAATAAGAAGATCTAACCAGAAAGTTCAACTGAAGAACTCCAGTTTGCTAAAAGAATCAAATCAAACGGAGTAACGAAACTCAAACTACGAAAGAAACAAGATCCGTTTACTAATCTGGACTAAAGTCAAATTTTACAGTACCAAAATCTTGTTCAAGTTGGTTAACAGAAAGAGGGCTTCGAGACGAAGGTCTAGGCGCTTGTTTCACCTGATTGGGATAAACGAGCGAAAAGATAAACTAAAACGAAGATCAGGGCAGAAATCACGATCGAAAATACTCGCGGAAAAACCCTGGAAAATAAAACGAGATGAACAGGCTAACGAACGAACGTTCGCTGTCTACGGCTAACTGACGAACAACGTTCGTTAAAATGAACGATCGGACGAACGTCCGTTAAATAACCGAACCAAGAAAACCGAACCAAACAAATAAAAAACGCATCTAGGGTTTCTAAAAAAACCGATCGGTTTTTACCTAAATCGAAAAAAAGGGACGTCGGATCCGGCGAACGGC